>NC_052508.1:11315006-11674846 GCF_014356525.2 Nilaparvata lugens
TATGTTCATTAATTTGCTGAATGATGATGAATCAAAGACTACATTCGCGTATGATATAGTATCAAAATACACCGAAGTTTCTTTCCACATGAATTGGATCGAAGCGAAAGATCATGGGCTTAACGAACATCAGGTAGTACAAATTATTACAGAAAAAATGGATTTGGTCAAGTATAAAGACTTTATATTGGCGCCGAAAACATAAAATCTTGAGTTGAGTGTGAGAGAGTGAATGTTTCAGTCTAGACATTTTTGAGTATTTCGATAAATCTTTTAAAGGTAAAGTGAGACAACACCTATAGTTTCAGTCTAGACCTCCATGATTGGCATTTTTGAGCATGTCAATAAATCTTTAAAAAAAGGTTGTACAAGTGAACTTTAACACCTATAGTTTCAGTCTGGACCACCCTGATTGACATTTTTGAGCATATCAATAAATCTTTAAAAAAAGGTTGTACAAGTGAACTTTAACACCTATAGTTTCAAATTACAGTCTGCACCACCCTGATTGACATTTTTGAGCATGTCAATAAATCTTTAAAAAAAGCTTGTACAAGTCAACTTCAACAGCTATAGTTTTCACCCTAGTCATTTTTGACTATGTCGATAAATCTTGAAGAAGGTTGAGCAAAGTAACTTTAACAAGTAACACTTGTCACATAAATCGATTTTTTTTCATACAACGGTTTTCGTTGCAGGAGTTATTAAACGACCTCACAGGGTGCGGGCCAGATGAGAGACGCGTGCGATCAAATGCACCTGTCACTTTACTCTAAAGAGCTAATATCTTCCCATACTAGATTCCTTCCTTTTGTAATGCTGGTGAGAATCGTTTCACACTATACCCACGATCAAATGGAACTTGATTCTTCCCTCCTTTACTCACTTTCGTAAAGGGTGTGGGAAAGAGATAAGAATCAATTGAGCCTGTCATCATAGTAGAGCGAAATGAATGTAGTTCAATTTGTTAGTATAGCATTAGATGTGGAAAGAATTGATTCTTATCTCCTTTCGGAAAGGGTGCGGGAAAGAGATGACATGAGTAAAAGAAGGAGATCTCTATCTCTATCGTAGTAGAGTGAAATGGATTCACTTCAATTTGTCACTATAGCATTAGATGTAGAAATATGAATTCACTTCAATTTGTCACTATAGCATTAGATGTAGAAATATGAATTCACTTTAATTTGTCACCAAAGGAATTTTTCCCTCTCAAGAGATTTTTTCCCCCACATCTTTAGAATTCACCTCAATCTGTCACCATAGCATTAGATGTAGAAATATGAATTCACTTCAATTTGACAGTAGACAGAGAGGGAATTTTTCCTCCTAAAAGGGAAATTTTTTTTTCCCTCACCTGGAGAGAGAGAGATATCTCCCTCCCTCTCTCTCTATCCCCCTCACCTCCACTGGACAGGGGGAAGGGGAAATCTATTTTTAGAAAGAGAGAGAAAGATATATCTCCCTCTCACTCACTCCCCCTCACCTCCACTGGACAGGGGGAAGGGGATTTAGAAAGAGAGAGAAAGATATATCTCCCTCTCTCTCACTCCCCCTCACCTCCACTGGACAGGGGGAAGGGGAAATCTATTTTTAGAACACCCCCCGCCCTACAGGCGGGGGGAAGGGGAGGAGGGATGGACGAGGGGGGAGAGGGGGGAGGGGGATCTCGAGCAAAAAAGTCAGTCTATCCCCACTAATATACTCTACTTAATATTTAATCAAATATTATTAATTATAAATATAATAATTATATATTTATTTGATTTAATATTTCAAAAAGGGTACTAAGATTTTTATTTTTCTTTCTATTTCTATAAAAGTAGCCCTATACAGAAAAGAGATAAGTGTATAAGCCTGTATGTATTGTAATCTACATAAATAAAGTAGCCTACTCATTCAATGAATCTCTCGCCTTACGGCCAAGTAGTTGAGGGGAGGATATTCTCGATACTCTTTTTGAGAATGGACATCTCAAGGTTCAAACTTTACCGTTTCATATGGAATAGTAAAAATATTATAGTAATACCTCAAACTTCACATATTTTATCATAATACTAGCTGGCCCGGCGAACTTCGTACCGCCAAATAGTTAATGCATCTCATGACAAACTTTAGCTGGATGCACACCTGAGGAGGCGTGATGCGGCATTTTGCATCCAGGTGCTTCTTGCTTATTGGTTTGAATGGAAGAACCCACACACAGAATTGGGCATGGTGTGGAACGGTGTGATAAGGCAATCTCCATAAGATCAACACTTTGTATCGCCTTCTCAGGTGTGCTTAGCCTTAGCTTAATCTGATGCAATATATTTTTATGAAAATTATCCAACAATCAGTATTTACATTAATTTCTCAATATGGACTTCCTATGTGCTTAGTTTTGCAGCAGTTTGTATTTTTAGATATTGTTGAATGCAGCTTGCTGGGAAATTGAATAGTATTATTACTGATTTTCCTGTGCATATTATAAATTTACAGCATTTCGAGCTCTACGACTCAAGTTTGGACGTCGTTCGTACCGCGGCATTATTATTAGAATTAAAATTTTGTGAACCAGTAGAAAGAAAATAGAAATCAGATCTACCGACGGCTGTTGGATGACGCAATGATTATAACAGCTGATTTTTATTTCTGTGTGTGGCCCAAAGACCTTAAAGAGATATAGACCCACAATGCATATGCCTTCCCAATGATAGCTCTTACTTGAAATTGAAGGCCGCCATTGGGGTATTTTAGCACGAGGTATTATATATTATATATTTGTAATACTATAGATCACAAAGGCATTGGTGGCATTGGTATGTAATAATCTTATGGGTTGCCCCCTCAATGGCGGATTTCAATTCCAAGTTCGACACTAGCGCTGCATGTGAGTCTATGCATCTTCAAGGTATTTGGTGTGGCCAGCTCACAAATCTTTTTCCATAAGGATTACATGTAAACTTTGAAGGACCGTAGGAATGAGTCCTGAAGTCGGATCATACATTTGATAGGCCATAAACCTGCTCCTGAACATAACAAACACAACTAAAGAAAAATCATCAAATTCGGTGCACACATAGAAAAGTTATTGAACGTCAAAATTTGAGGCTCGATTTTTATTTATATAGATAGATGAAATATTATTCCTTTGCTCAATATAATTGTATGTTAGTTAATATAAGTATGTATTCATTATGTATGTTAATATAATTCATCATGTTATTTTACTCATCATGCTATTCTTCTCGTTCTCCTTCTCTTTCTTTTTCTCTTCTTCTTTCTCCTTCTCCTTATTCTTCTCTTCCTCTTTCTCCTTTTCCTTCCTCAACTACTTCTCTTTCTTCTTCTTCTCCTTCTCCTACTCCTTTGCTTCACCTTCTCCTTCTCCTACTCCTTTGCTTCTCCTTCTCCTTCTCCTTCACCTACTTCTTTGTTTCTCCTCCTCCTTCCCCTTCTCCTTCTCTCTCTCGCTCTCTTTCTATTTCTCCTTCTCCTACTCCTTTGCTTCTCCTTCTCCTTCTCCTTCACCTACTCCTTTGTTTCTCCTCCTCCTTCCCCTTCTCCTTCTCTCACTCGCTCTCTTTCTCTTTCTCCTTCTCCTACTCCTTTGCTTCTCCTTCTCCTTGACTGTCTCTTCCTCCTTTTCCTTCTTCAACTGCTTCTCCTTCTACGGGATTCTTCTTATTCTCCTTCTTCTTCTTCCTCTTATTCTTCTGATCTTCTCCTCCGTCTCCTCCATCAACTACTACTACTACACTACTTCTATCTATCAGTTATCTCTCTCCCACTGACTACTTCCGAGTGGGAAGTGACAAGGACGCACCTATGGGCGTCAATCGTCACGCGTTCTTCTAAACACTATTCAATAGTATCGTAATTACGTAATTATTACTGTTATTGAACAACCAATTCAGCTGTCAATCAAAAATAAAATCTGAGTAAAGCCATTGCAATTCACGGTAGAAGACCTTATAATAAGAATAGCTCACCTCTAATCATAGAAATCTGAAAGCAATCTAATTTACAAAAAAACGTTGGCACACTATTTTCTCAATTTTCTAATAAAGTGACTTGATTTATTAATCGATGAAAATATTTGCATGGTGCCCTTTTGTTTCAAAATCCTATTCCATAAAACACAACAATCAGTTCCGGCATTTCCAAACCAAAAATTTTGGATTTTGATAAACTTGAAAAAAAGTTTTAAAACAAAAGGGTACGGTACTATGGAATTATTTTTTATCAATTACTTAATGTATAAGAAAACTTTTCGAATGTTCATTACAGTTGGAAAATGAAGTGATAGACTTGACTAGTTGCCTGGAATTCTCTTATTGGAACTGTTCTAAATTATCATTGATACCGTTTAATGGAATAGTTTGAGCTATTCTATTTATATACTAGCTGGCCCGGCGAACTTCGTACAGCCAAATAGTTTAATGCATCTCATGAAAAACTTTATAGCTGGATGCACACCTGAGGAGGCGCGTTGCGGCATTTTATTTATATAGATAATTTTCCAACTGCAAAATTAATAATTTACTAAATCAATTATTTCTAAACACCGGGGAAAGCATAATTATTCGAAGCAAAGCAATGTCTTTTGAGCATCTTTAACCTGAGGCCGCACTGCTGGATGTTTACACACAGAACACTCATTTTGTTTTTAGTCGGAGCGTTTAGAATAAAATACATGGGCGGTTATGGAGCAGCATACACTCTTGTCTACTATCTATCGACGTCTGTTGGATGACGCAATGATTATAAAAGCTGATTTTTATTTCTGTGTGTGGCCAGCTCACAAATCTTCTCCCATAAGGATTACATGTAAACTTTAAAGGACCGTAGGAAAGAGTCATGAAGTCGGATTATAAATTTGATAGGCCATAAACCTGGTCCTGAACATAAAGAACACAACTAAACAAAAATCATCAAATTCGGTGCACACATAAAAAAGTTATTGACGTCAAAAATTAGGAGGAGGAAGAGGAGGAGGAGGAGGAGGAGGAGGAGGAAGAAGTGGAGAAGTTCACAATCTTAAAAGACCCCATGGCGTGCTTACCCTATCACTACAATAAAGAGGTTAACCAACTATCAACCTCTGCTGAATGAGAATGGTTTATTCTGTATTTGTCAGTTATAATTGAGAAATTCAAATTGGATTCACAATAACTACGTTTATGAATTTTGAATCTCGAATGTGTTTGAGAACATTAACTAGCCTCTAGAAAAACACCTAGTCCAATGAAACTTTATGGAGATTATTTCTTTAGATATTTTCAGAAGAGTCTTTCAATATGCTCTATGAATACATTGATTTCAAGATTACCGTGGAAGAACATTAATTTGAAGAAGAGAATTACTTGTACTGTAATTAAGGTGCAGAAGTTCACATGATTCACTTAAGATGTGTACAGACTTATGCGCCACGAACACGCGCATTTCTCTTTTCATCAGCTGATGCTATGCTTATTTTATCTGTATCTTACTGTACATATAATAAATATAGCATTAGCGGATTGAAATTTAAATTCAATTTTAAATTTAAATTCATACACTAAGTACATCATCAAAATGATAGGGAGAAAAAAATAAGGTAACCTTGTGCTATTCCTCTCCCAAATATAGATAAGGTAACACATAGTCCGAAATAGGTTGAGTCTTGTAGTTGTTCACTTCACAAAATGTTCAGTCCTTAATTATTATTTTCACAAAGTAGATTTTTAAATTTAGATGCTCCAAAACCAAACATTGAAGGAATATTTCACATTATTATCATCACTAAAATAGGAAATATCACATATTAAAGAAATAATTTTGCAGGACCAAAATGCAAACTTAAAATTGTTATATTATTATTATTAAAATTAATATCACTAAAATAGAAAATATCACATATTGGAGAAATAATTTTGCAAGACCAAAAAACAAACTTAATATTGTTATTTTATTATTATTAAAATTGATAGCTCCACGACGTGGAGCATAAGTTTAGTCTCTACGCACCTTTAGATATCACCACAGTAATTAAAATTTCAATGATATATTATATATTTTTTCAACCCGTTTAACCTGTGGTACTTCTCTGGAAGATTATGTAATTCTGAATTATTTGATAAATTAATAAATAAATGATGATAATAATTCATCACTTACCTCAAAAGTTCTGTGTTTCAATAGGCTGGATATGAAATCAGTTGCCTGTTGTAGGAAATAGGCTAACCAATATTACTCGAAAACGAAATCGCGTCTCTAATTTATCTACTACAACGATTTTTCTAAAAATACATCCAAACTGGTTTGTAAAATCGTTTTTTCAAACGGTGAATATTGGAGATGAGAGAGAGACACACATTTTCCGAGTGATAACGTGGCTTTCAGTGGGGTAGATCCTGGGTGGAGGGTGGAACAAGGTCATGAGATCGTCCTCTGACGGAGAAAATGTGAATCAATTTCCGTTGCCATGGTAACGGAGCCTGCAGTTTATGAAATGCGCAAAGGTCCTTGCTCCTTGATGTAGGGTGTAAATCTGTATCAAACTAGTATAGTTCTGTGAACAGTAGACCTTGCATAGTTATGGAATTATAACAGCCTCCTCGAATACTGTCCATCAGAGTAAATTCTGACCTGTCGTGTCCGTGGGGTCCCATCTGACCGAATCCCAAAAGGTCGAAGAGTATACTTTCCCATATAGTCGAATCCCATCTAGCCGATGAGATTCGATCAATCGCGACAAACTACAACTTTTTTCTATCAAATGGGATTCGACTATTTGAGAATCGGTCAGATGGGAAAATGAAATCTTCGACCTTTTGCGACAGTTGAGATTTTCGGCCAAATGAGATTACTATTAAAATTTTTCGATCGGTCATTTGACATGCCACTAAACTTGAACTTTCCCAAATGGTCGAATCCCAAATGATCGAAAAGTTTTAATAGTAATCTCATTTGGCCGAAAATCTCAACTGTCGCAAAAGGTCGAAGATTTCATTTTCTCATCTGACCGATTCTCAAACAGTCGAATCCCATTTGATAGAAAAATGTTGCAGTTCGTCGCAAATGATCGAATCTCATCGGCTAGATGGGATTCGACCATATGGGAGAGTATACTTTCGGCCTTTTGGGATTCGACTATTTGCGACAAAATACAAAATTCTTCTACCTAATAGGATTCGACCATTTGCGACGAACTACAACATTTTTCTATGAAATGGGATTCGACTGTTCGAGAATCGGTCAGATGGGAAAATCAAATCTTCGACCTTTTGCGACAGCTGAGATTTTCGGCCAAATGGGATTACTATTAAAACTTTTCGATCATTTGGGATTCGACCATTTGGGAAAGTACAAGTTTCAATTCTACCATTTGGGATTCTTCAATTTTCGATCTTTTGCAACAAAATAATAATTTCGGCCAAATGGGAATCGGTCGGTCATTTGGCATGCCACCTGGCTGATTGGGTTGGTGTATTGACAATGCTAATCATCTGTTTTAAAAAACTTCTGGCATCGAAAGCTAATACCCTACAAGACATACTGTCAACACTGGCCTCAGGCCTCCCCGAGTTGAAAGCAGAGAAAGCTTGAGAGAAAATTCTATGTTATCGCACATCCACCACAGAAACACACGGCAGCACCAGTATTTCCTACAAATTCCACTCCACCGCACAGTTATGTACAACTCCTCTTTTACTGTAGTGACGTCCCGACTGTGGAACAATCTATCACCTGAGTTGATTTTCTCACCAAGCTTCTATTTGTTTAAATCGAGGCTTCTGTCATCATTGATAAATGATACCTTAGCATAAGGTCATTATGATTGGCAGGGTTTGGTGCATTCATGCTCTCATTCCATAATTACTTCTTTTCTTTTTTATTAAAAGTCTGATCATAATGTTTTGTAATAGGACCACCTTCATAGTTTATTTCTTACCTATTCCATCTACTCTCTATTGTATTGTATTATGAAGTTTAATATTTCGAATACTTTCATGATAAGTTTCATTCCACATGGATGCAAATAAGACCGAAACCGGTCTTTCTGAGTATCAATAAATCTGTGGTTTTTTGACAATTTCTTAGTCTTTTTCATTTAAAAGGTATGTATTTGATATAAAAGTACTTCTTGATAAGTCCGGTGTCCCTGGAAACAGTGTCTCTAGCACTTTCAATGGAGAAAATAATAGATGACAACCATGGCTAAATCTTCACAATATACTGTACTTACTGTACTGGCTCTTTTCATCAGATTGAAAGTTGTATTCATGAGCGAGGTCTACTGTTTGCAGAACTACTAGTTCTATACTTTGATTTTCAAGGTAATATTGGGGTATGACAGAGGCTCCTTTTCCTTTCATATTATCCTTAAAATGCAACATTAAAAAAAACCTTACATATACATCAACGCGCAATTCGAAAAGAAAAATCCCTGTTAAATTTCATGAAAATCTGTTCGCCGTAAATGCATATATTCAGAGTTAGAGGGGGAAGTGGAGTAGGAGGAGGAGGAGGAGGAGGGGGAAATGAAGGAGGAGGAAGTGGTAGAGGAGAAAGAGGTGGAGGAAGTGGTGGAGGAGGACGAGTGCACAATATATCATTGCCACCATGTAAGTATTCATGAATAGATAATATATTGATTATTATTATATTATCATGATATACTAGTAGTTCTGTGAACAGTAGACCTCGCGCAGTTATAAACCGCAGCCTCTTCTTATACTGTCTATCAGAGTAAATCCTGTCTGTATGTCGTGTCGGCGAGATATCGGTGTGAAAACGGCTAATGGCTGTTGGGGTCAAAAGCTAATCTCCTTCAAGACATACTGGCAACAGGACAGCCCGAGTTCAAAGCAGAGAAAGTTCGAGAGACAATACTATGTTATTTTAGTTATTAATTGCATGCGTTATTGCACGCAATCAATAGTTCATTTAATAGCGCATAAAAATTGCATTCAATGAGGCATGCAATTAATAGTCTACACCAGCTGATTTTTACCAAGTTACATTGAATTGCATGCGTCATGGCATGCAATTTATAATCCACTCGACAGCTGATTTATGATGAATAATTCTCTAGTCTGATTTTTACTCTAATATTGACGTATGAAGGAGGCTCCTTTTTCATTTTATAATATCCTTGAAATGCAAAATTTCCAAAAACCTTGCATATACGTGGACGCGCAATATAAAAAGGAACATACCTGTCAAATTTCATGAAAATCTATCACCGCGTTTAGCTGTAAATGCAACATATAAACATTTAAACATAAAGAGAAATGCCAAACCGTCGACTTGAATCTTAGACCTCACTTCGCTCGGTCAATAATAATTATTATAACACAAAGAACTATTAAATTGTTTTAGTTTAATAGGAAGTATTGAATAATCAAGTACGTGTAATAAAATAAAAACGCCAAATTAAACAACGCATCCTTTTTTATTACTTCAATATATGTTCATTAAAAAATAGAGCAACTATAAAAGCCGGCAAATAAAGTTAAGGTGTTTCTCCAATTCCATTTCTATTATCAGATATTTCCTTGTTACGTTTCAGCGTCTGAAAATGCAGGAATTTTTATTAATTTTAAGGAATTTCTATTCACTAGTAGTTCTGTGAACAGTAGACCTCACGCAGTATTCTCACCCACAAGTACCTGATTGAAACTATAGAACTTATGGAAATACAGCAATAGACTGGCTTCACACATCTGTGTAATCACTTGTCAGCTGATTTATCTATATATATATATTATATATATATATATATATATATATATAAGCGAAATGGCACTCACTCACTGACTGACTGACTGACTGACTCACTCACTCACTCACTCGCAGAACTAAAAATCTACCGGACCAAAAACGTTCAAATTTGGTAGGTATGTTCAGTTGGCCGTTTAGAGGCGCACTTAGAAATCTTTTGGCAATATTTCAACTCTAAGGGTGGTTTTTAAGGGTTTAAAGTTCGTCTTTTAGCATGTATATTCTTCTTATTCTCTTAATTATAATTGAAAAATGTCCATACCATATATGTTAATATAGAACTATAATCTAGAGAGAGTACTTCTTCGAAACAGTTGACTGGTAACTAAATAAATAATTTTGTCAGGTTGGCATTAAGTTAAGTTTACTTTGTTATTCTCATACTTTTCTTTTCTGTGTATTGTGAGGTCCACGTTATAATGGCAGTTGAGAAAGATAGAAGAACAACGTTGCCAAACCTCTGTCTTGTCAATGCCTTATAAAGACGGCAGCTGATACAGGTTTATTAATGTGATATTAACTGTTCATTCTCGTTTAAAAGAATCAATCCTATTCTACTAAGCGAGCAATTTCTGTATAAATATGGTTATTTTCATATCTGGATATAAATTTATATGGTTATTTATGTTCAACGGATCTCAAAAACTTATCTTATCTCGAATATTTTCTCTTGATTATGGAAATTCATTCATTGGAAAACATAATTTATTGCTTGATAAAATATAATTGATTTTAAAAGAGAATGAACAGTTAATATCACATAAAAAACCGGTATCAGTAACCCTCCATAGAAGCATTGACAAGACAGAGGATCGGCAACGTTGGTCTCCTATCTTTCTCCACTGCCATTATAACGTGGACCCACTATAGTTCCATACTCTTATTCCTATTCTAATAATTCTATTCCTGTATTTCTGTACATTTGTACACAGTGAACCATTAAGCAGGGGTACCAAGCTTCCCCAAAGCGAAAATGAAGCCCCCCTTAAATTCCCAATTTTATATCAGTCCTCTCCCCAAAAAATATGAGACACTATCACAAAAATTCTCTATTTTAGACACTGGTCTTATTTTGAGCCCCCCTCGTCACCAGCAAGCCGGTTCACCCACCCCCACCCTTCAACTGCCAGCACCCCTGCATTAGTTCACCAACGTTTTTCTAGCTCAGTGTTTAGTAAAAGTTAGTAGGAAGTTTGTATATACGTGAAAAAGCTATGTTACCACCCAAATTACTCATTAATAGCCTACAGTGTGAAAATTCTCTTTTTAAGAAATCATTAGTCTTTGAAACTATAGGTTAACAATAATTCAAACTAACTGGAACCCTGAGAGGGTGGATAATATGACACTTAGTTCAGTTGAATCAAGCAAAATAATACGAGAAGTAGAAGAATATTTTTTATAAACTCAGGATTTGTGTTTAATCATTGGAAAAATTTAAATAGGTGATCCCACTTTGTCAATGTTTGACAGGGGATAATTTTCTCAAATAGAAAACTTTTTATTCTCATTTATGTAAACAATCTTATTAGTATTAAATACAAAATTTTTTCTACAACTGCCCAAACCTGTTAAATCACTTATATCTGGCGGAGTTAATAATGTTTCTATTCAATCTATCATTGACATTTTTGTAATGCAATTATTGATGTTCTCAATTAGCTGCTGCAATAAAATATTTTTACTTTTGACTTACTTTTGGCGAGCTGCTTATCATCAGCTGATTAGTGTGTTTAATCATTAGAAAAATTGAAATAGGCATTGTGATCCCACTTTGTCAATGTTTGACAGGGGATAATTTTATCAAATTGAAAACTTTTTATTCTTATTTATGTAAACAATCTTATTAGTAGGATAAGAATCTCAATTTTTCACCAAGTACTGTTCTGCAAATAGAATATCATATCTGTCATTTCTAGGGCAATAATCGGCTAATATCCTATCCTGTTCGTTATTGTTTCCCTAACCATTTCCCCATACCCAACACAGAACAACAGGACATGCGATTTCATAGAATTTATACTTTGGATTGCAATACTCCAGAATCTATTGCATTGTGTTGCTTGCCTACTGATACAGTATCACGTGGTTTGTATCATATTCGCTGCCAGCGCTGTCTAGCGTGAAAATATACAACTACATTAAGCTTTTCTGTACACGAAATTCCGTGAGTGCAACTTATATTAATACTTTACATCCGATTTGTGGATAATTTAGCGGTTTTTTCTCCCAAAAAATGTTTTTTGATGAGTAAAGAGCTTACTAAACGGATTTCAATGCAATTAACGTTGAATTAGGTATACTATATTGGGTTTAAAGTTGCTGCCTCTCGCTTGAGTTTTGTGGGAAACTGAGTAAGAAAGACCGTAGCTCACAACTTAAACTACTCTCATCTCAAAATAATTCTTCTACATTTTTTTAGAGAATCATCGATCAAATGTTATCGGTGATTCATAATTATAATAATTCTAATAGTTTTAGTTCTAATCTTCCAATATTATTGAACTAATTCAAATAGTTGTAAGAGAAGATAATTTATTGACCAGTTGATGCAGTTCGGTGCATACTGCATACTGATGAGTATTTTAATAGAAATCTAAAGGTGCGTACAGATTTACGTGCCGCGAACATGATCAATACACATTTAATCAGCTGATGCCAAGCTTTTTATAACTGAATCTTAAGGTGCGTACAGACTTACGCTCTGCTCCGCAACCGAACGTCACTCCAGCAGAGTGATTGATGATCGACCGGGGAGCAACAGTGGTGATCGACCGGGGAACGCGAGAAGATCTAACATCTTCCATAACGTTCATGATGGGTGCGTGGGCGGTGCGACTGTGGTTCGATGGTGGTACGAGGGAGGAGCGTGCTCGGTGCTGGTTGGAAGCGCGAATATGTGTACGCAGCTTTACCGTTTCTGTACTAGTAGTTCTGTGTACAGCAGACCTCACGCAGTATTCTCATCCACAAGTACCTGATTGAAACAAAACTATAGACGTTATGGAAATACAGCAATAGACTGGCTTCTCTACACATCTGTGTAATCACTTGTCAGCTGATTTATGATGAATAATTCTATAGTCTGATTTTTACTTTCCTTACCCTATTACCATAGGTAAGGAAATTATTGCTTTCCGAAAAAAATTAAGGTACCCCAATTTCCAAATTTCTATACGTTTCAAGGTCCCCTGAGTCCAAAAAAAAGGTTTTTGGGTATTGGTCTGTATGTGTGTATGAGTGTATGTGCGTACACGATATCACAACTCTCAATTAACGGAATGACTTGAAATTTGGAACATAAGGTCCTTACAATATAAGGATCCGACACGAACAATTTCGATTAAATTCGATTCAAGATGGCGGCTAAAATGGCAAAAATGTTGTCAAAAACAGGGTTTTTCGCGATTTTCTCGAAAACGGCTCCAACGATTTTGATTAAAGTTATACCTGAAATAGTCATCGATAAGCTCTATCAACTGCCACAAGTCTCATATCTGTATTTCAGAGCTCCACCCATCTATGCAAAGTTTGATTTTAGATTCTCAACTATCAGGCTTCAGATACAATTTAAACAAAAAAATTCAAGTGGAAAAGATTGAGCATGAGAATCTCTTCAATTAATGTTCAGTAACATTTTCACCTAAAATTGAAAATAAGCTCGAAATTCGAGAAAATGTGATTATCCAATTGCAAACTGTTGGCAACTGTTGATTCTATTGAATGATTCACTATGAAGAGATAGCAGACCTCGTATGTCTCCAGCGTTATTGTCCTGTCACCAGCTGACTCAGATCTTTGTTTATAAGTAGACTTGAGATGCACGGGAACACTAGCGTCAGGTGATCAATTCTCATAACGGGAAGGTGAGTGTGCCACACCAGATTTTTTACTCTAATATTGGCGTATGAAGGAGGCTCCTTTTTCCTTCTATATTATCCTTGAAATGCAAAATTTCCAAAAACCTTGTATATACGTCGACGCGCAATTTAAAAAGGAGCATACCTGTCAAATTTCATAAAAATCTAATACCGCGTTTCGCCGTAAATGCGCAACATATAAGCATTCAAACATTAAAACATTTAAACATTGAAAAAATTAAACATTAAGAGAAATGCCAAACCGTCGACTTAAATCTTAGACCTCACTTCGCTCGGTCAATTATTCTTCAAATGTCTAAGCTAATCAAATTCTAATTGATTTCTTCCACTTTATTTAATTCCACAAATTTTAAATTTATGAAAATGAAACTGCATGTAAACTTGGGCTTGGAAGATCCGCATCATTGTTCTCATAACGTCTGACAATCGAAAGAAATTCTAGATATTATTTATAGGCCTACATTATAAACAAGAATCTACTCGATCAACCATCAATATTATTATTAAGGAAGGAATTGGCTCATACATATACAGGGTATTCACGAACTCCTTACCAATACTCTGGGGCATTGTTCCTGGGTAGAAAACCATATCTAAATATCACATTTGAATTGTCCGGAAGTCTTCAGTTACTCAAACAGCGGCCATTTTGCTTTTTCACTCAAAAACTGTTATTTGTTCTCTCCAAGATCGAAAACTCACTTAATAAGTTAATAAACTCAGTTCACGTTTGGATTTTTATGATAATTTATCCAGTTCCGTGATAATCTTTCCATCCGATGAAAATATTTCTCAACTATTTTAAAATTATTTTTTTTCAATCAAGAATATTATAATTTCTTCAGTATTATTTAGTTTATTTAATCATTTTTTTAAATTTCAATCACCTATTAAATTTGATTTTCAAATATACGAATTTTGATACTGATGGGCATGCATCATAAAAAATATTAAAACCCCACCTTATAGAAATAGACACGGCCAGACATCTGTGTAATGCATGCAATGAATAATCCACTTGTCAGCTGATTGATTATGAATAATTCTATAGTCTGATTGATCAAAATATAGATTATATTTATATATTGATATCAGAGTATGGAGGAATTCCTTTTTTTCATATTATCCTTAAAATGCAAAATTTCAAAAAACCTTGTATATACATCGACGCGTAGTTGAAAAAGGAATATTCCTGCTAAATCTCATCGAATTCTATTAACGCGTTTGGCCGTAATCGCGTTACATAGGCTACAGACGAAAGAAAATGCGAGTTAAAACATAGACCTCACTACGTTCGGTCAATAACGAGATGACTAGAATCACAGCTATCAATAAATTATAGAAGACTGTGGATATACAGGATAAGAAATCTTATAATTTCCATTGACTTTATTACGTAAATTTCACTACAGATCAATAAAATCTCACAATAGTGAGGTCTATGTTATAGTGCTGGCAGTGGAGAAAGACAAAAGAACAGCGTTGTCGATTCTCTGCCTCGCCAATGCCTTCTAATTTGGTAATAGCTGCCTTTCTTCTATTTAAAAGATAGCTAATACTGGTATATTCCATGTAATACAAACTGTTCATTCTTGTTAAAAATGATCAATTAAATTTTATTCGCTAAAAAAATATATTTTTTAAATATTTAATAATGAATTTTCATAACTGACATCAAATGATTTGTCAACAGATTATATTATTTCTACATTCTGAAAACACAATAACGCAACGTTGCAGAGCTAGAAAAGGATATCTGTTAACTGAAAGATACATAGATGACTGACTATAGCTGCTTTGTCAAAATAATGATAGACGAGGATAGCAACACCAATGTTACTGCCATTATAAATAACATGGACCTCACTATAGGAATTAAATTATAAGACTTGGAAATTTTTGACAATTTCCAAGTCTTTTTATTTAATATGAATAATTACCACAATATAAACTTCTCAACTACACAAAAAGTCACTAGTATCATAGAGAAACAATAGTAAGTAGATATCCCATGATATAGGGAATTTATGTCGCAACTTTTACTGTTATCTCAAGCCGATTACTGTCGATTATTGTCAATTTTTACTGTTTTGTTGGGGTGAGAGTGTAGGAAAGGCACAATTTGAGAGACTATCAGCGTCACACAGCTGCATGAGAAAGAGCTACGTGAACTATCGGCTTGGGATAACAGTAAAAGTTGTGACATAAACGCCCTATACCATGGGATATCTACTTACGCTATCGTTTCTCTATGCTAGTATCATAATATATCAATAGTTTATAATTATCATAATATATCAATAGTTTATAATTATCATAATATAATATCCATCACTAGTATCATCATTTTAGTATCATGGAAAGATGATACGGAAACGATACAAGGAAGATAGACAAGGATAGCAACACCAATGTTACTGTCATTATATTATAATGTGTTCCTCACTACAGTATAGGAAGGGAATACGAAGATGATACAAGGATTATAGAGAAGGATAGCAACACCAATGTTAATCAAATACTGCCATTATAACTTGGACCTCACTATATACTTGTATTTTATAGTGTGTTGAGTTCCTTACAATGGTTGAAGCTAATCAAATCTACGATAATATATACAGACTTATATTGTCACACTTTTTTCTATGTATTTCACAATAATACGTGCAGTCGAATAACTGCAAGTCGTGTGAAATACATAGAAAAAGTGTGTTAATACATCGCAGCTCGGAATAGATCAAGAAACAAATACATATTGTATTCTAGAACAATATATCGTACATTACGTATTTACTAAAAATACGTGGACCTCACTATTATATCTGACTACAGTAGAGATGCTAGTCTCTTGTAGATGTTTATTTTTCTCATTGTATTTTTACTTTCCTTGCCCTATTACCATAGGTAAGGAAAGTATTGCTTTCCGAAAAAAATTAAGGTACCCCAATTTGTAAATTTCTATACGTTTCGAGGTCCCCTGAGACCAAAAAAGTGGTTTTTTGGGTATTGGTGTGTGTGTGTGTGTGTGTGTGGTGTGTGTGTGTGTGTGTGTGTGTGTGTGTGTGTGTGTGTGTGTGTGTGTTAATGACTTGAAATTTGGAACTTAAGTTCCTTCCCCTCTATAATGATCCGACACGAACAATAATTTCGATCAAATGCAATTCAAGATGGCGGCTAAAATGGCGAAAATGTTGTCAAAAACAAGGTTTTCACGATTTTCTCGAAAATGGCTCCAAAGATTTTGATCAAATTCATACCTAAAATAGTCATTGTTAAGCTCTATCAACTGCCAAAAGTCCCATATCTGTAAAAATTTCAGGAGTTCCGCCCAATCTAGGTAAAGTTTGATTGTATATTCCCAATTATCAGGCTTCAGATACAATTCAAACAAAAAATTCCAAATGGAAAAGATTGAGCATGAAAATCTTTACAATTAATGTTCAGTAACATTCTCACCTAAAATTTAAAATAAGCTCGAAATTCGAGAAAATGTTATTATTTCAATTGCAAACTGTTGGCAACTGTTGATTCTATTAAATCATTGACTATGAAGAGATAGCAGACTTCGTGTGTCTGCAGCGCTATTGTCCTGTCACCAGCTGGCTTAGATCTTTGAATAGTAGACTTGAGATGTGTGGGAACACTAGCGACAGGTGATAAATTTTCATAACGGCAAGGAAAGTTGTGTGAGTGCGCCACACCAAATTTTTGTGTTTTGTGAATAAATTGAATTGGAAGTGTCAATTTAGAATGGAAATAATCTGCTCACCTTCCAGAAATTTCTGACTTCTTGGATATCAGCCCGACAGCGCACCAAATATCCCCGAATGTGAGCTTGAATTACAATGGCCGCCATTTCTACGGACCAGCCCACCCCACTGCCGTACTGTTTCCAAGGACTGAAATGAGAGGTAATCGAAATTGACGCAAAATCAATGAAAATTGAAAGAAACTTGAAGTGAAATGAATGAATTTGAATAGATTTATAGGGAGAAAATAGTTTAGGGTTCATTATGTTATTTTTTGTGTAATCGCATTATTGTTGGAGAATGATAAAGGCATTCGTTTTGTTAGAATCAATTTCGCTCTTCTCTTCACTCGTGTAATAAGCTAATAAGTAGTGAGCTATTATTTTATTTATTTATTTATTTATTCCTTGAAAAAGCATTACAATAATTCACAATTTAGAAATATAACAACAAAATGAATCAATAGGAAATACAAATAAACATAAGGAAATACTTCCCCAAAAGAGCAAGCTCGAGCTTGGGGAAGGAGCAGCCGTACTTTGACTACTTACTTATTATTAATTAACATTACAGTATATACATTAACAACTAAAATCAAATCCTTTCAATAAACAAGATAAATCAGTGATGCTATAATAGATCAATATATTTACATACAATATGTGTTAGAATGCAACAAAATTTGTAAATTATAATAAATTATAATAATGACCTGATATTGCCTAGCCCAGTGTATAACATGATATAAGATGTGGTACAAAATGAAATCTATTCAATTGGAATAATTACTATACTAATGTAATCCAGAAATTCTCGGCACTATCCCAGCCATGAGAGCTAACCAGATACTTTTTCAAATGTAGTCCAAAGTTTTTTTGGGCGCGTAAACCTCTCAAATTACTTGGAAGAATATTAAAAAATAATGGAGATAAATATATGAAGCTACGCTGACCAGCAGTAGTCAATAATCTAGGAACAGTAACCAGACCTGACTCCTCCCGTCTTGTAATAGCACAATCCGTTCTATTAATGAAATGAAAAAGTGATAGCTTCTTATAATATAATATGATGTGTTTCAGGTATATCTGTCTAATCGGTAGAACTGAAAATTCCAAAAAAGCCAATCTTGTTGAATACATTCTATTCTTTTTCAGAATAATTTTTAATATTAAATTTTGTATTGTTTTTACTGGTTTTAGAACATTTGTATATGCACCACCCCAACCCACAATACCATATTGGAGCAATGACTGTGCCAGTGCATAATACACAATCTTCATGACTTTCTTAGGCAAAACAGAACGTAATTTCACAAATAAATAAATAAGTTTTCTAGATCGTGTAGTAAGCTGCGAAAAATGTACATCCCACTTTAAATGCTGATCAACCATTACTCCAAGATATCTGATACTGCTAACCTTCTCTATTTTATTACAATTAACTGAACACCCTAAATCTACATGACTAAGACAATTTGGAGAATGCAAAACAAGTGACATATTAACTGGCTGATTCTGTATATTCAAGGAAAAAGAGATGTATTTTGTTTTGGACAAATTCAGAGTCAGTTTTCTTCTATCAAGCCATTTTTTTACTTCTCCCAGTCCCCTAGCAGCTGAGTCATATGTGCTAGCCCAGTTTTCTTCATGAAAAATTAAAACTGCATCGTCTGCAAATGACAATATTTTCCCATTGATTAAATTAAGGTTACAAAAGTCATTAATATAGATCAGGAAGAGACAAGGTCCAATCACTGTTCCCTGCGGGATTCCCATTTTAACAGATTTATATTCACTAACAGTGTTATTGACTCTAACACATTGTTGCCTATTCTTTAAATAACTGCAAAACCATCCATTATAGATGAAGGAGGTTCATGACTTAGAAACCCCCACACATATGGAGGAGTGGTTGTTTCATGAGTGGTTTTGCATTGAGTTCATGAATCTGGTCTTCTGTTATAGGCTATTTTATAGAAACTCTATTTTATAACCTGTTAATTATTTTGACATGTCACATACTAATGAGCCATGCTCGATTATTTATCTATTTATTTATTGGATAGAGAATTACAGTATATAGGAATGAAAAATCAGGCACTAAAGTGAGGTCCACGTTATAATAGCAGTGGAGAAAGATAGGAGAAAAACGTTGCTGAACCTCTGTCTTGTCAATGCCTTCTATGGACGGTAGCTGATACAGGTTTATTCATGTAATATTAACTGTTCATTCTCGTTTAAAATAATCAATTATATTTTATTAAGCAAGAAATTGTATCTTCCAATACTGTTATTCATAATGAATTTACATGCTTAATATTAAATATTTTGTTAATTCATTAATAATCCTACATTGCTAAAAGACGATCTGGCAACAGAGCAAAGCGAGAAAGAGATACCGCATTGTTGAATAATAGACAAGGATAGCAATACCATTGCTAATCAAACACTGCCATTATAACGTGGACCTCACTGTAGAACTGGACGGGATTCACAGTGTATGAAAAAACGGTAGCAGATACAGGTTTATAGATGTAATATTAACTGTTCATTCTCGTTTAAAATAATCAATTATATTTTATTAAGCAAAAAACTATATTTTTTATAAATTTTAATAGTAATGAATTCACATAATTAAGATGAAATATTTTGTTAATTATTAATCGATTCTACATTGTTAAAAGACGATCTGGCAACAAAGAAAAGCAAGAAATAGATAGCTCTATTTTCTTTGTTGAATGATAGACAAGGATAGTAATACCATTGCTAATCAAACACTTTCATTATAACGTGGACCTTACTAGCATAAAATTTCTTCTGTTCCTAAATTGTCTCCAATAAAATGTTCAAAGTAGGGCTAAGTTCAAACCACAACAATTTTCTCTTCAAAAATATATAACTGTAAGGCACTATATAATTCTGATTTTGAATTTTGATAGATTGATAGAAAAAGGCAAATGATAAATTATAAACACAAACTCTTGAAATATTCAGTAGTGAGGTCCACGTTATAATGGCAGTGTTTGATTAGCAATGGTATTGCTATCCTTGTCTATCATTCAACAATGCGGATAGTGCTATCCCTTTCTCGCTTTGCTCTGTTGCCAGATCGTCTTTTAACAATGTGGAATTAATAAATCTTGTGAATCTTTTTCACTTCAATAAATTTGTTAGTGTTGTATTTTGTTATTGATACTCGCTGCCAGCACACAAACCTTAGAGGTTTTGCAGGCAGCGCCTATATAATAAGTTTTATTATCAAAGTTTATTTTTATGTACTTATAGAAATTGTTTATATTAATGTGTAAAACTTTGTATTGTCTATTTTGATTTGTATTTTCGATATTATGGCAAATAAATTTGATTTGATTTCATTTGAATAATTAATCAATTGTCCTTGTCTATCATTGAAAAAAGCATATAATAAATATAATTGATTATTTTAAACGAGAATGAACAGTAATATTACATCAATAAACCTGTATCAGCTACCATCTATAGAAGGCATTGACAAGACAGAGGATCGGCAACGTTGCTCTGCTATCTTTCTCCACTGCCATTATTAAACACTGCCATATAGACAATTATGTAGGTACCGTAGTGTTTTCGTGATATAATAAATAAATCCTTTTCTATTCTATTCAACAAAGCAAAACCAAACTCAAAAAGAAAGAAAACATTGAGTTGAAACATACTTGTCTTCCTAGACATAGAAAAATAACAGGAGAAAATTGATGGAAAACGTACTGTTTCACAAGCCATTTCTGAACAAAAGGAATTTTCAAGAGACGCTTTTTGGTTCGTAATGGATGTCTGGGATTACAATTGTAGAGCAGCTCAGACAGATAGTCAATTCCGTTGTAGGTCAACCGTTGACTCTGAAAACAATTTATTTGCAAATTTAACTCAGAGACTTGCTAAAAGATAATAATATTCATGCAATATTATACATCGTTACTAGCCGTTAGGCTCGCTTCGCTCGCCATGATCGTCTGGCCAGCCGTCCGGGCTCCGCCCCCTGGACCCCCGACTGGATCGTCCAGCAATGAGATCAGCGGGCTCGCTTCGTTCGCCTGCATTTTTCATTTTGAGCATGCTTCATTCCATCAGAAAGTCAAAGTACTGAGAAAACGCAGAAAAGCTAAAAAAAAATGTTGGAAAAACGCTGATTTTTGGCGTATCTTTGATGAAATATTAAAGTCACCTTATCACAAAATTTTTAGATCAACCTCTGCACCAAATTTGAAAATTTTCTGTCAATTACTTGATGAAATAACAGAGAAAACGCAAAAAACGCTAATTTTGGGTGCATCTTTGGCGTTATTTCAAATTCCTTCTAACACAACATTATTAAACCCCAGCTGAGCTTCTGTAGTAATTTGAACATTTTCTGTTCATTTGTTCTCGATAAAGCTGAGAAAGCGCAAAAAAACGCTGGAAAAACGCAGATTTTTGGCGTTATTTCAAATCCCTTCTAACACATTATTACACCCTAGCTTAGCTTCTGTACTAAATTTGAACAGTTTCTGTTCATTTGTTCTTGATAAATCTGAGAAAAAGCAAAAAACGCTAGAAAAACGCTAATTTTGGGCGTATCTTTGACGTTATTTCAAATTCCTTCTAACACAACATTTTTACACCCTAGCTAAGCTTCTGTACTAAATTTGAACATTTTCTGTTCATTTGTTCTCGATAAAGCTGAGAAAACGCTAAAAACGCAGATTTCGGGCGTATCTTTGGAATTTTTTTCAAATCCGTTCATTATTGTTATCTTTATAATTGGCAAAATAAATAAATGATTTGAGTGCGCCGCTGAAGGGCCAACTGAACATACCTACCTAATTTGAACTTTTTGGTCCGGTAGATTCCGGTAGATAAGTTCTGCGAGTGAGTGAGTGAGTGAGTCAATCAGTCAGTCAGTGAGAGTGAGTGCCATTTCGCTTTTATAATATAATACATCGTTATTGCTAAATGTAATAATATTTAAGCAAAATGATGCATCGTTATTGCTAAAAATATAATAATATTCAAGTAAAATGATACATAGTTATTGCTAAAAATGTAATAATATTTAAGCAAAATGATGCATCGTTATTGCTAAAAATATAATTATATTTAAGCAAAGTTATAAATTTTCATTCATAAAAAAAATAAAGAGACCACTACCAGCCAAGACCACTACCGAGACCAGGAGCAGAGCAGCGAGCAGGCCAATGAGGGAACCACGGCGAGACTAACCGCCAACTGAGGTGTCTTCCTTGTTACTACCCAGCCGATGCCTAGGAGGAACCGAGCCGGCCGCCGAATCCAGAAGAGGAGGCCCTACGTCGGCTTCGCCAGGTGGAGGAGAGGCTGAGGCTGTACACCGCCGCGCCAGCTGCGCCCCAAGACTTAGCGCCCCAGCTAACAACTGGCGCGCGGTTGGATGCGCGGGTTGGGTGCCGAACCGACATCGGAGTGTGTGCAGCGGAAGCCTACGACCCTGCCTGCCCGGGTTTGACCGAAGGCCCCTTCTAACGAGGAAGTGGTCGAGGAGGTCCCCCGGCGGAGATTCGGCACGACCTCTGGCTAGTAGATCACCCGATCAGCCCTCTCGTAGCCGGGTAAACCAGAGTGGAGACTGCGAACATTGACTTGAGCCCCTGCCGGCCTGCTCTGCACCAGATGGACCTGCCCGGGACCCTCGCGCGGCGTGGTATCGCGCCAGTCGATGACTACTAAGCATCTAGCCTGCCTTGGTCCCTTTTCAGGGCCACAAAAAGCCATTTTTTCAGACAGTGGTAACAAACCCCTCGCTCGACCCAACTGACTAGCCCAATTGATGAACGAGCCACACCTTCTGCCATATCAATTATTGGTGCCTGCCAACGTGGGGCCACTCACTGTATGGAGATACAGTAACCCGTTACCACTGTCAAAACTTTTTTTCAAACAAAATGTCAACCTAAATTTTCAACTTAATGTATGTCTTAAATTTTTCATCTAAATGTATGTCTTGAATTTTTCACACAAAAAATTCAAACTTAAATGTGTCTCTGAATCTCTCAATTCAGAATACCCGTCTGGAACAGGCAATTTCCCAGTGGCACCATAACACCTGAACATGGTAGCGACTAGAACCGGAGCCGGAGACAGTGGAGATACAACCACCGAAGATTCGATGCAGTCAACCAGCCAGCACACGAGTCTACATTCGCCGGCTGGCCTGCACAGACCACCGGTCGAACCGACAGCAGCACGACGCAGCCACCCGCTCCACCAGCGAAACCGGGGCAACGCAGCCATCCGCCTTCACCAGCGAGCCCGCTCGACCAACGACCCTGCAACCAGCGCGCTGACCGTCAACCTGCTGCTCCACCGTCAACCTCTAGTCACGCCACTACCGCAACCAGCAACATGGCCAACTTACCGGCTCCAGCCGTCAGCTACACCGGCAACCTCAGCCAGCTGACCAGCATAGCGACCCTGCTACCGTTCTTCCGTGGCAAGCTCCATGAAGACCCCATCACCTTCATGCGACAGTGCACCGAGCTGCTACAGGGTCACCACATTCCCAGCTATACCTGGTCATGCTTCTAAAAGCGCAACTACAGACGACGCCGCCGCCTGTTGGAGAGACTACGGGGAATTCGTCACTACCTGGAACAGTCCGTGACCGACTTCAGGCCCGTTTCTCGGGAGCCCATAAAATCGCAGCCGCTCACACAGAATTTTATGGCACCACCCACAAACCGAACCAGCCAGTGGAGCGATTCATCCGTCAGAAGCTCCAACTACAGCAGCGCTTAGGAACCAACCTGGCTGAAGATGAGTATCGCCCTGCTCATCGGTCAGCTGAGTTCCGAGCTTCGCACCCTAGTTCGAGCTGCTCGTCCCACGAACTATGAAGAGCTGATCATGATCGCCAACGACCTGGAAACCGACCTCACAGTCGACCAAAATATAGCCACCTCAACTACGGCACCCGCAGGGCCACCCCATCGAGAGCCGCCGCCGAGGTTCAACTACAACCTGCTTCCTCAGTGTCATTACTGCCCCCAAGCATATTCATCGCAACTGCCCAGAACTCGCGAAGAACGCAGGAAATGGCGATACTGGAGAGACTCGGACTCCACCCCTCCAGCACGGAAAGTAGGAGTCCACTACACTACGATGAGGTGCAAGACCCGCAGCGCCAGCCTCGCAGTCACCAACCAACTACAAGCGATAACCGTCACCAACCGGCAGCCAGTCATTCCTGGTCACGCCACCGTGGATCCTGCCAGCGTCACCAAGCCTCCTTCCAATGTCACCGAGACCCCTCGCTCTTCTCGGCTGACGGAGACTCTCCACGGTACCTAGCAGCCGCACCTCCACGGGCTATCAAGAATGACCCAGTACCAGTCGTCACCCGGGTCACCGTCTCACAACCGCAACCGCGTCCGGCATACCCTCTCGTGTCAACCACCCAGCCGTCACTCATGACCGTCTCACTCACAACGATCGATCGCCTACCCGTCACACCACCATAGACCCTGCTAGCGTCGCTAAGTCTCCTTCCAATGTCACCAAAGACCCCTTGCTCTTCCCGGCTGACAGAGACTCTCCACAGCACCCAGCAGCCGCGCCTCTACTGGCCCGCGAGAGCACAGCATCACCAGCCAACGATGACCGCGTCATCGACCACCAGCCTGGGAAGGAACATGCAACTGTGACCCACACGCACCCGCCACCTACCGGATCGCTGTCATGGACGGAGTCACCAACACTGCCCTCGCCGCAGTCGACGACCAGGTCACCAACGCTGACCCAGCCGCATTCAGCCACCAGGTCACCAACACTGCCCCAGCCGCAGTCAGCCACCAGGTCACCAACACTGACCCAGCCGCCGTCAACCAGCCGGTCACCAACACTGCCCCAGCCGCAGTCAGCCACCAGGTCACCAACACTGCCCTGGCCGCAGTCACCGACAAGGTCACCAACACTGCTGCCCCAGTAGTCAACAACCACATCACCAGCCCTCCGCCCAGCCAAGCACCGAACCTAGCCGTGATCCAGATAGACAGACAGACTCTACCCCGGATCCCTGTCATCCTCGCGGGTAAACAACTACACGCTCTACTCGATTCAGCCGCAATCTAGCCTGCCTTGTCCCTTTTAGCAATACCATTGCTAATCAAACACTGCCATTATAACGTGGACCTCACTGTAGAACTGGACGGGATTCACGTGGATGAAAAAACGGTAGCAGATACAGGTTTATAGATGTAATATTAAATGTTCATCCTCGTTTAAAATAATCAATTATATTTTATTAAGCAAGAAACTATATTTTTTATAAATTTTAATAGTAATGAATTCACATAATTAAGATGAAATATTTTGTTAATTATTAATAGATTCTACATTGTTAAAAGACGATCTGGCAACAAAGAAAAGCAAGAAATATATAGCTCTATTTTCTTTGTTGAATGATAGACAAGGATAACAATACCATTGCTAATCAAACACTGCCATTATAACGTGGACCTTACTAGCATAAAATTTCTTCTGTTCCTAAATTGTGTCCAATAAAATGTTCAAAGTAGGGCTAAGTTCAAACCACAACAATTTTCTCTTCAAAAATATATAACTGTAATGCACTATATAATTCTGATTTTGAATTTTGATAGATTGATAGAAAAAGGCAAATGATAAATTATAAACACAAACTCTTGAAATATTCAGTAGTGAGGTCCACGTTATAATGGCAGTGGTTGATTAGCAATGGTATTGCTATCCTTGTCTATCATTCAACAATGCGGATAGTGCTATCCCTTTCTCGCTTTGCTCTGTTGCCAGATCGTCTTTTAACAATGTGGAATTAATAATTAATCAATTATCCTTGTCTATCATTGAAAAAAGCATATAATAAATATAATTGATTATTTTAAACGAGAATGAACAGTTAATATTACATCAATAAACCTGTATCAGCTACCATCTATAGAAGGCATTGACAAGACAGAGGATCGGCAACGTTGCTCTGCTATCTTTCTCCACTGCCATTATTAAACACTGCCATATAGACAATTATGTAGGTACCGTAGTGTTTTCGTGATATAATAAATAAATCCTTTTCTATTCTATTCAACAAAGCAAAACCAAACTCAAAAAGAAAGAAAACATTGAGTTGAAACATACTTGTCTTCCTAGACATAGAAAAATAACAGGAGAAAATTGATGGAAAACGTACTGTTTCACAAGCCATTTCTGAACAAAAGGAATTTTCAAGAGACGCTTTTTGGTTCGTAATGGATGTCTGGGATTACAATTGTAGAGCAGCTCAGACAGATAGTCAATTCCGTTGTAGGTCAACCGTTGACTCTGAAAACAAATTATTTGCAAATTTAACTCAGAGACTTGCTAAACGATAATAATATTCATGCAATATTATACATAGGTTTTGCTAAAAAGATAATAATATTCAAACAAAATGATACATCGTTATTGCTAAAAAGATAATAATATTCAAGCAAACTGATACATAGTTATTGCTAAAAATGTAATAATATTTAAGCAAAATGATGCATCGTTATTGCTAAAAATATAATTATATTTAAGCAAAATTATAAATCTTCATTCATAAAAAAATAAAAGACCTAGTCAGTAAAAACAGCAAATTTTAGAAGAAAGAGTGTTTTGGCTTGAGCTTATACAGATGAGTTGGCGAAAATTATGGAAACAGCTTAATATTTTTGTTCTACAAGTCAAATTTGACGATAGGTCTGAATGGGGATCTTATTCAGACCTCTTTTTTTTGGAGAATCATCGATTATAATTTTTTCGATGATTCAATTATTTGCACCAATGTCACTTACCACATCATATACCATCTATTCCTTTTTAACAACATATCCTTCTCCTCCCCGTTCTACTGTTTCTTCTCTCTCTTATTTACATACATTATCATTTTTGTTCTCTTTGTGTCAGTCAGTATATTGCAGTCAGTTTTCATCTATTCTAAAAAATTCTGACTGCTAGTCGTTCTTTTTAATAGCAAAGAGTGATTGTGATTTTTTATTATAGTATCTTTATAAGGAATCAAACAAAATTTAAAAATCATTACTCACGTAAAAACTGTCAAAAGCTTTGGTTTTTTCAAGAACTTCCAACAAGCACTGAAGAAGAATTGGGAATACTTCTTTATTCAAATAATTTAGCTCATCGTCTGTTGACAGGTTGATTGTGATGCATTAGCATACTTAGAATAGAATGGAATACATTTTATTGATCAACAAATATATAGCATATACATGAATCTCGTCACGTCGGTCAGGTACAAAGGAAAATGATAGACATTTACATAGATGAAGTAGCTCAGATACAATATAAAACAATGTCAGATAACATGAAACAGCTTCCTTACTAATTTATTTATTCGAAAAAACAAACAATTAATTAAAAAACGTTATCAGAATGTTTTACAACAAGGTATAAATATAATATATTAACAATTACCGTAATAATTATTCAATCCCAATTATAAAAATTTATTATTGATCATTGAAAAATATTTTTTCTTGACGATATAATTGATTATTCTAAACAAAAAAGAACAGTTAATATCACATCATTATATTGGATTTCTTGATTAATGCTACATAAGAATATTGCTTACCGTACTCAAGTCTCTTTATAAGGCCGTCAAAAAATTATAAAAGTGAAAATTTAAAGAAGAAAAATGTAGAATTCTCTTCAATTATCATTTCAAAAACAGAGCATTTTAGAAGCCATATGTTTACTGGATTTTTTTCTTTATTTTGATCTGAGAAAACACCCCACAAAGTTTTTCCGATTTGGTCTATGTATTTTGGAAACACTCTCTATAAATCATACTTCAGCTCTGTATGGAATAACATTCAATATAATAGAATTGAAAATAATGTAATGAAATATAATTATAAATTATAATTTTATGAATGCAAAAAGATGAAAAAAATAGTTAACTTACGTTGTGAAGATGAATCCTTCCTTCGACGAGAATCACTTATAATATTGAATAATTTCAAATTTTCTGAAAAATAATAAAACTTTTAATACCGGTACAAATTATCGATAAAATATTGTAAGCAAGATATAGAACGCCTCCACCAAATATGTAAGCAATATGTGGACGGCGGGAGAAGCCTCCACACCAAATATGTAAGCACGATATATGCCTTCACCAAATATGTAAGGGTGCGAAAATGAAAACAAAAACACAAGAAAAGATCGTACAGGTTTTTGATATTTAAAACAAAACAATAAATTATTTATTACAAAATTATAATTATAATTAGAAATTACGAAATAATAATAAACAGATGAATATTTCAAGGGCTACTCGCTTTGCTGCTAGTGAAGATTCATTTGTTGTGGTTATGAAAAATTTAAAACAATGACTCAGTAGTCACCTACCTTTATGAAAATGGCTTCCCAATTTGGCATCCACTGGTTGAAACGCGACGTTAAGCATTAATTAAAATAAATTTTACTTTAAATAGTTAACTGAACCTCCTAAAAATAAGAGTAACTAGACTCAAATTATGTTTGAATAAGAACTAACTTTAGACAAATTACTATACTATAGAGAGGTCCACGTTATAATGGCAGTAAAGAAAATAGAAAGAAAAATACAAATCTCAGTACCTACCCTTTTTGAAGTAGCCCTATACAGAAAAGAGATATATAATGGCAGTGTTTGATATTATTGCTATCCTTGTCTATCATTCAACAAAGCGGATAGCACTATATCTCTTTCTTGCTTTGTTCTGCTGCCAGATCGTCTTTTAACAATGTAGAATTAATAATATTAATTAACAAAATTTATTTTAATTATGAAAATTCATTATAAAGTTATTGAAAATATAATTTCTTGGCCTCACTATATAGCATGTAACCTATGCTTTGCAATGAGGTAAATTTGGTGTTGTAGGCTCAACATGCAATATTTATCTTCTTATTAGGTCAAGAAAACTTAAAAAACAGAATAATTATTCACTATTTTGTTTAAAATTACATGGATAATCTTTATAAGAGTTGAAAAATTCCAGCAAAAGAAAAAAATAATTATTCGTCTCGAACCCACAATCGAATAAGCTTTAATTATGTAAACTTCGAATTACAAATTGAATAAATTTGTTTCAATTATTACATTAGAATTAATTGATTAATAGCAGTAAAAATAAACTTATGTCCATCCTCGGAAAATTCATAATCTTTATGCAAAATTGCAAGCTAATCAGTTCAGACGTGATGGTGCGCCATTCGTGTATATCCCATCCCGTACATATGTATGACTATTCTTTCCTTTATAATATTATAGATAAATTAGCAGCTAGATCTTGATAGAATTATAATAGACGAATAATAATATAGAACAAATGAGATAGAATTGTATCAACTCAACTTTTTCTGAGATTCTAAAGCCTTTTAACATCATATTACATTTTTAAATCAATAATAGATGAATAGCTTTAGTATTTGATTGATAAGTGTACTTTTCAGAGGAATAAACTTATCTTATAAATCAGTATCCTAAATACCACTCTTGAATTTTCTTGAATAAGAAAGTTCATTATTACCTATTCTATTAAAAATTCAACCTTTTGAATTGAAAAAACACAAGTATTAATTTTGTAAAGTACTTTATTGACAAGCGTTTTCATATATTACCAACATTATTCATATTTATTTACTAGATAAAAACATTACAATATTGTAAAGAATAAACAATATAAATATGAATAATATTATGGGGAAAATACTAAACAAAGTCATTATTATAACAATAATTTTTTTAAATAATATACCCAATAGAATGTTCCGTTCACAGCCACACCACCGTTATAATTTTTTTATTTGTATAAAGTGTATCTAAATAATATATATAATAAACATTTAAAAAATACAACAAAATATAAATAACTTGAGGTCGTACTAAGAACTATTTTAAGAATTTGTCATGGTTGAATAAAAATGTAACCTTATAGGTTGCTTTTAGTGGAAAATAATAATATAACTGCATGAAGGTAATCGGCAAACACGCTACTGGAATATTGTTGATTGATTAACAGGAATGTGATTGGCTAAGGAAGCTTGAAATATCGTTTATAAATACGGCCTTAATCTCTGCTGAAGCTCAAGTTTTTACTAAATATGCAAATATATCATTCAAATCGATATTTAAGAGTAATAAACATAGTTGATTATCCTCAATACATGTCCTCTATTTATAAAGAATATTTTTATATAACATAAAATATAATTTCATACATTGTATCTATATAATGAGACTTTTTAAAGACTTTTCATTTCTTTCAATATTTGTATAAAACATTGCATTTTTAATTGGTCTACTTGTATTATGTGTTAAGAGAGCAATTATGGGATATTATCCTTGTGCTCTCTTATGTATCTCAAATAAATAAATAATTATTCTATGTAATATCTTGTATCTGAATAATTTACAATACACCTTATATTATCTGAATAATATTCTATCCGCCTAATAAAAAATATGGAATGTATTCAATTAACATAGTTTGGTTTGTTCATTACCATACTAAAGTTTCATAAAATAGTTTTCAAATATCGTGGTAGATGTCATTTTTAGGTGACACATAGACCTATGCATGCTAACATGCTACCATATTAGATGAATAGAAGGTACTGAAGATTTGATCAAAGTGTTATATCACGGAATAAAAAATCTAGTATAGCAGTATGGAAGTTTTCTCTGGTTGTACAACATATTCTGAATTTATATGGTTGTGTAGATCAGCAGATTAATGCAAATAAATAACAATTCTGAAGATGTTGAATAAGAAAGTAGAATAATTACATAAATCGAAGAGAATCTTTTTTTGTTGAGCGTGATGTCCACATGAACTTCATTCAGGCTTGTGCGTAGGTAAAGAAAAGGATTGTGATCTTAAGATATGCAGAATATGAATAGAATATTGAAACATATTATATATAAACATAGATATATTGAATATTTCTAAGTATCAATAAATCTGTGGTTTTTTTGACAATTTCTTAGTCTTTTTCATTCAATATGAATAATTACCACAATATCAACTTATCAACTACACAAAAAATGAATAGAATATAGAACAGATACTCGTAATTGTATTTATTAATATGATAAATAATATTGTGCATCGAATCCATTTAGCTTTGGTAAACCTACAGTTTCCAGTTTTAAAAGTTGGGAAGCGACTTTTGGACTCATAAATATATAGAGAAGTCTGCACTTGATGTGGTCACCCTTACAACAGGAGTTACAAGGTTATGCATCTCAACTTATCTAAAGCCTCCGGCACACAGGGACAACAGTGATGAACACTGAATTCAATTCATTCAAATAGCTCTGGTAAACCTACAGTTTCGAGTGGGTTCCGAACCAGAGGGAGCGACTTTTGGACGCATAAATGATATATAGAGAAGTCTGCACTTGATGTTGTCAACCTTACAACAGGAGTTACAAGCTTATGAATCTTAACTTATCTAAAGCCTACGGCACACAGGTCAATAAAGACGACCACTAGAGGCCGCCTTTAGTGGTAAACGCCACTACACAGGGACAGTAGAAGGTATTTTACTAGCCACCACTAGTGGCCAGTTCTACTGGACGTCATTATTGTCCCTGTGCGCAGGACGTTAATCGAGAGCTTATCAGCGCGACCTTGGAGAAAGTGAGAAAGGTATTGAAATATAAAATGGAAGTGGTATCCCCAAGATTAACCACTTCCAGTTTATCTGCCAACATCCTTCAATAATTTAAAAGAATCTTATTCTTACTCCAATACAATTTATATCACTCGAATTATAAATCTTCTGAATTTGAACTACTGTATTCAAATTGTAGATTAATCAAAATATCGAACAATCGAGCTCATGATCTTCATTCAAGACTATTCAAATCAATTTTCAATAACATCCAGCTCATAACCTACACTTTCAAAATCAATAAAAACTCTATTCAAGTTTATAAATTCTCGCACACAGGCAGTAATGCCTCTGCGAGAGTATATATTTCTTATTATACACCGTGATTCAAAAAGAATACCACAACTTTGAAAATTGATAACTCTGCAAAAAATAAACGGAGAGTAAATCACTATCAGTCATAGATTTGAGGAAGCTCTGAAGTTTGTTTAGTTGCTTATTTAGTCCCATTGGCACTCATCTGTCCGTGCCTATTTGTATGAAAACTATCCGAGGCAATGGATCGGCTGCTAAACAGCTCGAAACAGAGCACTTCATCACTGGCCTCCAAGAAGCCCTGACCTCACCCCCTGAGATTTTTTTATGGGGTTAAGTTGAAGATAAGGTGTATCGACCGCCTCTACCAGTTAACATTGAGCAGCTCAAACAAGAAATAACAGCAGCTATACAAACTGTTACGCCCGATATGCGACTGAGGGTGTGGAACGAGTTCGTTTATCGTATTGATATCACTCGAGTGTCTGGAGGGGGTCACATTGAACATTTGTGAACTTGTTTTCTAGTGGGCAAAAACTTAATTTAATATTCTCCATTTTGATTTACAACCCAAGTTTCTATTATGTTTCCTTGATTAAATACAGATTTTCAAAGTTGTGGTATTCTTTTTGAATCACTCTGTATTGGTATAGCTGCTGTCATTTCTATGGTGCTGACATTATCATACTTTTGTTGTAAAGTGTATTTTTATTTTATGCTGTACCACCGAAAGTGCTTGTAAGATTTATGAAATAAACAACTTTGAATTGAATCGACCTACATTTCATAAATTGGAACTCAAAGACCGCATTTATGAATTTTCATCCCACTTAACAAAACCCTTACCTAAATAAATAACCTCATAGCTTACATTTTTCATTCATTAATAACTTTCAACGTTACATAGGGTGGAAACATGATTGATCGACGAAGATACATAGCTTCAAGCTATGTGAGAAAACATAAAGAACCCAATACATAACCTATAAACTTGAGTGTAGATAGGAAATGACATTGGGTAATAGGGCGAGGCAGAACATCCAAAAGGATCTCTTTGCCGATAAAAGCCTTAAAAATAAATAAATAAATAATAAATAGCTCAAAGCTTGAGAGTGTTGAATGTAATGCATTTAATTCTATGGTGATGCACTCTCATGAATATGTGCTCCACCACTCAAATGCATGCGTCACATCAAACACTCCACGGGCCAGACCATATTGGGCGTTTTTGCAGGCGCCAGCAAATCTGCCGTTCGGAGAGCTTCCTGCCCTGCCGACTCTTAAAACGCTTAATATGGTCTAGCCCTTAATCTTGAAGATCCAAGCTCCACTATGTTCCGACGTATAAAATTGGTCTACAAATTTTTGAACGATATTATTTCATTATTGATCAATATAACATAAATTCGAACTTAAATTACCTTCATCAGTTTTTATAAACCATCACAAACCCATTTATGAAACTTTTAAAAACTCCATCAACTAATCTTCTGCTAACGACGTGGTTAAATGGTGGACATTACGTTCCAAATTTCGACAAATCATCAAATAAAAAAATCATTCTATTCTATCCATTCAACCACAGGGTGTGATCACATTGAATGCGTGTATGTGCAAGTGTACATCAGAACATGCATGAACCAGAAAACTAAATCTGAAAAGTGCAATTAAAACACGTTGTGACTTGCATGTACCTACTAACACTGAATTCAACCAGAAAGTGAACGCGTTCAGTGAGAGTGTTCTTATTGTTATAGAATAGAACAATCGTATATCATCCTTATTTGAAGAGTTTGACAAATTTAAGACAGAACTTGAGTTTGTGGCCTAGGCCCGACTTAGCATTAAACACTGGTGTGCCTTTTGAATGCTTTTATAAGTTTTCTTTGTAAATAAAAATATAAATCTCAGTACCCTTTTAAATTATTTTGTCACGACATGTTTCGGCTACTAATGCCATTTTCAAGTGATAATTTAAAAGGGTACTGAGATTTATATTTTTATTTATATTAAAAGTAACACCTAGAGAAAAAAGACAAGTTTTCTCTGCTGTTGCTCTTTCCAGATTTTGTTTCTCATCTGCACGCTTGGTCATGCATAGCCAAGCGTTCACTTGCACATATATGCACCCAATGGGATCACACACATCTTAAAACCAATCTACAATAGTTTTCAAATTCTTACTCACATCCTCATTCATAAATTTTCATTCTATTCCTTATCTCAGCTCACAACTTACACTTTCTATCTATCAAAAACTCATTGACCAGAGGCGCCACTCTCTCAGGATGCTGCAAATGTACATCATGTTGTCCCTGCACAACTTTAAAGCGATAGTTCTTCACATTCTGATACAGGTACTCATGTGTGTTACGCTGTGACTCGCTGTAATCATAAGTACTGTTCGCAAACACTGTCAAAACAGGACACGAGATTCGATCCAGGAAATTCTTCTGTTGTTTGGTGGTGAAATACGGCTGGAGAGAAAGTTTCAAACGTTGGTCCGTCGATAATTTATAACCTCCGGTTCCTGTTTCCACTAGGGAACGTTTTAAAAGTATTTTCGCAGACTCTTCATCTAGTATAGAGTAACGGTTGGAGGTGATTTTTTTAACAGCTTCGTCGTAGGTGTAGATGGGAGGTACCCCTTTCTTCAGCCGCTGCTCGTGCGCCAAAAAATCCAACGCACACTGGCGGAAAGTTTGCGCCGTTTTTGTGACGTGTGTAATAGTTGAATAGAAAGCGTCTAACAGCACAAGTTTCTCCACCATCTCCGGGAAAGCGCCAGCGAAGTGAATGCCGATATAGGCGCCGAAACTGTGTCCAATGTAGTAGAAGCGTGTCCAGTTTAGATGGTCAACGACCCGTTTCACACAGGTGACGTAGTTGAGCAACTGTAGTGGCAAACCGGGTGGATAGTGGGACGAGCGACCGTGGCCAGGTAGATCGATGCAGACGTAGAAATAGTCGGAGGACATCAGGGGGAGTAGACGGTCGAAAGAGCCGGCGTTGTCCTGTATGCCGTGCACGACTAGAATGGGCTGACCGGCGGGGTTGCCCGATGAGACGGCTGAAAAAACGCGACATAAATTTATTGATTATCTTTAAAAATGGGAGATTAACAAGACACTTATAATGGATTATTAAAAAAACAAAGTAACAAAAGTTTCATGTAATGAAACATGAAAATACAGTAAAATACTACACAGTTAAGACGCAAATAAAATAGTCCTAAAAGGTCCTTCCCTAATCGATGTGATTTAAATGATGACGCGTCCACGCTGTACAAACTACAAATTAATAATAAGACGAATAGAAATAGGATAGTGCAAGAGACAAATTATCTAGGTTTTTACTCAACGATAGTACCAGGCACTTTATTCATTTTCATTTTTCATCCCACTGACCACCTATGAAAGGGGTATAAGGATTTGTCAATTGTAATCTATGTTCTCAATCTTTGCATTTCATAATGCAAAAAGAATTCCTCACTGGAATAAGGACAAACCTGCAACAACTCCTCCCTCACCTCAATTCTAAACTTTTCACCTGTAAGAGCCTTAACGCGTGTTGGCAATGAATTATAAAGCCGAATTCCTGCACTCTTTACCCCCTCTCATACATACCAGTTCGATGAATGTCGTCTCTGAGGTTTTGTCTATATCTGGTATTGTATGAGTGGAACAACTCTCCTGTATTGAACCTATCTTTATTCTTATCAATAAAACAAAGAGCCTCCAAAATATATACACCTAGTAGTGGGAGAATCTTTAACTTTTTGAAATAATCTCTACAACTTGCTCTGATAGATTCACCCACCATCACTCTAACTGCCCACTTTTAAATCCTAAATATATGTATTGCATGAGTTGAATTGCCCCAAAATATAACATCGTATGAAAGAAGAGAATAGAACACAGCAAAATAAACACTTCTAAGCGTTCCTGCATCTAGCAATTTCTTCACAGTTCTAATTCTACATTGAGGCCCACTCAATATAATGGGGCCCACTTGAAAATTTCAGTATATGATTAACATTAGAATAGAATAGAATAGAATAGAATTTTATTGGTCATAAAATATTCACATGAATACATGGACTTCGTCAATTTTTTAACACTAAAGTAAGTCAAAACAAACACAAAAACACTAAGATCAGTCAGTATCAGAACAATAAAATAACACATGAATCACATAAAACGATTCCAATCTATTCTAAAATAGTCATGTACGGTGTACAAACATTCATCAATTAACACTGCTTTCAATACTTTTTTAAATTGTGTGCATGTGAGTTCCTTCAAGTGGTCAGGTGTGGAGTTATATAATTTGATAGATGTGAAGTGCCAGTTTCTTTGTGATTTAGTGTGACTGTACAATGGAATTCTAAGTTTGTGTCTATTTCTTGTATTTAAACTATGGAAGCTATTAGAATCATACTTATTCAAATTGCCTCGTACATAACATAATATTTTTAAGACATATAACGACGGCAACGTCAGGATACCTAAGTGAATGAAATAAGGTCTACAATGTGCATTATATGGTAGCTTGCATATTATTCTTATTGCTTTCTTTTGAAGAACAAAAATTGATTTGGCGTTTACACTGTTTGCCCAAAGCATTATTCCGTAAGAAAGGAGACTCTGGATGTGTGCATAGTAAATATTCACTAGTACAGACACATCCACAGTTACACATAGTCTCCGTAACATATACAATCCTTTAGCCATCCTACCTGATAAATAGTCAATGTGTGCATCCCACGACAGACAAGGGTCAATAAAAACACCTAAAAACTTCAATGGAGTCTTACCCTTAACATTCTTGAATTTAAAATTAATGTCAGCGGTTTTACTATCATTGAGAGAAAGATTATTTGCTGCACACCAATCTTTTAGAACCAAATAACTTTGATTCCTCTCACTTTCAAGATCATGCTTAGAGGGGCAATTTATTTTTAAGCCAAAATCATCTGCAAATAGGTACCCATCTTTACTATTGCTATCCATATTTATTGGCAAATCATTTATATAAATATTAAATAGAATGGGTCCTAAGATAGAGCCTTGAGGCACGCCGTAATCAACTAGTCTACCATTGGACAGGACGCCATCTTTGTAAACAAATTGATTCCTGCTACTTAAATAGGACAATACAAGTTGAACTGCACTTCGAGTAAAACCATAAAAATTTAGTTTGTCACCTAAAATCTTGTGCTGCACAGTATCAAAGGCTTTGGAAAAATCGTATGACCTTAGACCAACAGAATCACCACTCTCTAGGTTGCTAATTACACCACTAACCACATTAAGTATGGGATCATTAGTACTTCTTCCAGACCGGAAACCAAATTGTTTTTCAGAGAAAATGTTGTTGGACTCAAAATAGATTGACATTTGTTCATACATTAGAGTCTCAAATACCTTTGAAAATACAGGAACAATAGCAATCGGTCTGAAATTACCTTTCTCTTTCCTTGATCCCTTCTTATGAAGAGGTAAAACTTTAACATTTTTTAGCTCCTCTGGATAAGTGCCAGTAGCAACAACACATTCATTGAACAAGTATGCCAACACTTCACATATATTAACAGCTGCTATTTTCAAGATTAAAGCATTCAAACCATAAATATCCAGACACTTACTATTACTCAATTTTAAAATAGTGTCAAATACTTTCTCTACAGTTACAGGCTTAAATGAAAAATGTACACTAGGCTGTTGCAATTTGCTAAAATAGAAAGTTGAATCATTAATACTGACAGGTATATCTCTGCTTATCAGAGAAACAGAATCCACAAAAAAGTCATTGAATTCATCAGAAGTGACATCAACAGGAGTCTGGGATCTGGCCGCATTATTAGCACTGCCGGTGAGACCATTAACAATTCTCCACACTGTTTTATTCTTATTGGTGGATCTACTTATGATTTTATTATGATATTCAATTCTTGTCTTTTTAGTTTCTATCCTGTATGATTTTCTAGCCTCTTTATATGTGGTGAGAATTTCTGGTGTTCTGTAAGTTTTATATAAATGATACAGCCCATCACATTTAACTTTTAATTTTTAAGATTGTCATTATACCACTCGTTATTTGGCTTGACTTTGTGGGAACGTACATTTTTTAATTGGAACGCACCATTTACAGCCCCCATGAATAATTCAAAAAATTTTCTATATCTATCCTTAATATCTATTATAGAGTAAACGTCAATCCAGTTAATGGAATTCAAATGACCATGAAAAACTCTTACGTTATCATCACTGATTAACCTAAACTTAGTCCTATTAACAATACTATTGGTACTTCTACCATACTGTTGATAAAATTAAATCTCAAAAATACAGCGTCATGATCAGATAAAAGCATATGAATTATCTCAGAAGTCCATACACTATTGTGGACATCAGTCAAAATATTATCTATACAAGTTCCATCAGAAATGCCATCCAGACCAGGTCTAGTAATACCCTTTACAGTCATATCTAATCCGAAACATTCAAATAAATTCAATAAATCTTTTTTAAAATAATCGTTACCAATAAAATTCACATTAAAATCACCACATATGACTAGATTGTATCCATTTTTAAACACTGAACTCAACACATTATAAAGACAAGATAAAAAGTTTTTAAAATAATTAATATTTCTATTATATGGTCTATAGACAGACAAGATTATAATTTTGTCCCTAATAATTTCTACTGCTGAAATTTCACATACCATTTCAATTGACATGACTTTGATATGTTCAAGTTCCCTGAATTCCAAATGATCAGCAACAAAAATAGCTGCACCACCCTAGACTGATTTACTCGGCAAAAAACCGAGGCAGTTTTAAAGCCTGGCAGATAAGTGAATTCCAAATCTGTATCCTTTATCCAATGCTCAGCAACTGTAAGTACATTAATATTGTATTTTTTGCAAATTAAGGCTAGATAATCAAATTTTTTACACATACCCTGAATATTCCAAAATAAGCAATTAAGTTTGTCTTTGCTAAAATCATTGTTGAAGCCATTTTCACACGGTGATTCATATGTTTGACAATCCACAACCACACCAGTATCAGGCACCCTGTCAATAGAATAGTTTTGAAATTCATCCCTGAGTCGTAAATTTTCAGCAGAGGAAATATCTTTGTCAAAAGCTAATAGTTTAAATTATCAGTAATCGGAGAATTGAGAGCGACAAGAGGATTGTCCACGGTAATAGAATCAACTGGAAGTTCATTCTGTACAGGTTGGTCATCAATTGAAATGTGAACCGGCGTCCTCTTGGATGATGGAAGGGGCACAGCAGGATGGGGTTGTATGATAGGAGAACTGATCACGCAGGAATTAGCTTCCTTCACTGTCACTTCAGTACTTAAGGATGCATGACCATCTCCAACAAAGTCTCTCACATATCCTGCCAGGTGGTTGCCCAGAATTCGTTTCCCTCGCCGACCAAGGTGAAGACCGTGCCTTGTAAAATGAGATCTACCCAGGAACTTGTTGATATCCCTATAGTGGATGCTGAGACTCCCTGTATATCCTTCCACCGCTCTTGATAAGTAGGAGTTGGCATAGCAAATATTATCATTAAGAACAGGATAATCATGTCTGTAGGGCACACCGCAAACCAGGACATTGGTCCTCAAATCAACCTCAGTAAGACATCTCATTCCTTGATCCAAAGTCAACTGGAAGGGTTCATCACGATGTAGGTCATTTGTCCCCGCCAATATGATAACACAATCATTTTCTGTGAAATCCTTGACTAAGCCAAGACCATCCTGGATAACGTGCTTCAGCTTTGCACCTGGTTTAGAACAAACTAAAACTTCAAACTCCTCCCTCAGGTCGTTCATATAATTACTAAGCAGTTTCCCATGGTGATTGGTGTTTCTATCCTTGTCTATCATTTGACAAAGCTGATAGCACTATCCTTGTCTAGCTCTACAACGTTGCAAGATCGTTGTTTAACAATGTAAAAGTTTAATTAATTGACAAATTACTTATAATCAATTATGAAAATGTATTATTAAACATTGAGAAAATATTATCTTGGCGAATAAAATATAATTCATTATTTTATTCATAATATAATAAATTTTTATTAGAGTAGATAGCTCTATCCTTGTCTAACTCTCCAACGTTGCCAGATTGTTATTTGAAAATGTAAAAATTTTATTAATTGCCAAATTATTTAAAAATCAATCATGAAAATGTATTATTTAATCATTGAAAAAATATTTTCTTGGCGAATAAAATATAATTCATTATTTTAAACAAGAACAAACAGTTAATATTACATAGGATGAACCGGTTCAGCTATCCTCTATAGAAGGTAGTGAATTGCCAACGGTGTTCTTCTTTCACTGCTATTTTAACGTGACCTCACTATAGGTATTTTTTATATCTTTAAAACAATTTGAATACTTTTCTATAGTTTAATGTTACAAGTGACTTAATAGTAAGGAGTTTGTGATGGAAAGCAACAAGAAGAGTTTAAATAATTTGATTCAAAAATCAGTTAACCTGGTTAGACCAGTTGGTACTTATGACTTGAAGCATAAGATTTGTTCTATTATAAATATATAAATACAACTGTAGAAACTTAGAAAATGTAGTAGGCCTAGCCCCTAAGCTCCAAGGAAAACGCCCAAAATATTTATAATCTAGGTATAAGGAAAACAAATTTTAAACCAAAAAACAAATCAATGAATGTTTATTTCAATAAATTGATTCTTTTGTTTCAATTGATTGAAGAGTTTGATTAGAGATTATTATGTATCAACTCTACGAAAAATAATTTAAAAAGTAGAATGATAACTTTGATTTGAAAAAGCGTCCAAACACTAAAAAAAGATATTTACCGGCAATGTAGCCCCATGGAACTGGAATGTCAAATTCTTTCATTGTAAAAAACGCGATGACTACTGCAAAATTGTTTTCTCTACAGTAAAATTAATTCTTGTCTGTTGTTTACATTTGCATAAATTATCGTCCTATCAATAATTATTGACAAAATTGATGATTTGCGTCTATTCAAGATAATTAGACAGACGACGATTACTTATCAACAAAATTTTGAGGTTATCTGATTCCGGAGCAGCTGATTCTTTGCCATCTAGATCTACATCTCAATTCAGCTACATTTTCAGATAAAAGTTAGATGAATTTGAGAATTGTTTCTAGAATCATTATTCATCAAACTACACAATTTAGTAAAAATATATATTATTTCTATTCTGTATTTAATTTTTAAGTTGATATTATTGCAAATAAACATTTTTGTTTCCGGTTGCAAACCCCCACCACAACACAAATCCAACTATAAACTCCTCCCAACTCCCGTTCAACTTCAACCCTGTTTCATGCTTTCATCTTTCATGTAATTTCTGCTGGTGTTCTTTTTATTATCGTTATATTTGGTAATGCTTGTATTCGAAAATAAATAAGTATACTTGTTTTCTAAAAGATACGCATACATTTAAATAGTAGATAGTTCAATTCAGTAAATTTTAAGCTTCAAGCTGCTCCAATTGGTAAGCTATTACATTTTTTCATCGATTTTGGTTGTAGTTTGCAGTCTGTAGTACTCGGTAAGATATTTCTCAAACAAAATGGCTGAAAACAGTTTTTGATTTTTGTTTATTGTCTATAATAATGTTAGGCTATAAGTTGAAAGCAAAATTTTGAAAAATTAAACCTGTATTTAATGCTTTCTCCTTTTGCTCAGTCTAATTTTTAAGAAAGTATCTTTCTAATGATTATTATTGAAAATCACTAAGTCGGCTTCTTTATTGAGCACTTCAAAAGCCCAATCTAGGTAAAACAAGAATCGAGTCTTGTTTTGTAGTAAATAAGTATTGTTATTTAACTTTTATTCAATTTTTACTTTTATGAATCCACTTTTAACTACTTTTTGTTGTTACCGTAAGACTATTAGCCATTATTTCTTGCTACAAAAAAAGTGTCAACTTAGCTTGTTCCCGAATTACCGGCATAACAAAAATGAAGTAGGCTACCGCATTCTTATTAATAAAGACAATAATTAGCTTAGAAAAAAGACATACCGTAGTCAAACTTTACTATCAACTGCCAATAGAAGTAGGCTAATCTATTTAGTCTACTGTAATACAGAGGTTTGGAAAATTTTCTAATAATAGGTACCTTCTATTTTACAGAGCAATGTCTGGAAGATACAGGGACTCAGGCAACCCTGATTGCAAAATCTATGTTGGAGATTTAGGTAAGTTTTGCAAAATATATTTCGTGTTATATTACATAGCCGTTTTATATTTTAAAACCATCTAGATTAATTTAGTAGATCTAGAGCTAGAGATTGCTATTTAAAAGTTCCTCTAGTAGCGTAAATCAAATTAGCCTAGATGTATTAAGTAACAATGCAATATCATTCATTTATCCACAGTTTAGCAAAAAATCTCTGTTAGAGATTAAAAACTTTCAAAGAAAAAATGTTTTGTATTGACCAGTTTAAACACTGGATGATCTCAACGAGATGCGTTTGAAAGCTAGAATGTTTTTTTTTTCTGTATTTAAGATGTAACTCTAAGATTGTTCTCTCCAACTCTTGCTTTATCAAGCATTGGACATTTTCACATTCACCTATTGTCGACCAAAACACAGAACTATCCTCCGATTGGCTAATTCTCACCATCAGATTGATTGTCAGTCAATCAGAGGTCGATCCGGCCGACAATCGGTCGTGTGAAAACGCTCAATCTTAATATAGATCTACCTCTGTTATTTTTGTAATATCAAATATTCATAAATTTCTTTGATGCTGCACCAATATGTTGGCCCAATTAAGGCCAATGTCGATTAGCGCTAGTGTAGGGATGGATTTTTTGCCAAAGCTTGCCTACCGCTTGTCTTGATTGGGCACTGGTTACATTGCAGGCTGGGCCAACATATAGATGCGGCATAAAAGTTGCAGAGAAAGTAGTTTGTAACTTACCGGTACGTCCCTTATTTTAATAAAATATTCACTTTGCAAAAACATTTGATTTGGGCAGCATTAAGTAAACTAAGGCTAAACTATAGTGAGGTCCACGTTATAATGGCATTGGAGAAATATAGAACAACGTTGCCGATCCTCTGTCTTGTCAATGCCTTCTATAGAGAGTAACTGATACATGTTTATTGATGTGATATTAACTGTTCATTCTCGTTTAAAATAATCAGTTATATTTTATTAAACAAGAAAATATATTTCTCAATAATTTCATGATGAATTTTCATGATCAAGATAAAATATTTTGTTAATTATATTTCTAAATTGTTGAAAAGCGATCCGGCAACAGAGCAAAGCGAGAAAGAGATAGTGCTATCCGCTTTGTTGAATGATAGACAAGGATAGCAATACCATTGCTAATCAAACACTGCCATTATAACGTGGACAATAGTAGGCACCTATTTGATGACTTATGTTGTTAAAACTATCTTTTGTGCCTTAGTAAATAACATTTTTAACTGCTTGAGACTAGGAGAACACCTTACCTCACCCGTCCAGCAACGACTAATAAATTTAATGTTAGAATATCTGTCTGTAGACATCAGATCACATACTACTGTAATTCACTTTCTAACTTTTAATCAATGAAGCAAAGGAATGATTTGAGGCCAAAGGATTGAAACTCAACATAGGCTAATTCCTCTCTTGAAGAAAATTAATCACTGTACTAAGCAGCACATCTCACTTCATCACAACAGCACTTCTCACTAGGTACCTAAAGTTTGATTACCATTATTATAACAACGATCAACCACAATTATGTATAATCGATGTCAGTATTTTTACTTTCCTTGCCCTATTACCATAGGTAAGGAAAGTATTGCTTTCCGACAAAAAATTAAAGTACCCTAATTTGTAAATTTCTTTACGTTTCAAGGTCCCCTGAGTCCAAAAAAGTGGTTTTTGGGTATTGATCTGTGTGTGTGTGTGTGTGTATGAGTGTATGTGCGTCTGTGTACACGATATCTCATCTCCCAATTACGGTAACGGAATGACTTGACATTTGGAACTTAAGGTCCTTACAATATAAGTATCCGACACGAATTTCGATCACATTCAATTAAAAGCGGCTAAAATGGCGAAAATGTTGTCAAAAACAGGGTTTTTTTGCGATTTTCTCGAAAACGGCTCCAACGATTTTGATTAAATTCATACCTAAAATAGTTATTGATAAGCTCTATCAACTGTCACAAGTCCCATATCTGTAAAAATTTCAGGAGCTCCACCCCATCTATGCGAAGTTTGATCTTAGATTCCCAATGATCAGGCTTCAGATACAATTTAAACAAAAAATTTCAAGTGGAAAAGATTGAGCATGAAAATCTCTACAATAATGTTCAGTAACATTTCCACCGAAAATAAGCTCGAAATTCAAGAAAATGTGATTATTTCAATTGCAAACTGTTGACAACTGTTGATTCTATTAAATCTTTCACTATGAAGAGATAGCAGAGCTCGTGTGTCTATAGCGTTCCTGTCACCAGCTGGCTCAGATCTTTGAATAGTAGTAGACTTGAGATGCGCGGGAACACTAGCGTCAGGTGATCAATTTTCATAACGGCAAGGAAAGTTGTGTGAGTGGGCCACACCAGATTTTTTGACTTGATTTTAATTAGGTAGTAATTTGTCTCACGAATGTAAAAGTTTGATTTTCAGTGCTGAATTTGCAGAAGGCGCTCAGTTATTGCCTTGTCGACTGTGCCAATAAGAATTATTCAATTTTACTATTTCGTGAAAGATTTCTTTGATTCAATTTATTGTAATTACAGTATATAACTTAGCCCATTTTTTTTGTAAATTCATCTCTTTCTTATAATTATGGCGCTACAGCCCATAGTGAGCCTTGGCCTCCGCAACTATCAACCTCCACGCATCTCTATCATTGACTATAGTGAGGTCCACGTTATAATGGCAGTGAAGAAAGATAGAAGAAAAACGTTGCCAAGTCTCTCCATTTTGCCACTGACTGTACACAGCTGTTACTCAATTCATCCCATCAAATTTGATCTAATAATAATTATCATTTCCTTGATAAAATAATCAATTTAATGTCAAATTAATCAAAAATATATTTTTTTCATAATTTGATTGAAAAATTTGCTTCCATAACTGAGATAGATTTTATTTTTATACAAACCTGAAATGGCGGCTAATTTAAAAAGCCGTGATATACCAATCTGAATTTCAAAACAACAGTAATTAGGTTATTTGGTAGGCATTCTATTCCAATTTCTTTTAAAAATAATAGAAAAATAGAAATCCTATTTAAAATGAGTAATTTAAATGGAAATAATTCTGAAATAACCTTTCAATATTATTTATACCGGTACGAGTAGGTCTAACCTATATGTGTAGGCTAACTGAAGCATGGATGAAGTCTAGGATGGTTGGTTATCAACTTTAAAAATGTCAATTCAGGTATTTTAATTTGTGTCTCTCATTCAGTAATGTCTAAAAATTATTCAATTGTTTCAAAAATACATTTTAAACCAATTATACGACTTGTGTACTAGAGTATTTTGATAGAATGGTGAAAAAAATGGCGGCTGAGAATTGTTTGTCTAATTTTGTACAGTGACTGTCAAAAGTAACAATAAAATATTCCGGCAAACAGTCAACATTGCAAAGCTAGAGAGAGATATCGTTATCTGTTTTGTTGTATGATAGAAAAGGACAGCAACAGTATTGTCAATTCTGCACTGCCATTATAACGTGGACCTCACTATATGCCTCTCCATCTTCTTACTCCCAAACTCCTCACATCATTCAACAACTCATCCAACCATCTGTTTCTGGGTCTCCAATTTTGTAAATTCATGAAATGTATAATATTTAGGACTCTGTTACTTGTTAGCATTTAATGCTATTACATTACATTATCGTGTATCCATTAATCTTGTGACGAAAATGGTTCTTTTTTGCAGGCTCGTCAGCGTCGAAACAGGACCTGGAGGATGCGTTCTCGTACTACGGGCCAATCAGGAACGTGTGGGTGGCGCGCAATCCGCCCGGCTTCGCCTTTGTGGAGTTCGAGGACCCGCGCGACGCCGAAGACGCCGTTCGTGGTCTAGATGGGCGGTCAGTGTAGGCGCACTTACAATTACTATCCAATTATTAGTCTATAGTCTGTATAAAATAAGTGGAGACTTGGCTCCCTCACCCGAAGAAATTACAGGGTTGCCAAATCGTAAATAAAATTGCAAATATCCAACTTAACGTCAGAATTTGTTGTAGAATATCATCCCCGATATCCCAGTAGTGCTAATAAAGTTTCAGGGTTGAAGGATTAAAAGGTAATTTTAATTTTTTGATGAAATTGGGAACATTGCGAAAATTTGTTTTTCTTTTATATCACTTCTCTCAGAATCATGAGGCGTCGTAATGCGTGACAGTTTTATATCAAAATAACGGGAAGAATGTTTCCTTTCCATTGGTATCATCTTCATTTTTATCTCATCTTCATTTTTTAATTAATGATTATGTATATTTTCGACATGCTAGAAACTTTGTTTCAAAAGATAAGTGGAAGTGGGTGGTGAAAGCGAGAAGGTTTCTCATAAATAATTGAAATTATTTTTCCAATTGTCAAAAGTAGTCGGAAGACCATATTTTGGCCTCACAGGAGTTTCAGTGTCTAGGATAGCGGCTGAATAGTGTGCCACCTTATGCCTGTACCAATAAAAACAAAATACAGAATACTTGAAAAATTCAGCGACTGCAAGCCACATGACAACCTCGCCTCGAATAATCCAAGCAGTGTTGCATTGCAGCCTTTCTAAAGGCAATCAGCTGCTTGCGTTTGAAATAATTCAGTCAAATATCTTGTATATTGCTAGATTTTAGCATACAATTTAGTACACAATGCATACCATGCAGCCGCTCTTCTGAGGCTAGGCGTACACCAGTTAGCCAAGACAAGATACGTTTAGTCACAATACTTCACATAGTTGCTTATGGAGTCATGTCTAATTGCAATGACTAATCAGTGCAAATTGCGTCTTAAGCAACAGTTTGAAGTATTGTGACTAAACGTGACTAGTCTTGTCTTGACTGATCGGTGTGTGACCAGCCTTAGGCTAGGCACATACCAGTTAGTCAAGACAAGACATGATCAGACACAATACTTCACATTGTTGCTTATGACGCAACACACACTGATTAGTCATTGCAATTCGACATGTCATGATAGGCATTGGCATGGCATGGTCTTCAGGCTAGGCACACACCAGTTAGTCAAGACAAGACAAGACATGATCAGTCACAATACTTCACATAGTTGATTATGACGCAGCACTCACTGATTAGTCATTGCTATTCGACATGTCTTCATAAGCAACTATGTGAAGTATTGTGACTGAATGTGTCTGATCATGTCTTGTCTTGTCTTGTCCTGACTAACTGGTGTGTGCTTAGCCTAAAAGAAATTCATTTTGGAAAGCTTGAAATGATGAAAAGTGAAATGTGCGTGTTCGTGGCGCATACGTCTTCAGATATCGACATCGATATCATTCAGATATCTCATTTAGGCTAGGCGCACACCAGTCAGTCAAGACAAGACAAAACACGTTTAGTCATAATACTTCACATTGTTGCTTATGACGCAACTCAGACTGGTTAGTCATTGCAATTAGATATGTTTTCATAAGCAACTAGACTATGTGAAGTATTGTGACTGAACGTGTCTGATCATGTCTTGTCTTGTCTTTACTAACTGGTGTGCGCCTAGCCTAACTTTAAAATTCCTTGGTGACTTCATTTCAACGTCATAACATCCTACCTGTTTTAGTTTGTCTGGAATAGGCACTCGCAGATCTGAGGCACTCCCGCATTGATTATTCTTATGTTCTACTGTATTGTTATTGATATTGTTCAATAGTTGATGTGGTCCGAATTGATAATTCTTAAGTATTACTGTATTGTTATTAATATTGTTCAATAGTTGATGTGGTTTATGTCGTTGTTTGACATTATTCTATGTTTTTAACAGTAATTATTTGTAATTGTCGAATTTTTACTGACGTACTCGACCCGGTTGTCTTTCAGTAGCGTTTGCGGGCGACGTGTGCGCGTGGAGATGTCGAACGGCTCGCGCAAAGGTGGTTTCCGCGGTCCCCCGCCGCGCAGCCGCGGCCGCCCCTTCCACCCGGAGGACCGCTGCTACGAGTGCGGTGAGCGCGGCCACTATGCACGCGACTGTGGACGCTACAGGCGCGGAGGCGGCGGTGGACGTAGGAGGTGAGTCCAGTGCCGTTTGTTCGGTTTCAAATTTGCCGTTGTCGAGAATAGAATGTGTTGGTTTCAAATTTGTCGTTTAAAATAGTGCCACTCGAGTGTATTTGTTTCAAATTTGTCGTCGTTGTTGACGTGTGTTGGCACAGTAGTGGACTGAGTTTGATTTGTTAGGCTGGTCATTAACCTACCGTTAGTGGCCAAACTTATCCAGCCATCCTGGGGTTAGTGGTGCAGCTAGCCAAGTATTTTTTTTGTACAAATTGAGGTTTTGTACTCAACTGGCCAGATATAACATTATTCATAAATCTACAGGGGCTGGCTACTTGATGATAAATAATTGATGAAGATGATTTGAAAATGTTTTTTTTTTGTGAAAGTTCAAAGTTCGAGTTTTAATCTTCTTTAACCTCAAAATTGTTCCAGCAATCAGATTTTCAACTTGAACATGTGTAACGCTAGTTCGCCTCCATGGTGCACATTGGGTAACGCTAAATGGACTAGCAAATAATGGTGGTCAGACAAACTTATGTTCTCCTGACCGAAAACTACACATCTCAAAGAATTTAGAAATATACAGTGTATATCTAGGCATTTGAGACTCATGAGCTGTATATTTGTTGTGTATCTGCCATACGCTAAATAAATAAATATTCGATAATTTTATTATAAATAGTCAATAGAATCACTATTAGACATGGAGGAACTCTCTTACGAGTCTGTGAAATTTGAATCTCTGGAATGGAGAAGAACCAAATTTTATGCGATGTTCTTTATAAATGTCTTCATGGGCAAGTGAATATTGGCGAACAAGGAGTTGAGGCTGTGCAAAGGCTAAAAACAAACTTTCTACTAGTGATATTTTTCAGTTTTTCGATTTGTATATCATGAGGCTATGAAAATGAAAAAAAAATCTCAAGAAAACATTTTTTTCCCATCATTACTTTTTGAGATATGAGCGCCTAAAGTTAATATTTATGGGACAGAACACTTCAAGTTCGGCAAGAGATAAATCCATGAGATTTAGAGGATAGATTCTTCATGGTATTGCTGATCTAGTAAAACAAAACTCTTCTGAAAATATCAATTTTTGAGAATGTTATTTCATTTACAAAAAATAACTCAAAAAAAGCTATTTTAGGTCATTTTTAGTAAATTGAATAACTTTCTCAAAAATCGATATTTTCAGAAGTTGTGTTTTACTAGATCAACAATACCATGAAGAATCTATCCTCTAAATTTCATTGATTCATCTCTCACCTAACTTGAAATGTTCTGTCCCAAAAATCCAAACTTTAAGCGCTCATATCTCAAAAAGTAATGATCGAAAAAAAAATTTCTTGAGAAAACATTTTCTTTTTGTTAGCCTCATGATATACAAATCGAAAAATATCACAAGTAGAAATTTTATTTTTAGTTGTTCCTCCACGAAATTTGAGGCTTTTCACGCTTTCCTAAGAAGTTGTACCTCCCCTTTGGAGAGATGTATTGAAGTTGGCAATAAATTGTCTAATCAAATTGACTTCTTTGAAGCACCCAATATTTTCAAGAGGAAAATTCTGTCAATGTAAAACATACTCGAGTGATACGAGTTCTAAATGTTTGTTTTTTTTTGACAACTGCAATATACTAAGGCCATGTGCCGTTCTATTGCACGAAAATGCCTAAGCATACTTACTAGTCACGATTACCTCCCCCCCCTTTTTTTATAATAATAATATCGAGTGACCTAGCTGGCTCAGGTCTGGTGTCAGAGTTTTCAGGTCGCAACTGATCAATTTCAGGGCCTCTGACATGATCTAACGACTGCTTTTTAATGACGCGATTGGTTTGGAGTATTATTCCCGAATGTATGAATGACACAGTGATTCTAATTCCTATTCTATTCCTAATAGAATGTTAGAATATTCTATTCCAGTACTGACACTATACTTCTAATGGTATAGTGATTGTATGTAATGACATTATTCATCATTGCTTATACAGTAGGTAATACCATAGAGGAACAATAGCGTAAGTAGATATCCCATGGTATAGGGTGTTTATTTCGCTACTTTTACTGTTATCTCAAGCTGATAGTCCACGTAGTTCTTTCCTGTGAAGCTTTATGACGCTGGTATAGTGAGGTCCACATTATAATGGCAGTGTACAATTGACAATACTGTTTCTGTCCTTTTCTATCATACAACATAACAGATAGCACTATCTCTCTCTCTTTGCAATGTTGTCTATTTGCCAGAATATTTTATATTTACTTTTGACAGTGACTGTACATAACTGAACAAACCATTTTCTCACTCAAAATTCTATTTTTATATTATTTTTAAAGGAAATTGGAATAGAATACCTACCAAATAACTCAATTTCTGTTGTTTTGAAATTCAGATTTTTGTATCACAGCTTTTTAAATTAGCTGCCATTTCAGGTTTGTATAAAAATAAAAATCTGATCCCAGTCATGAAAGCAAATTTTTGAATCAAATTATGAAAAAATATATTTTCTTGATCAATTTGACATTAATTTGATCAATTTAAATTGATTATTTTATCAAGGAAATTATAATTATTATTAGATTAAATTTAATGGGATGAATTGAGTAACAGCTTTGTACAATTAGTGGCAAAATGGAGAGACTTGGCAACGTTTTTCTCCTATCTTTCTTCACTGCCATTATAACGTGGACCTCACTATAGTCTCTCATATTGTGCCGTTCATAAACTCTTACCCGGTCAAAACAGTAAATATCGACAGTAATCGGCTTGAGATAACAGTAAAAGTTGCGACATAAACGCCCTTATACCATGGGATATCTACTTACGCTATTGTTTCTCTATGGTAATACAGTGGAAACTCGATATAGTACATCTCAATGGACCGCTCAAAAAATGTACAATTACGAGGTCTCTACTAGATCGGAGTCTACTACTAAGTTAAGGTTGAAAGCTATATGGTTGCACTTTCCAAGGGACTACGGGGAAAAATGTACTATAACGGGATGTACTATATCGAGTTTCCAGTGTAATATTTGGTCAGTTGAGTATAAAACCAAAGATTGCCCGAAATGACATTACCTTAAGTTGGTAATACGGATAGTATTTCAACAATAAGGGCCGTTTGCACAGTCAAAGGTTAAACTCAATTTAATCAGCTGGTGGCTTAAACTCAGAATGAAACGCATTATAACAAACTAGACTTGATACGGATTTAATCCAGTTTGAAATGAAATTTAGTTTAAACTGTCACTGTGCAAACGCCCTAATAGTATGACTTGGGTATTTTGTCCAATAATTTGTATGTAATTTTAGGTCAGTTGAATACAAAAATATAACTAGGCCCTATGATTGATATTCAAGATAAACGACTTCAGTGAGAGAATTGTGTATTGGATGCTTGTAATTCTCAAAAGCAATCTGAAAACTATAATATTATTTCCAAATTTTCTCTCGCAGCGCATGTTAAAATTATTATTTGGCAAATTAAGGGTCGGTTTTCGAGCTCGGGATTTGACTAAGTCCTAGACTGAACAGCTGGAGTCAGAAAATTAGCTTTCCAAAACGGGGCGTGGTCGCAGTTTTTATTTTCTCGTTTCTATAATAATTGGAAACGTTTTTCCTTGACAAAATTAAACAATTCAAAATAGCTGAAACTTTACACCATTTTCTCTTTATTTTATTTTGTGTTTAATCTTCCAGCTTTTAGAAATTTAATTTAAACGTGACTATGACAATGACTATGACTACGCCCCGTTTCGGAAAGCCAATTTTCTGACTCCAGCTGTTTAAAGTCTAGAACTTGGCCAAATCCCGAGCTCGGAAACCGGCTCTTAATTTTGCAAAGCTTAAAAAATGTCACGTGTTTTATAATTTGAAAGATGTGAAATTGTTTTATGACTAGACTCTACACTAAATAGGTAGTGATTTTCAAATTGATCACATTCATGTGCTTAGTTTTAGCACGTTTTATTGCCATTCTATCAATCATTATTGATTTATTTTTGTTCATTTGCAGATAATTTGAAAGTTTCTTTTATTTGCAAGCGTTATAATGTCGAGAGAAATTTAATTTCACAAAAAAATGCCGTCCAAACAGTGCAATTATAACACAATTCTTATATCTTGACAGTGTGTGATGGATATGCAAACATGCTAACTCCGATCTTGACCACTGCCAAGCTATTATAATTGTCAGGAAGTGGCTGTATAGAATATTCTAGATGTTTCTCGACTTTTATTCCTAGATTATTTCACTAGGCCACTTTTGGGCAATTATTTGCACATTTTGGACGAACTAGTTTTCAAATGTGTCTCTTCTTTAAATATTTTGTTCATTCATTTATGTAGAATTGATGTTTCATTTTTATGTTGATGTTCATGTTTATTTTAATGATATCTTTTCAAGGAAATGAAGAAGAGTGAAGACAATACTATATTATTGCAAGTGTAAATGATATTATTAATTTATTATAGTTCTGAGAAAGTATGTTCAGGCTCTAGAGGCTAATTTAAAATAATTATTATTTTTACGCCTGCACGAAAACTATAATCAATCTGCAAAAATAATTAGATTTAAAATATAAACAGCTAAAACGTGGAATACTTATGCTTTTTGTTGCGATAAACATGAACGTGCTAAACGACAAAATTCGTTCCTGTTCAAGATTTAGAAGCATTTGAAAATTCTTTTCTTTTTCAGTTCCAAACAAAATAAGAAGAAGAATATTATAGTCATAGCTGTGGTCGCAATGAGCAATTTGTTCGAGAAATCACACTGATTTTATTTTGATCTCTGATATTATTTCTAAAGGTGCGTACAGATTTACGCGCCGCGAACATTGAATTGAATTGAAATGAAAATTTCTTTATTCATCAAAATGCACAAAATACATCTGAACAGTGTCAAATTACAACAAGAATTATTAATATCGTCACAAAATCATCCTTTACACATGAAGAAGTCACAAATTATGATAAAAAACAAGATTCTAAAATCTTGCAGTCAAATTGACATACTCTTGCAAAGAGTATAGGGATAGTCCCACCAAATATTCCTTTAATTTTTTGTAGGTATTTAACCTCCTCTATTTCTTTCAACTCTCTAGGAAGTATATTGAAAAATTTTCTCCCCATAAAAAATGTTTTTTTCTTAAAGAAATCCAATCTATGCCTCTCCTCGATCCATCCAAATCTGGTGTTGTAGCCATGTGTTTCGTTTCGTGATCCTGTTGACGATTATTGACTTTACATGAGCAATTCACTTTTTAATCAGCTGATGCCAAGCTTTTTATATCTGTATCTTACCGTTTCTGTAAAAATACAGATATAGTCAGCTGATTAAAAGTGAATTGCTCATGTTCGCGGTGCGTAAATCTATACGCACCTTTAGATAATTGCCACACAGCTGTGACTCTGTAAAATAAAGGCTCTAATTCAAGATTGAACAAATCTTACCCTCAATGTTGAGAGTGTAAAATATAATATTTCAACCACCAAGATAAATACTATATTATTATACAACACTGTTGTTAATGAAATTATGTAAATCTTTGTGCGTATTGTCTTCACTCCTTCTATTCTAGTCTCAACAGGGGTGAGTATATTTATTTGATAAGTAGTATATAGTCTAAATGACTTGATACTAAAGGGCGGACTAAATTGTTGAAGAGTACTTAGGCTGTAAGTTACACATTCAATAAGTTTTTGTATGTTTTAATTGGGTGACAACTAAGTTGCTTGTATGTTTATCGAGCGGCAACTAAGTTGCTTGTCTGTTTTAATTGGACGGCAACTAAGATGCTTGTATATTTTAATTGAGCGGCAACTAAGTTGCTGTCTGACTAACTGCTACTATAGAAATACTGTCCTAAACAAGTTTTTGTTGCTACATTTTTGTAGGCAGTTCGGCTGAGATCTGCTTCTCGCAGCCTACTGACTTCGCAGAATGGTTGTGACTGATTGATGTGATTCTGCCTCTCAGTGGTTCAGCCAGCAAACTGCTCTCAGCCCTAGCTTGAATCATGAATCAGTCGCGCGGCCCCACAGTGCTCGTTGGCCCCTACTAGCTACCCTTCACGCTATGCTTGTCGCCTCTCACAATAAGGCACTTTTCGGAGTTATTGGGGTTAGGAAACGCGAACAGGTCTCTTATCAGGTCTTGAAGGTTTGTAATAGAATAAGAAAGGAACCTCACATTAAGGCTGTGCAAAAGCTGAAAATAAACTTTCTACTCGTGATATTTTTCAAAGTTTTTCCATTTGTATATCATTAAGCTATGAAAATGAAAAAGTTTTCTCAGGAAAAAAAAATTCCGATCATTACTTTTTGAGATATGAGCGCTCAAAGTTTAAATTTTTGGGACAGAACATTTCAAATTCGGTTAGAGATAAATCCATGAGATTTAGAGGATAGATTTCATGGTATTGTTGATCTAGTAAAACAAAAATTTTCTGAAAATATCAATTTTTGAAAAAGTTATTCAATTTACCAAAAATAACTCAACAAAAAGTCATTTCTGGTTATTTTTAGTAAATTGAATAATTATCTTAAATGGATATTTTCAGAAAATTTTTGTTTTACTTGATCAACAATACCATGAAGAATCTATCCTCTAAATCTCATAGATTTATTATCTCTAACCGAATTTGAAATGTTCTGTCCCAAAAATTTAAACTTTGAGCGCTCATATCTCAAAAAGTAATGATCGGAAAAAAAAATTTCCTGAGAAAACTTTTTCATTTTGATTGCTTAATGATATACAAATGGAAAAACTTTGAAAATTATCACGAGTAGAAAGTTTATTTTTAGCCTTTGCACACTTGAGGCAAGTTTCACCTGTGAAGTTGAAATTTCTTATTCGGAGTGATAGTTGTGGTTAGGAAACGCGAACAGGTTTCTTACCAAGTCTTCCAGGTTTGTAATTCAATAAAAAAGGCACAGGGCATTATTTTGGTATTTTGTATTTTGCCATTCTATTGTGATTGAGGCCTCAAATGGGCTGTAGTGCCAAGGAGCTGAGCTGGATTGCCACATATCAGTATCAGTTTCCAGTACAGTGAAAATATTATTTTCATGAGTTCTAATACTAGTTCTAATATTGGGTTTGTTTAATTTGGAGTTAAAGACCATCAACTATTTGTTTCCTCTCAGCCCGACCGAGCAAGTCCTATGAATAGTTCCATTATATCTCATTGGAATAATATTTTATCTGAATCTGACACCTGATACTGATATGTGGGATTCCAGTTTTAGTGCTTAGTATCAGGGTTTAACGTTTACAATTGATGGTTTTTTTTTTATTTTGTTTATCAGTTTTGAATTGTGGTTTCTGAATCATGTTTCTAAGTTTGGAAGTGTGATACTAAAGGTTTCTTGATCGGGGTTTCAGGTTTTAGTTGAGGTTCGGTATTGTGATTGAGGTTTTTATTCGGGGTTTCAAGTTTGTAGTTGAGGTTCGGAATCGTAATTACTCGGGGTTCAGGTTTGGAATTTCCAGGTTTTTAGTAAGATAGAATCGATATTAACAAAAATCAGTTGGTAATATTTGATCGAATATACCGATATACTGAATTACAGCTGTGTACCTATAGGTTTGAGGTTCAGAATTGTGATTGAAGTCTCGGGCTATCAGATTTGTATATCATCAAGCTATCAAAATGAAAAGGTTTTCTCAGAAAAACATTTTTTCGATCATTAATTTTTGAGATATGAGCGGCTAAACTTTAAATTTCCGGGACAGATCATTTCAAATTTGGTAAGAGATGAATCCATGAGATTTGAAGGATAAATTCTTCATGGTATTGTTGATTCTAGTAAAACAAAAATTTTCTTAAAATATCAATTTTTGAGAAAGCTATTCAATTTACCAAAAATAACTTTCAGTTGAGTTATTTTTGGTCTTTCTCAAAAATTGATATTTTAAGAAAATTTTTGTTTTACTAGATCAACAATACAATGAACTTTCAGAATAGTACAATAATACCCCTGTAAAGTTTGATTTTACCATGCTGTTCTGCAAACTGAAACCCTACCAAACCGTAGTTGAATTCTCGTTTGTTAAAACGGTCAACTGTTGATATTTTCCGGGAATAATCAACTGTGCCGTTACCAGTTGAACTATGCCGTTGATAATCATCGTTGAATACAGTGTATTAGTATTATAGGATTGGTTGTTTATCGTTGAAGCAGGATTGCATTCTCTTTTCGTTAACGGTGAACTAGTTTGAGAGTATTCTCGTTTCGTTAACGTTGAACTAGTTGATGTTGAAACTAATTGTGCCATAATGTGATTGGTGACAAGCAAGCCGGCTTCCGTCGGTGTGAGACCTGCGAACCGAAGTAGCTTCACTACGTAGAGCGAGAGAGAGAGAGCCAAGTAGCTTCACTACTCACTAGAAAGAGACCACACTACTCACACACACTCACTCACAGCGAGAGGCACGCACTCGCAAGCTCCTCCGTTTAAGAAAGACCCTCTCCTCTTCTCTTGATTGATACGCTCTCGAAATTAAGTGAGTCTCTTTTTGCAAATAAATAGCTAAGCGACAACTCCACTTGTTGCTAAACTAAATATTTCAATATTTCTTATGTTTTGTTTCTATTATTTTGTATTTTGGTAAAGTTTATTGATGCAGGACCGCTCGTAAATGGTAATGTGTATGTTGATTTCATTTAAGAACTAACTTTGAGGTCTAATGGAAGGAATAACTTGAAAACTTATTATGGTGTTTCTCCCAACAGAAATCTCTTTCAAGAACGTAAATAGAAAGTATCTAGTGTGGTATGCCTACTCCTTGCCGTTAAAATTATTATTTAAAGTTATGGAAAACTTGAAATTTTTATAATACCACACCTTTTAATAACTTTGACCAAGTATTTTTGTCCTCAAAACTTTTAGAAATCTTAAAATTGGAACATAATAAATAAAATAATTATCTTCTTAGTTATGTTGATGAGATAAAGAATGTAAAAACTCTGCTCAATTATGCTTTTATTTTTTTACCGTTCAATTTAAAAATCTATTGTTGAAACTACTAAATCTATAAATCTATTTATTTATTGTTTTTATTGCTAAAATAATCTAAATTACTAAACTAAAGATAGTAATAGCATTCAGGAAATTGCATTTTTAAATTCCATTATTTCTAAACTAAGATAATATGAAAACATAAAAATAATACGGTAATGATTTTGCTCTTTTCGAAAATGAGCCTAAAATCATATAAGTTTATTGTTCTATAAAACTCTAAAAGCGTTCTCTTTTTCTAAATAATTAAAATTTGAATTTGTTAATGTTCCCAATTATACGAAATATTAATATGAAGGTGGTTATGGTAGAAAATTGATTCTCTGTGTATATAAGTACCCAGAAAATTTCTACCATCAAAAATGAATAGGGTAATTTGTAATCGTATAAGGTGTAATTTGGTAGAATAGTATAGTTGTTAAGAAATAGTTTATTTTTCATTTTATTCTTAGAAAATATATAATGTCATTTGCAAAAGCGTTGGTATGATATACATCAATTAATTTGAAAATAACGGTAATAAACATGATTGCAATTATTTTTTGCTGTCAAATGTGTAATAATTGAGCCGAATTCCTAAGAGTTTGGTATTGGAATATCCCAAACTAGTTTCTCATTTTATTAATAAGAGTTTATGATAATTTCAAGCTGCTTTATTTCAATGTCACCTTCACTAAAAGACAGAAAGTTTTAGGCTAGGCACACACCAGTCAGTCAAGAAAAGACAAGACACGTTTAGTCACAATACTGCACATAGTTGCTTATGAATTCATGTCTAATTGCAATGACTAATCGGCGTGTGTTGCTCCATAAGCAATTATGTGAAGTATTGTGACTTATCGTGACTAGTGTTGTCTTTATTAACTGGTGTGTGCCCACCCTAAATGGAATGTGTACAATTCATTATTGAATATGAAGGTTTTGTAAAAAAAAAATGATGATTAGTATTGAGTCAATTTTTTTAAATGATGTTTTATCAATTTTAAGATTCATTAATGTTCTATTTTTAATGGATCAATAGTACCCTTTAAAAATTTTCTCTAATTTCTCTTTTACGAGATCACGTCTAATTTTAATTTGAAATCAATCCAACTCATATTTTATTTACTTTTTCATAAAATCAAGATTGACCTCTGATCAAGCTTTACCCAACGTTTGTGCAACTGATTAAGTATGAATGATAATATATTATTTATAAGCTCTGTTGTACCAAACAAGATCAACCCTTGGGCCATAAGCACCACCATCCATATTAATCTACGATTACGAGAAGGTGAGGGTGTATTTATTATAATGTGTTTCGAGTTTTAAACGAACAGCTGATCTATCTCCGTTTAAACCGAGGTGGTACATACATTACCTTGGTCATAATGAGGTGCTTTTAGTCCGTTGATCCTGTTTGGTGCAACTTGGTATAAGGCTCGTATCCTCAATAGAAGTTTATCCTAAGTTCAACTTAATACAACTTGAATACACCTAGATAATCTTTGTTCATCAAGACAATCCACTTGAAGATATTCCACAATCCAACTTGAATACACCTAGATAATCTTGGTTCAACTTGATCCAACTTAAATACACCTAGATCAAAATAGGAACAGGAATACACCTATATCAGCTGGAATAAGCATTTGCTATAGGAAATCAGGTTACGTCTAATTTTTTTAGGTTGGCAGTAAGTTGAGGTTGATTCCTAAATGAAATTTAGGTGTTGTCAATGTTAAGTTGGCAGTAAGTTGAGGACCTTCTTTTAGGGCCAAGCCACATGGAGCGTTTTTCAGGAGCTTTTGCACTGCCGACGCTTCTGCCGCCAGTGCAGTGCAAAACCGTCTGAAAAAACTTTTCATGAGGCTTGACCCTTGGGATATTTGCATTAAAATCCCTATTTAATGGAACTGATGCCTCAATCATTGGTTTCTCTTGTTAGTTATTTAAAGCCCAGTGATTAAATCAAGTTGTGGTCACACGTAAGCTTCGTTTACACCAAAGTTATTAACAAAATGTTTATTTCTCCGTCCTTATAGATTCTATTGGATTGAACATAACAGAATTTTAACATGAGTATAATTTGTGGATTTAGGTGATATTTTAATAATTATTTTTTGTGATTGTGAATGAAGATTTTTGTTTGTATTTGTATTTTGAAATTAATTAATCTGATAAATTCAAAATTATTGTAGTACATACATTTTTTGGACTAAAAATAGTGTGTGCATTGAATTATCATTTACATAACCTCTAGACTGTGTATTCTAAATTAAGGTTTGAAACAGTTTTGGGCGAATGCCTGTTGTTTTTACCTGCATTGTATCTATTGTCTATGAATAAATAAATAAATATCATACACATGATGAGCATAAGTGTTTTTCATGTTCCGTTCAATCTAATAGAATCTATAAGGACGGAAAAATAAAAATATTGTTAATAACTTTGGTGGAAACGCAGCTTTATTATAATGTATTACAAATGGGATCTGTTGAGCTGATGATGTTGAGCATACGAGTCTTATCAGGACTTCCTATATTTCTTTAGTATGTAGGAGTTCCTGGTCTTATTCCGGTTTTACCAAGCTTGGTCGAGACATTTGAACATGGTCGGATCTGGTTTGCTTTACAACGATTAGATTTCTATGGCGATGTTACTATCAATTATAGTCCACTCGTTTAAAGCGTTAATCTTTGTTCGACCTTGTTCAAAATGTCTTGAACGAGGTTGCTGAAACCGGGCATTGAAAATTGATTGACAATCTATTTAATTTCATTTTAGTACTGTATCATTTTTATAAAAATTCAAGTGTATTGTGTAGTGTTTTGTATGTTCAATGTTGGTTGTAATTGAACTAATGTTTTCTTCTTTTTCTTTTGCCTTAAAAGGTCACGCTCCCGATCACGTGACCGTCGTTCAAGGTCACGCAGCGCTTCAAGGTCAAGGTCACGCGATAGACGTTCACGCTCGCGCACACCCAAGGACCGTAGCAAGTCAAGGTCGCGTTCTCGCTCTCGCTCCCGCAGCAGGTCAGTTATAGTCTGTTCTCTCTTTCTATCGACCGAAGTTGCTGTAGTTAAAGCGGGTCATCCACTATCCCTTTTTTTACAACTTGAGGGTCCACCTTTAGGCTCAACTCTCACTGGCTCGACTTAAATCGTACGACTCCAGTCGAGGAGACTCTAGTCTCTCGACCTTACGACTTTCTTGCACATTGTCGCTACTTCAGTTCCATGCTACTCCATTTTCTAACCTTACTTTATTAAAAAACAAGATACTTAGCATGTAACAAATTTTATAATAATTACTATGAATATAATTATTGTCTTATATAATTCTTATTATTGTCTTATGTAAAATGATGAAACATCACTTTCATCAAACATAACCTCACTTTTATTAAAAATGCATGGTACTATGCAAATCAAGGCGAGGCTCGACCAACATGTCGACTCAGTCTCACAGTCGTGAGGTCGCGGAGACTAGAGTTGACTGGTCTGAGTGTCGCCATTTGAAAACACATGCTGCGTCGAGAAGAGACTAGAGTCGCAGTCTCTTCTCGACTTCGCGTAAGTTTGAGTTGAGCCTAACATCACTAGTGGCGAGATGTTTGGGCTATCAAATCATAGTGAAGTTTTTTTATATTGTGTCAAAAGAAAGGAATATAGGTACAAAATATTGTATTCGACGTCGGACCGTGAACAGGGTAGTTGTGGGGTAGTTGTGGGCGGGGCAAATGTTGCCGGACGAGTTGGACAAGTTGGGTGAACAGTTACCCGACTTATCCAACCTGGCAAGGTTAGCCGCCTAGTCAAAATCTATTTGGAACAGAAGGAAGCTGGGCTAACCAGCCGGAGCATGAGTGGTTGAAAATCCAAGGTGCTGGTTCAACGTAATTAGACCTAATTGTCGGATAGTGAATGGCCCGCTTTAGATTCACTGTTAACTGTCTCAGTATGGTTAAATTGACTTTTTCATCTTCTATATTTTTTTTCATTTTACTTGATAATAATAATATATCCATTTCCACAAAACAAGAAAAGAACAAAATAAACAAACAACTTTTAGAAAGTAAGAAAGTAACTGTAATGGAAGCAATTTAAAGTAGTTATTAAAAGTAGGGAAAATTAATTAGAACATAATATTTTATTTGCTGGCTGCCTAGCATAGGCTACGGTAAGCTTGCATCTTTTAACCCATTTACGTTTACCCATTAGAAAAGCAGTTATTAATATTAATCTACCCGATATATTACATAACCAAGTTAGTAGCACAACTTCTCTTTTATCTGCTTCTTCACTATCCTCTTTTTGCCCTACTTATTTCCCACTTCTCCCTCTTCTACTCTATCCTCTTCACGTTCTACTCGTTTCTTCTTCTTATTTTGTTTTCATCTTATTCCTTCTCTTTTTCTGCTTCCTTTTCATCTTTTCCTTCTCCTCTTGCTTCTTCCTCATCCTCTTCTTCTGCTTCATCTTCTACTCATTTTCTCTCCTGCTTCCTCTCTATCCTCTTCTTCTCCTACTCATTTCTTACTCTTTCCTTGACTTCTTCCTCTTGAAACATGATTGAAAAATACATAGTGGAGCGGAGTAGTTAGCTGAGAGTGTTGAAAAGTAATATATGTAATCATAAGTGTCAGAACATAGAGGAGCGGTTAAGGTAGGCTGTAAGGTAAGAAGGAAGGGGATACATTTTGATACATTTACTTTATTTTTAAACACTCTCAGCCACTTTCTCCGCTACCCTCTACCTTCGCCGTTCCATTTTGGTTTAGCTCTAAGGAATGCTGACTGTTATAAAGTGGATGCTATTTATTTATATATTTTTATACATTTATTTACAAATAAATAAATGTTTCTCTAGAAGGCTAGTTTATTCTATCTTCTATATTCTATATTATGAGACTGAAGCAACAGATTGAATCTGTCATACCTAGAATAATTATTATATAATTAGCTGATTTAATATACAAATCACTCCAGTACATGTAGAGCATCTCGCTTGTAAGTAAATTTAGTAAAGTAAGTTATTTAGTAAACTTGAACTTGATTGTTCAGTTTTTAGCTGAAATTATAGCAATTTGTAGATGCTGACCTCTTTAAGAATGTGTCACTTCTTTTAATTTCTCGTTATTTTTTTTCTAATTATAGGAATTGAAACACGTTGTGATGTAATTGGTTGAATCATACTTTCTGGCAGTGAATGGGTATGTTCCCTATATTTATCGACAACAAAAATTTATGTTTTAAAATTGGGTTTCTGTATTTAAAATTGCATTTTTTTCAACGTTTGATTCACTATAAATTTCAAGGCCCGGTCGCATAATCGACGGTTAAATTTTAACCGTGATAAATTTCACAGGAACCAATCAGAGAAGGCGTTTTTGAAAAGATGGCTTCCATGATTGGTTCTCGTGAAATTAATCACGGTTAAAATTTAACCGGCTATTGTGCAACCGGCACTTAGTGTCAGAGTCACTAGATAGCATCTAACTGATAGGCTTCAGATAACAACTGGTTTGAAAAAAATTGTCCAGTACAATAAAATAACCCAATTTTGGCTTGAGATAACATGTTATACATACGTTTTTTTTCATACAGCGAAACATGTATGATAAACATTAAAATAACCCAGCTTTTTCTTTCAATAATATTCTTGTCATACTTGATTTACTTTTTGTAATACTTAGTTTCTTCTCTTGAATTCTTCCCCTAATAAACTTGATTTAAATTAAAACTAATGCTTTGAATAACACATTCAAAACTCATTTTATTTCGTGTGGCAAATAATTAAATGACTAAGAACCAAAATTGAATAAATAGAATTGTAATGATCACAACCTCTTATTGAAATATTCTTGAGAAACTAGATTTTGTTGTTACCTTCATGAAAATATAAAGTTTTGGTAAACTCAAGTTCACTGATGGTTCCTTATGGTGGAGCATCCTAAAGTATACTTGAAGGCATATCTACACAATTTGAACGATATAATGCTTTACCTAATAAATACGATTTTGTAATAATTTCCATGTCTTATTCAATATGGATATCCATCTCAATATTACATTAAGGCTATAGTGAGGTCCACGTTATAATGACAGTGGAGTAAGATACGAGAACAACGTTGCCGATCCTCTGTCTTGGCAATACCTTCTATAGATTGTAGCTGATACAGGTTTATTAATGTAATATTAACTGTTCATTCTCGTTTAAAATAATCAATTATTAAGTAAGAAATTATATTTCTCAATAATATCATAATGAATTTTCATAATTAAGATGAAATATTTGGTTATTTTATTTCTACATTGTTGAAAGACGATTTGGCAACAGAGCAAAGCGAAAAAAGATAGCGCTATCAGCTTTGTTGAATGATAGACAAGGATAGCAATACCATTGTCAATCAAACATTGCCATTATAACGTGGATCTCACTACACTATAACATCAAAACGCTAAACTTAGCCCATAGGCTGAGATGCTCCGATTTTAAATGATTGAAAACCGAATGTATATTTTATAATAATGATAATAAGCGCTATGGTACTTATTGTATTGTATGTAGCCTACATCATAAAATTATCAATAACTTTTAAACGCGTGTGTTCATTCAATGATATGACAAATAACTCTTAACAACCTAATATCGGAGACCGAGCTTCGCTCTGGAGTACAAAAGCATAAAAAATTTATTACGAAAAGAGAAATTATGATAATATTCATAGTTCATACAGAAATGTTCTATCTAATCACAGTGAATTGAGATTAATTCCCAGAGTAATGCAAAAATTTCCCTCACAAAGGCCCGGTTGCACAAAAGCCGGTTAAATTGTAATCCTGATTAACTATACTCGAACCAAATCAGAGAAGACCATTTCAAAAAAATGGTTCTACTGGAATTAATCAGGATTAAAACTAACCCGGCTTTTTTTCAACCGGCATTAAGTACCTGATTGAATGATTACAAAATTTCAACAGCTAAATAATAATTTTGACACAGTCCCACACACATGAACTCGTTCACTCACTTCCATCAACAGATGACGAAATAATTATTATCAGCTGTTTTTCAAAGATGGATAATAATTTTCCTTTTAATGACCTTCAGCGAGTTTTCCCAAGGATGAGACCTAGTGCAATCGAATTTTTATATTATAGACCTACTATGTTTTGAATTTCGTGAGAATCGTTAGACCCGTTTTCGAGATCCGGTGAAATACAAACATATATTATAAACATATAAACAGAAATTGCTCGTTTAATAGTATAGGATTACAATGCCCAATCCCCAATTCGCTGAGATTATTTTACTGTAATTATTTTAAACTAAGCTTTAGAAACTATTAAGGTGGATTTCCACATATCAGTATCATAGTCAGTGACCGGTACATTATTTAAGTTTTATAATTCTATTATTGTAAGTTTGAATGGGACTATTCATACTCGCCTCGCTCTGCCGGAGTTAAGTGGAAATAGTCCCAATAGAACTCATGGGAATTATATTTCCACTTAACCGATCACTGACTCTGATCGGTGATCAGAGTGGGTATTCGGTTCAAGACTTAGCTAGTAACTTTTTTAATTTCTCGTATTTTTTTATTACGTTATTCCTTTAAATCACATTGACAATGTATTTTTTAAAAGTGTCATATGTCACTATTTCTAATGCTATTACTGCCCAGTTTCTAAGACACATCTAATGGACTATTAAATCTAATGGACAATTAAAATTCAATTTCCATCAAATTTCTGAAATATTGTTACACTGAGGTGTGTTTCTATGTGCTTGATTATTAATTTTTTTAATAATTGTTGTTTTTTCTCATTTCAGGAGCCGAGATTCACCCGAGAGAAATGGCAACGCCTAAACTGTGAACAGTTTCAACACATTCATCCCACCATCAATATGATTATTTGTATTTAGATGTATTGTAGTGAACTTTACATTATAGTTATTGGAGATGTGTTGATTTTTTTCCATCTTGCGGAGAAATTCATTCTAGATCCACTACTGCATTCATTTATTTTATATAGATTTGCATTCCTCTCCATGGATTAATGATGACGATGTACTATTGCAATTAGCTTATTAATCATTTTAATTTTGAAGATTTGAAGTGTTGTTTTTCTTAATTTTAATCATTTGATACGTTTTGTTACTAAGTATAGAAACAATCTCGAAACTCTATTTGTATTAAGTTGCTCAATATCTTGGAAAATGAAGTTTATCTGCATAATTCATCGAATAGTATAGGCCAACCTATCAAATTTTCAATTATTATTACTACCTCACATCACACAACAAAGTCAGTTGTATTCTGTTTTGACCATTTTAAGCGTTGTTTTAGTATAAGATGGACCTTATCTTGATGTGTCAATGTTTTCTTTCTCAATATTTCACAGTTTTCTGACATGTTCAAGTGTACTGTTTGACTGGTTTTTATCTGACAGATAATAAATGTTTGATGAACTCATGTTGGTTTTTTATTGAGCAGTTATATCATTGACAAAATGTCAATTATACAAATCATTAAAACATAATTATTATTTCTTGACGAATAAAATATAACTGGCTTTTTAAACAAGAATGAACAGTCAATATTACATCAGATATACAGGTATCAGTTATCATCTATAGAACGCAGTGACAAGGCAGAGAATCGGCAACACTATTATCCTTTCTTTCTTCACTACAATTATAACGTGGACCTCACTACAGGAGTCCAAATTTCTCAGGTTAAGCTTTATCTATAGAGCGAATTTCAACCAAATATACTTGTGGTTTTGGTGAAAAAATCATAGTCCATGAAACCTCTAGGATTCTGAACGGATGATCGGATTTTGGTATCAAATGATAAATCTTGAAGAGTCAAACTCAGGCATGTGATGAATTTGGAAATACACACGCATCTGTTCAGGCCATTTTTGTGGAAATTTACTATTGAATTGGCCTAATTAGACATACCTCTGCAAGGTAGATTTATGAATATTTAAAACAAGGTAAAAATATTTTAGGACTTGACATTTTGTGAAGTGAAGAGCTACAAGACTTGTTTCGGACTTTGTGTAACCTTATCTAAATTTGGGAGAGGAGTAGCACAACGTTACCTTGTTATTCCTCTCCCTATCATTTTGATGATGTAGGTGTAAGAATAAATGAAGAAGAATATTTCCTTGATGCGAGGAACACGAATCTGCAATCCTGTCCAGGAGATACGGTATTTTAAAAATTACAAATTTCATGATTGCAGTTTTGTAATTCATACAATATGGTAGCTGGCGCCAAATTCGACCTGTATATTTTTCAAGCAAAGTTTATCCTTGTTGCGAATTTCAACCAATCTAATTTTAAGGTGTCTAATAATAATTATTATGAAACTTTGTAGGTAACGTTTAATGAGCACATAATTTTACATCAATATAAAAATATTCATCATTTTACATTAAATTTACAACTTTACATTGACATTTATTATTCCACTATAAGAATTATAACAACAATTTGGAATGGCAGGTAACAAAAAACCAATAAAATATTAAACACTTAAAATAGGGATTACAATGAAAACTTACAACAAAAGTAAATATAAAGAGTCACATTAGAAACTTAAATAGTTAATATGGAGAAGAAATTTATCTGTCACAAAGGATATAATGTAGTGCTTTGAAAATGACAAAGCCGCGTTTACACCAAAGTTATTAACAAAATGTTAATAACTTAATCCTTATAGATTCTATAAGATTGAACAGAACTTGACAAACGCATAATTTATGATCATCATGTGTATGATAAGTTATATTCAATCTAATAGAATCTATACGGTAAGGATTAAGTTATCAATATTTTGTTAATAACTTTGGTGTAAACGCAGCTTAAATTAACTAAGATACTGGTTGAGGTATGTCAATCTACAGTTGAGTGCTACAATGCATTCACAGGACTCCAGTCTTGAAATTGACATGTAGCATGCCACTTGAGCTCTGCTCAAACTAAGTGGCTTTATGCAGCAAAAAATAATACTGAGGTAGTAATAAGTATTTCTCATAACAGATTGATAGCTTTCACATTAAGTGAGCTGATGAAGCTAAATTTAACAGTAATTCTGTGGTAATGTAAGTATTTCTAATGACATATTGATAGCTTTCACATTATGTGAGCTGATGAAGCTGAATTTAACAGTAATTCTTTGGTAGGCCTAATGTAAGTAATTCTCATAACAGATTGATAGCTTTCACGTGATGTGAGCTGAGGAAGCTAAATTCAACAGTAATTCTGTGGTAATGTAAGTAATTCTCTTAACAGAGTGATAGGTATCGGGTGTTTCAAAAAGGACGCACATGCAAGTTTGAGAATGTGAATTTATTACATTAACTTATTAAAGTAATTATAAGTTATGCTGTATGAAATTATTACCTTTATTATATTCAAATTACCTTTAAAACTTCACAATAGATGTTCAAAATAGCTTCCTCCACTAATGTGCGAGATAAATTACTTTTAAAATGAAGAGGAGAAACCCAATTCTCCCTCCACAGTTTGTAGCCACAGAGAAGAGGATCCCTTCTCTGTGTTGTAGCATAGTCACAGACGGACATCCTGCGCACAATTGGATGCGCCGTGTCATTTCGCTTCAGGTTCTTGTGATGAACACATCTCCGTAACATACACAAACATATCACTTTGGATCATTGCCAGTGGAGGGGAGCGAAGCGTTACAAAGCTCTCTCACACAGACACAAAAGAAGGAGAATGCTGCTAGGTAGTGGGAGAGATTAGTGGAGGATAGAGCATCGGACCTCTCCGTCTTTGAGAAAGAGCCGTGTTAAAAGAAATTTATCTCGCACTTTAGCAATGCAAGTTCAAACACGTTTCATAACATTTGTAGTCATTTTTCATAGTGTTTGCTCAGAAATGATTTTAATCTCTCTTTCAATATAAGCCTTCAATTCGTCAAGTGTATGAGGATTGTTATTAAAAACCTTACTTTTTAGTGTATTATAATGTTAAGGTATTAATTATTGTAAACCATATTCATATTCACAAGAGAACGTATCCAACGACAATACTGTATACGTTTTCCATGGTCAACATCCTTCAGTTCTTGAACGACTCCGATGCGGTAAGGACGCAGATTCAATTTTTTAGTAGCCCTGAAAGTGGAAGATAGTGACAATCCAGCCTGTACAGATAACTTTCTAAATGATTTCCTGGGTGAGGTAGTCAAACTTTGTATCACATTGTCCAGAACTTGTTCTGTTACTGTAACACTGACGGTCGACGTGTGCTTTTCCGATCCTGTACACTTTCAGTCTCACGAAATTTATCGATCAGACGCGTTATTAGGTACTGTAAAATTGGGAAATTTCGTATCTCACTCGTTCGTAAGATTTATATACGAAATAACTTTCAATAATAAACACACGTTCATCCTTTGAAAAAACCATAATTGAACATACACCGACACTACAGATTACAAATGAATACTAACAAGCACTAGTAAATGTAAAATGGTGCATGCCGGTTCAACAATGAGTACTGAACAACCAATTGTTATTTGGGGGAACAAAATATTCCCTATACAGAAAATATATTCCCTCAAACTTCGATGTGCGTCCTTTTTGAAACACTCGTTAGCTTTCACGTGATGTGAGTTGATGAAGCTAAATTCAACAGTGATTCTTTGGTAATGTAAGTAATTCTCATGACAGATTGATAACTTTCACGTGATGTGAGCTGAGGAAGCTCAAGGGTTTAGGTTGTAGTTAGAAGAGTTTATGGTGCAGTCACGATTAAAATCTCAGTCCCCATAATGGCGCAAACTTAGTGGAGCAGCGAGGGTAGCTTCAAACTTGGATTGTTGAATGTAACGCATGTATTTAAATGGTGGCGCGCACATACTGCTCTACTTTTCGCCACCATTTAATTACATGCGTTGAATGCACACAATCTAAGGCTGGGTGTACACCGGTTAGTCAAGACAGAACTAGTCACAATACTTCACATAGTTGCTTATGCAGACATGTCTATTTGCAATGACTAATCAGTGTGAGTTGCGTCATAAGCAACAATGTGAAGTATTGTGACTAAACGTGTCTGATCATGTCTTGTCTTCTCTTGACTAACTGGTGTGCGCCTGGCCTTAAGCTTGAAGCTATAACTTCTCCGCTTCACTATAGTGAGGTCCACGTTATAATGGCAGTAGATGAAGATAGAAGAATAGCGATGCCAATTCTCTGCATTCATTAATTATATTTCTACACTGTCAAAAACATAATTGGCATCGTTGTGGACCTATAAAAGGATAGTACCACCGGCTATGTCGAATGATAGACAAGGATATTAAATCTAATGGACAATTAAAATTCAATTTCCATCAAATTTCTGAAATATTGTTACACTGAGGTGTGTTTCTATGTGCTTGATTATTAATTTTTTTAATAATTGTTGTTTTTTCTCATTTCAGGAGCCGAGATTCACCCGAGAGAAATGGCAACGCCTAAACTGTGAACAGTTTCAACACATTCATCCCACCATCAATATGATTATTTGTATTTAGATGTATTGTAGTGAACTTTACATTATAGTTATTGGAGATGTGTTGATTTTTTCCATCTTGCGGAGAAATTCATTCTAGATCCACTACTGCATTCATTTATTTTATATAGATTTGCATTCCTCTCCATGGATTAATGATGACGATGTACTATTGCAATTAGCTTATTAATCATTTTAATTTTGAAGATTTGAAGTGTTGTTTTTCTTAATTTTAATCATTTGATACGTTTGTTACTAAGTATAGAAACAATCTCGAAACTCTATTTGTATTAAGTTGCTCAATATCTTGGAAAATGAAGTTTATCTGCATAATTCATCGAATAGTATAGGCCAACCTATCAAATTTTCAATTATTATTACTACCTCACATCACACAACAAAGTCAGTTGTATTCTGTTTTGACCATTTTAAGCGTTGTTTTAGTATAAGATGGACCTTATCTTGATGTGTCAATGTTTTCTTTCTCAATATTTCACAGTTTTCTGACATGTTCAAGTGTACTGTTTGACTGGTTTTTATCTGACAGATAATAAATGTTTGATGAACTCATGTTGGTTTTTTATTGAGCAGTTCTATCATTGACAGTGCCATTTTTACTTTCATTGCCCTATTACCATAGGTAAGGAAAGTATTACTTTCCGGAAAAAAATTGAGGTACCCCAATTTCCAAATTTCTATACGTTTCAAGGTCCCCTGAGTCCAAAAAAGTGGTTTTTGGGTATTGGTCTGTATGTGTGTGTGTATGAGTGTATGTGCCTCTGTGTACACGATATCTCATCTCCCAATTAACGGAATGACTTGAAATTTGGAACTTAAGGTCCTTACACTATAAGGATCCGACACGAACAATTTCGATCATATGCGATTCAAGATGGCGGCTAAAATGGAAAAAATGTTGTCAAAAACAGGGTTTTTCGCGATTTTCTCGAAAACGGCTCCAACGATTTTGATTAAAGTTATACCTGAAATAGTCATCGATAAGCTCTATCAACTGCCACAAGTCCCATATCTGTAAAAATTTCAGGAGCTCCGCCCCATCTGTTTTTAGATTTTAATAATAATTAAATGATAATTAATTAATAATTATTATTATGAAACTTGGTAGGTAACGTTTAATGAGCACATCATTTTACAGTAATATAACAATATTCATCATTTAACATTATATTTACAACTTTACATTGACATTTATTATTCCACTAGAGGAATCATAACAACAAATTGGAATGCCAGGTAAGAAAACACCAATAAAAAATCAAACACTTAAAATAGGGAATTACAATGAAAACTTACAACAATAGTTAATATAAAGAGTCACATTAGAAACTTAAATAGTTGAATATGGAGAAGAAAGTTATCTGTCACAAAGGTTATAATGTAGTAGCCTACTTTGAAAATGACTTGAAGCCGGGTTTACACCAAAGTTATTAACAAAATGTTAATAACTTAATCCTTATAGATTCTATAAGATTGAACAGAACTTGACAAACACCTATGATCATCATGTTTATTTATTTATTTATTCAATCATTCAGAATTAGGCCTACACAACTTACAAGCTAAACGCCCAAAACGGTTCCATGTGTATGATAAGTTATACGGTATTCAATCTAATAGAATCTATACGGTAAGGATTAAGTTATCAACATTTTGTTAATAACTTTGGTGTAAACGCAGCTTAAATTGACAAAGATACTGGTTGAGGTATGTCAATCTACATTTGAGTGCTACAATGCATTCACAGGACTCCTGTCTTGAAATTGACATGTAGCATGCCACTTGAGCTCTGCTCAAACTAAGTGGCTTTATGCAGCAAATAATAATACTGAGGTAATAAGTATTTCTCATGACAGATTGATAGCTTTCACGTGATGTGAGCTGAGGAAGGTTGAGGGTTTAGGTTGAAGTTAGAAGAGTTTATGGTGCAGTCACGATTAAAAGCTTGGTCCCCATAATGGCGCAAACATAGTGGAGCAGCGAAGGTAGCTTCAAGCTTTGATTGTTGAATGTAACGCATGTATTTAAATGGTGGCGCGCACATACTGCTCTACTTTTTGCCACCATTCAATTACATGCTTTTAATGCAACAATCTTTAGCTTGAAGATACTGCTTTAAAGCAGATCAAGCTTATAGCTAAAATAAAGATTTTTCGATATTTTTGAAAAACGTCAATAACTAGAAAACTATCAGTCAAAATCTAATTCTAAGTATATGGTTGGAAAGAGGAAGAAATTTCCAATAAGATTCATATAATTTGTTCCTTTGTTTAATGTTGTTGAATTTTTTTGAGCACTCAATGTTGAGAAGTTTGTCGAATTCAAAGCCACATTTTAAACAGTTTGTGCACTCATAAAAAGTTCAAAAACCTCAAACAAAGGAACAAATCATATCAATCAATCTCTTTAGAAATTTCTTTCCCTTTCCAAACATATTCTTAGAATTAGATTTTGACTGTAGTTTTATTATTATTGACGTTTTTCAAAAATATCGAATAGTCGATAAATCATGAGAACTAAGGTCGATATAAGCAACTTTTACTGGGGATTTTTTGCAGCGAATTTCATGTAAAATCTATTATTGTCTTTTTTTTCTCTAGGGCTACTCTTGAATATAAATAAAAATATAAATCTAAGTACCCTTTTCAAAATTGTTTAGTCACGACATGTTTCGGCTATATATGCCATTATCAAGTGACTTGATAAGTCACTTATAAGTGACTATGATGCCATTATCAAGTGACTTGATAAGTCACTTATAAGTGACTATGATGCCATTATCAAGGGACTTGATAATGGCATCATATAGCCGAAAGATGTTGTAACTAAACAATTTTAAAAAGAGTGGGTTAGATTTCTATTTTTATTATTTTATAAAATCTATGGTATTCGGTTGTTACAGCTTTCGTGGGACACTCTGTATACTGATTGATTACAGTCCTATGAATTTAAAATGGAGAGTTTTGATTAGCAAAGAAGAACGTTGAGACATCCTTGATGTCTTCGAGGTGTTGGCTGTCTGCCTCACTCAGACTCACACAGAAGAAGAGATCACTAGAGTAGTCACCTGCAAACGAAAAAAATCAAATTTATTTCCTTACATTCATAACATTATAACAAATAATACACATCATCAGTACAGCCGTACAGCTGAAGATGTGTTGCGGAAATGGAAAAGGATAGCGCTATCTGCTTTGTGGAATGATAGACAAGGATAGCGAAACCAATATTAATCAAATAGGTACTGCCATTATAACGTGGACCTAACTAGAGTCAGTGAAAATGATAACACGGAATTGTTGCCAGTATTATGTCACCGTCGCCTTCTACATCAGCACATAGCTTTAATTCAAGTCATCCTGGTAAATTTAATCTGAAATTGATTATGTAGGCCCCGTTGCACAAAAGTCGGTTAAATTTTAACCGTGATTAACTTTACAAGAAGCAATCAGAGAAGGCGTTTTTGAAAAGACTCTGATTGGTTCTCCTGGAATTATTCTTGTTAATAATGATTAATTCTATCTAAAATAATATACAGAGTTATTCTAAATGATGGACCCATTTTCAAAACTTGGTATCTACTAAAGTAAAAATGCAAAATGGACAATCTTTATACCAATACAAGTGTTCAATGTGGCTGCTGCACGGCAAACATGTACGCGGTAGCCAAACTCGTGCCACACGCGAGAAAGCGTATCTGGTGTTATTGAGTGCACGGCAGCAGTGATACGGTTCCGCAGATCGTGCAGCAGCCGAAGGCTACATTGAACACTTGTCAGGTATTAAAAAAAACTTTGAAACTTTCTCTTTCCATTGGTATAAAGGTTGTCCATTTTGCATTTTCACTTCAATAAATACCAAGTTTTGAAAATGGGTCCATCATTTAGAATAATCCTGTATTTTACTCATCAAGAAATCTCTCCATGATCTGATAACAAATTTTCATAATTGAGATAGTTATTAGATTTCTTCACAGCCTAGAAACGATTTAGCATAGTTGCGAAGCTAGAAAAGGATAGAGTTATCTGCTTTGTCTAATGACCGACAACAAGAATAGCAAACCAATGTTAATCAGGTGCTGACTATAACATAAATCTTTGGATAAGAATGGTTTACCTTTTTTAAAGGTAAATCTGCTATCGACCTTACCCAACCCTTACCTATTTAATTACGAACGACTAGCAGTTAAATTTCTTCAATAAATGAATGTATTCACTTACTGTGATAATGATGTGAAATATTTTTCCTATTTTTGATTTAAAGCATCTAAATTTAAAAATCTACTTTGTGAAAATAATTGAGGACTGAAAATTTGTGAAGTGAACAAGACTTACCTATTCCGGACTATGTGTAACCTTATCTAAATTTGGGAGAGGAATAGCACAAGCTTACCTTACTTTTTCTCTCCCTATTATTTTGATAATGTACTTATTGTATGAATCAATAAACAATACTGTGACAACGAGATCTTTTGACAGGTCCGTCATCTTCATCTTCATGGTTGTCCTAGCCTATAGTAAGGTCCACGTTATAATGGCAGTGGATAAAGATAGAAGAATAGCGATGCCGATTCTCTATATTAATTATATTTCTACACTGTCAAAATCATAATTGGCATCGTTGTGGACCTAGAAAGAGATAGTACCACCGCCTTTGTCAAATGATAGACAAGGATAGCAAAACCAAAGTTGATCAAAGTTGACCAAAGTTGACTGTCATTATAACGTGGACCTCACTATAGTTAATTTATTGAAGAGATTTGACTGCTAGTCGTTCTATTCAATAATGAAAAAGTGATAAGCAGTTCGTGATGAAAAACAACATTGAAGAATGATTTACCTCCAGCTTTGCTGAGGCACCTGCAAACGATATGGAAGCGTTTCCTTTCGGCGTTGGCCAATGAGCAACAAGCGTGAAACAAGGACTCCAATTCACACATATCATCCACCTGCAATTGAAACAAACCACGATTTGCTGAGCAACAATTTGAGATATAATTAAATAAAAATACACATATATTGTCAAATTCTACAGTTTTATTACAGTTTTTTGGTTGTTTTACCATCAATCTTTGGTAAAACTAGTAAAGCATAAAGATCTCTAACTAAGCATAGACGATGCAAGATTTCAAAATGAGGGTGAGATCCAAAGCGTTCATTGATTTATGACTACTGTACATGCTTTTTCTCAGTTAAGTCAAGTTTTGACTAAGAAGCAGTGTAAGACAGTCTATTATGCATACGTCCAGTCTATTATACAGTACTATTATAGATACGCTGAGATAAGAGCTGATATGGATGAATGCAGTGTGGCTGCATTCAAGCGTAAGGTGGAGGGGTGGCTAAACCGCCTGGGCTGGGAGACGTCAGAAAGCCTGCTTCAGTCTGTTTATTGGCACTATGATCATCTTTATTAATTTGATAGATTTTCTTATACATACATAGATTTTTTTTCATTTTTGAGAGCTTAAAAATTTTTATACCTTTCTTCTCTTTACATCTACCACATACTTTATTTAATCGTTTATAGATATACATTTCTTGATTACTATATTCTTTGTAATGGTCACTGGGGAATCGGCTGGTTCCTGTTCCTCGGTAATTTTTTATATGAGAAGCTAACATTATTTTTTAAAAATAAGTATATACAAAACCCACTCATGCAATCACATGAATTTATTCATAGTTCAATTCTCGAATCTGTATATGTTACTCTGATCAATATTTTTCTGTTTATGAAATTTCCTCAATGAACAATGTAATAATTTAATTTCATAATTATAATACAAACTATTTTATACTTACCTTCTTCTTGTTGTTAACAAAGTCGGACATTCTATTACCTATATAATATTATGAATAGACTATTGGCTACCCACTGTAACAGGACCCCACCCCCTACACTCAGACGAATAGTCTTGTAGGGCTATTCCAGTAAACATGCACTGTATTACAATGTAACCTGTATTTTGTATGGAATAAAGAATATTTGAATTTAAAAAGAAAAAATTGATTTGATGAATATACAGTATGAGTCATATGTATGGGAACCCTTCGATAAGTTGGAAAGTGTTGTAGATATAATACTGTAACTTTTAGGGTAAGATATTGGTCGAATACTCTACCTTTCGACGTACAACTGACAACCACTCATAAGGGGGTGACTAATGCCCGGTTGCAGAGTCGTTACATAAAATCAAACATAGCTATGTGAGACATAGTTTAAAATCACTGATATAAATGGTTGGTCGTTGCACAGTCGTTTGCCGAAGCCCATTTAGCTATAGTCTCGAATTAGCATCACACATAAGTCACACTGCAGCTCTATTCACTTTTTCCGTACATGTTTCTATTCAACCAATGTATTGGCATCGGGGAAAGTTTCGATCGACATTACTGTGAACAGACCTAAAAGACCTCACATAAAATTGATAAACCATATGGCGAATCTTGGCTTTTGGCGAGATTTCCTACCATATTTAGCAATACGGTAATATTACAGATCATTTTTAATAAACATATTTAAAAAAAAAGCTATCACAACCTCTAAAATGCATTAGGCGAATGTAGATATTGGATTTAACAGCACGACTTTGGGCTCATAACTTAAAAGACCGTTTTCAGCTATTGGAGACATAAATAAGCTCTTTTTGACGACTCTGCAACGAAATCATGTGTTTAATTGGGCGTTTTTAGTTTTATGGGTGCTATAGTTTACTTTGACATCATCTGTGCAACGAAAAGTGAAGTTATGGCTTCATAAATAAGTTAAATGCCTGATTTTAACTTTATGTGGCGACTCTGCAACCGGGCATTAGGGGTTGTAACTAAAATATTTTAAATGTAAACACCATAGCCATCTCTAATACAAGGCCCCGGCCTACGATATTGCAACGTCGCATAGAATCTAATACATGATTGGTGAAAAAGATTTAAAAAAATACCAGCTGATCTTTTTTACCAATCATGTATTTGATTCTAGGCCTACACTGCGACGTTGCAATATCGTAGGCCGGGGCCTTGTATTGGAGGTGGCTATGGTAAACACACATTGTGTGGTACATCATTTTTAAAGCCTTTCTAAAACAAGAAATATGGCATCAATGCAAATGTTCAATTACTATAACTACATAAATAAAATGGTTATTCTTTAAACAAATTTGACCTCACTCACTATCAATATAATCACAGTTTAAACTTGTTACACTCTAAAAATATACAATATGCAAATGACTCTCAATATCTTTTTTGCATGATGAAAACTTTACGGCTGTCCACAGATTTATCCCAAAATATAGTACCATAGCTCAAATAGGAGTAGAGTATTTATTATATATTATGTATGTCTTTCAAGTTCAATTAGTTCCTTCTTCCTTCTTGAATCCAAAGGTAGGTAACAGACATTCATATTGATTAAAATAGAAGATAAATTAAAAGAATTTTGCATTAAAAAGTGGCTACCCGCATTTGACTGGGGTTTGCAGTGAAGTCCAAGGGCACATCTCTGGTCATCTCAATGAGATCGGTCCAAATTTTCAGTGGAAGTCCAAGCAGGAGTCTCACGTTCTGGTCTCTCAAGAATACGAGAACAGGATCGCCAGAGTGTCTCTCCACTAGCACCCTGCAATTCATGCATTCATTTAACGAAACGATTTGCATTCATTCATTAATTGAAACGATATTGGCATTCATCAATTACCATAATTTTGAAATTATTATCATTCGTTCATTACTACATGCAGTTTTTGTTAACCTTATTCCGGACCACTTCCTCATAGACTCTAAGATTAGTAGAAAACTAGACTAGAAATAAATAGCTGGACATACAGTAAATTTTTCTTCCATATCGAAGTATGAATCTCGAGATTTCTGCTCAATAACTACTGTTTGCAGGCCAATTCTTTTAGATACATTTGTTAAAAGTGGACTCGCTTACAATTTTTGCACATATTTTTTCTCTTTTTTCCTACTTTCTTCACCAATACTTCCCTTTTCTTCTCCTCTTCATCCTTCATTCCTTACTTTTATACCCTCTACCTGCCTATTACATGGGAAACCATAGTTGGCTAAGCATTTTTGCTCCTTTCTTTCTTCTCAGCACACCTCGCCATGAAGCCTGTTTTTGTATTTTATTAGAAATTTATTTTTGATTTTGATTTCTTTCATGTTTATTGTATTGTGTTGATTTGAAATAAAATTGATTGATTGGAGTTGTTTAGGCAGGGTTTCACCAGTAACTAAACGCGCCGTTAGAGGAAGCGTAAACTTCAGTTAGCCCTTAACTGACAAAATCGTAAGAGCTACTTTTGACAAACTTGAATATGGTGAAATCCACCCTTAGTCCATTAGTTGAAATGATTCACTAACTATAGTGAGGTCCACGTTATAATGGCAGTGTTTGATTAGCAATGGTATTGCTATCTTTGTCTACCATTCAACAAAGCGGATAGCGCTATCTTTTTCTCACTTGGCTCTATTGCCAGATCGTCTTTTAACAATGAAGAATTTAATAACTAATCAACAAAATATTTCATCCTTATTATGAAAATTCATTATGAAATTATTGAAAAATATAATTTCTTGCAAAATAAAATATAAATGATCATTTTAAACGAGAATGAACAGTTGATATAACATCAATAAAACTGTATCAGCTACCGTCTATAGAAGGTAAGACAGAGGTCCGGCAACGTTTTTCTCCTATCTATCTTCACTGCCATTATAACGTGGACCTTACTATAGTTCATGCAGTTCTTTTCACTTGACCGCAAAAAAGAAGGAGAAGAAGAAAAAGAAGAAGAAGAAGAAGATGAATAAGAAAAAAAGAAGAAGAAGAAAAAGTAGAAGAAGAAAAGATGTTCTTCAACGTGGAGGAGAAGAAAAAAAAACAGCAAAAAAATAAAAAATATTCTACAAAATAGTATCAGATCTATTGATTTGTGGCAGAAGGCTACTTACGTGGCGCATGCAATGAAATGGGTGCGATCCTCGTGACCCATTGTGACCTTGACCACTTTCCAAGAGTCCATCACACCCCACACTTTGTCGTGAACCTCGAACTCCGCGTGTGGGAATCCGTGCTTCAAACAGCTGCCGCCTATGTTACTGCAACACAAACATGCTCATATAATACAGAATGTCCCCCGAAACGTGTAACAACCGAAGACAATGGATTCTACATGAAATTTGAAAAGAAAAGAAAAGAAAAGGTATAATTATTTATTTATTTACATCAATAGAAAAATTACAAAAACATATAGAGGCTTACAGCTTTATGTCAAAACAAGCCTCATTGAAAATCAATTGTTTACACAAACTGAAACTAAATTAGTAAGAAAGAAAAAACGAAAAATAGCAATAAAAATAGTTTGGAAGAAACATTATTCTCTGGCTCAAAATTTTGTAAAATTACTCAAAAACATTACAAAAACTTTCAATTTTTAGAGATTTGAGTGAAATATTTTTGTTGTTAATTAGTTTTAAAATATCAAAATTTAAAATTTTTAGTTTAGTTATTAGTTTTGAAGTGTAAATTGGACTTTTTGAAGTGAAAAGTGAAATCTAACCTCATTCTTTTTTGAAACTTTTATTTGTAAAAATTTTGGAGAAGACAGTTTTGGGCTATGCCTGTTGTCTTCTCCCAATCATATTTCAATTATGATTTGTGATTGTGAATAGATAATATTATAAATAGAGAATAACACAAGACACAATAGAAAATAGAAAAAAGACTGAAGAAATAATAAAAAATATACTAATTTGCAACAAAAATGTCCAGTAACATTTGTTTATATCGACCTTAGTTTTCGAGATACCGGGTGTTTAAAAAGGAATGACCCAGTTTTAAACAGTTATATTTATTTAAAAAAAATGATGTACACAACCCAATTTTACATCAAATTACTCACAGAAGTATCAAGTTCATGATCATGTATCATAAGTGTTCTATGTGCACTCCTTTTGAAGCTCGGACGACATCTAGAAGGTAGCAAAAAATTCATCCCAGACTGTTCGTAAGATGTCTGTCTTCTCGGACTGTAGCTACTGCATCAGTTATCCTGGTTTTTAGCTCCTCAATATCAAGTGCTAAGGGAGGAACAACGTTAAAGATCGTGTTTATGTTCCTCCCTTAGCACTTGATATTGAGGAGCTAAAAACCAGGATAACTGATGCAGTAGCTACAGTCTGAGAAGACAGACAGACATCTTGAGATCTTGAGAACAGGCTACCGTCTAGATGTCGTCCGAGCCTCAAAAGGAGGGCACATATTTTGTTAGTAATTTGATGTAAAATTGGTTTGTGTTATATTATTTGTCTACATTGTTAAAAGACGATCTGGCAACAGAGCAAAGCGAGAAAGAGATAACGCTATCCGCTTTGTTTAATGATAGACAAGGATAGCAATACCATTGCTAATCAAACACTGCCATTATAACGTGGATCTCACTATAGGTTAAGGTACATACTGTAACAAACCTTGTAACTGTTTAATTTTGGAAAAAAAAATTGAATTGGAGAAATGGATTTGAAGTATTTTTGTTCTGTGGATATGGGTGAGTGAAAAGTTCTTCAGCTTCACCCACATTTCAACAATATATTGAATAATTAATAAAATCATTTCACTTGTATCAATTGTATCAAAGGGTAATCATTACACTTTTTATTTAAAACATTTTAAACACTTTAAAACATTTCAACGACTAGTTTCGGCCTTTTGCCATTTTCAAGTTTAAAAGCAAAAATAAACAAGTTGATAACTATTAATAATAAATCATTTAATTAATGTATCATTGAGAATGAAAAGCTCCTCACCTGCTTTACCCATATTTCAACAATAGATTAATTTCAATTTCAATTCAGTTTATTTCCAAAATATACAACATATTTTGGAATCCCCCTACTAGACTATCCATCTGTGTGTAGGGGGGGAGTTCCACTGTATACATATAAGCTTAATCTGCTCATAGAAGTAATTAATAGAGAATACACTTATATTGTAGTTGTATTATTCATATTTTGATTATAAAATAGATAATACATTGTGCTGAATTTAATTCATTCTTTTATTTTTTTCTAAATGAATGAATGAATATTAATTCATTCATGAATTACCTGATGTCGGTGGAGCACCCGATCACCTCGAAGCTGGAGAGTGCACATGTGGTAAAGTAGGCGTTGCCATTTCTCGACGCACGTCGCTGCACGAAGCGGCAACACAGCAGCACGCCCGGTGTGAACAGTGGCGCATATTGGTGAGAGGCCCAGTTCTTCACGTACACGCACACCTGTTTGCCGCTTTGCGTGTCTTTCAGTGTCACGTTTTTCGTCAATTTGGCTGAAAACACAAGAGAAAACAGTCAAAACATCAATATCCTGACACTGTATTTGATTGGATGTAGTGATATTTATAATCAAAACACAAAGAAGTAGTAAAAAATGACGATGTTTTTCCAAATTTATATTAATGATTTTCTAAAGCAAATGTGCTTTCTTTTCGCTGATGATACAAACATTATTTTTAGTCCAGTCAACGAAAGATTATAGAGGGAAAAGTTTGGAACATACTTTTTGACCCCGCAGCTCTTTTAAGGATACTAAGGGGATAAACATAATTATCAAATGTCCTCACTCCTACCCCTTGTGATAAGGGGGTGAGGGTGGTTTGAAAGTACCATATTTTGTTTTTTCACATATCTCGAACAATATGCGTCTTTTGGGAATTTTTGTCGAATACAAAATTGAAGCTTACAAATTAGCCTACAAGTTTTATTTGTAACATTTTCCCATATCTCTCTTCGTTTTCTAGGTATGAGCTCTCCAAGGCGTCACATTTTTAAGATAAACCCTTTTGGCTCCGATTTTCTCATCTTTTTGGTCTTATAACGTTTTAACGATTGATTGAAAAAAATCCGTGCTAATCATGAGCTCACAGAGCATCACATTTTCTTCAATTTCATTATTTTACTCATCTCCCTTCGATTGTTGCAGCCGTACAGATATACGCGCCTCCAACCCGCTCCGCCCTCGTTCCGCCATCGCACCGCAATCGCTCCGCCCCCACACTTCACTCGCACCGATCATGAACGTTACGGGAGATGTTAGCTCTTCTCGTGTTCCACTTTTGCTCCCCGGTCGATCATCAATCGCTCTGCTCGAGTGACGTTCGGTTGCGGAGCAGAGCGAAAGTCTGTTCGCACCTTTATAGTGTTGAGTGTAAAATTTTCAGCTTAACAACAATAAGTTAAATCAATTGACAGGGAAACTTGGAGGGAACGTTTGGAACACAATATTTGACTTTGCAGCTTTGTTTGGACTAGTAGAAGGTGAACATATCAAAAGTCCTCATCCCTATACCCTTGTCCTCCTTGTGCTTAAGGGATGAGGGTTGTTTAGAAGTTTCGTTTTTTCATTTCTGGCTTACACACATGTATCTTGGAAACAATGCATTTCAGCGACATGACTAACTGAACAAAAATGAAGCTAGATAAATTTCCTACAAGTTTTGGTTAGTAGAGTTTTTTGAACATTCGTTGCCTGGACTATTTACCCACCAAGCAGAAAGCGAACAGTAGTGGTTAGAGATGGAAAGTTCGGATCACTTTACTGATCCGGGTCAATCGGTCTCGTTCATTACCGCGACCCGTTCAAAAGACCCGGATAGCGGTAATTTTAATTTATAACAAGATGGCGCAGTCACGTGACGTGGTCTTGGTGCACTCAAGTCTTGGCGTCATGTAAAATGCATTGTTTGGTTTGATACTTTCCATTCTGTATGTATTCTGTGGCCATACTTTACAGTCTGAGTGTGAGAATACACAAAGGAACATACTTTTCAACATTTAATAGAATAGAATAAAATGTTATTGGTCATGAAATATTCACATAAATACATGGACTTCGTCAATTTTTTAACACAATTTTTTACGTAGTCAGATTATCAACACTTGACACTTTTGGCAATTGAATTAGGATTTGACGATTGCCCGGTCTATTGACTGTGGCGAGGAATTAAAAAACTGAAACTGAAGCGATGGGTGTTGAAAAATGTTTGTTTTTCTGCACGAAGCGGCAACACAGCAACACGCCCGGTGTGAACAGTGGCGCATACTGGTGCAAGGCCCAGTATATGCAAAAAGTAAAGTTACACTTGTCTAACTTGTTTGCAAGTCACGAGCTAACAGACAAGGTATTATTCCCACAAATTCTTCTCTGGCCATCTTAATTCGTATCTTTATCTCTGTCATGTGACTTGCATTGCAGCAAACCACTACCTCAGTAAACAAAGTCATAGTGCATCCAGGTGACGTCAGCACAGGTAGGGCTCCTACACCACTAAAAACACTAGCTGATATAGATAATCTGAAATCAACGAATTGTTATTGGTGTAGGAGCCCTACCTGTGCTGACGTCACACGAATGCGCTACGGCTTTGTTTACGGAGTTAGTGAGCAAACACGGGTACGCAGGTCCAGATAGTAATAAGCCTCCACTCGTTTTATTATATCCCGTCCAGCAAAAAGGTAATCTTCAAGAATTTCTTGCTTACTGATGACCAAATCTGAGTGCCGACTTTGACTTCTGAGTGCCGATTGCACAAAAGCTGGTTAAATACTAATCGTGATTAATTCCACTATAACTAATTAGAGAAGTGACTTTGCCTTCTGAGTGCCGGTTGCACAAAAGTCGGTTAAATATTAATCGTGATTATTTCCACTAGAACTAATTAGAGAAGCCGTTTTTTCAAAACCGCCTTCTCTAACTGGTGCTCGTGAAATTAATCACAATTAAAATTTAACCGGCTTTTGTGCAACCGGGCCTTAGCATTTAATGTGAGCACTTCCTCCTCACTAGCTTGTTTTCTATCAGATTGCTTGGAATTCACTATATAAATAAGTAAATAAATGAAAGAATAAATTAGTGACTATGAGCCTGTTTCCGAGCTCGGGATTTAGACTTTAAATAGCTGGAGTCAGAAGATTGGCTTTCCGAAACGGGGCGTAGTCGCAGTTTTTATGACAATATTTATTTTTTTCATTTCTATAATTGGAAACGTTTTCCCTTGACGAAATTGAACATTCCTAAATAGTTCAAAATAGCTGAAACTTTACACTGTTTTCTCTTTATTTTATGTTGTGTTCAATTTTCTAGTTTTTCGAAATTTAATTTAAACGTGACTTTGACTATGACTACGACTACGCCCCGTTTTGGAAAGCCAATTTTCTGACTCCAGCTGTTCAAAGTCTAGAACTTTGCTGAATCCCGAGCTCGGAAACCGGCCCTTATGAATGAATATAAAATAGATGAATAAATATTTAAAAAAAGAATAATAAAATAACCAACCTGGCAGGCGGGGCAGATCGAGGCCTTTTCTGTCTGTGTCACCCGCGAGATGGTCGGAAGAGGAGAGAGGGACGCGAAGTGGTCCCCCCTCCATTCGCAGTTCACTTTCCCACGGATCGTAGATGGTACCCGCGTCGGCCATCTTGAAATTGCCTCTCGCCCCCACGACACCACGGCTATTGGCCTCGCTCGGTCGTAGCGGACACAGCGAACAGCTCTGTTTGGACGATTTCGTCTGAAAAGTGACATTTGAAATTGTTTATTTACCAAAAAATTATGAAAATTGCAATCGAATAAATTGGGCACTGTTTTCAGAGATGTAGAGTTTTTCAATATTGAAATATGGGAAACATTCCCGATTTCCCGCGAAAGCTAGTGAAAGACATTATTGTCCCTGAAAACTGCACAACAAATTGAAGTATAAATTTGGGAGTGGAACAGTTTTAGGCTAGGTATTATGATTTTGCCCAATCATACTATGATAATATATGATCATATTATGATTAATAATGATCATATTTCATTTATTATGATATATTCATTTTATTGTTATTATCATGGGGTAGCCACAAAATCTTAATAACAATTATGGATATCTAAATTGATTCTTTCATTTCATACATTTTTTTTTTCAAAAATTCAAATTCAAATTTATTTCCACAAAGTAGGTACAAACATTTAACTATAAAACACAAATGCAATTCACCACAATCAATTCAAAATTCAAATAAATAACATTCCTTACTAAAAAATAATAAATTGTCATTATTATTGTTATTATTATAATTATGGAGATATAAATAGATTCTCACAACGTATGTGATAAATATAAGATATTATTATTTATGATTACTCTAATTTGTAAACTGTCATATTATGTCAAGTGAGAAAAATTTGAATTAAAAATAAATACTATGATATAATCATATTATGATTGGTAATTATTGTATTGACGAATGAATGAATGAATAAATGAAATGTAAGAGAGTAACTAACCACTGTGTTGTCATCATCAAAGACCTTGACCACTTCACCCCAAATCGAAAATGTGAGTTGACTCGCGTCCTGAGCCAACGCCTCGTCTATGCTGAAAAGTCAACAAAACATTTACTTCATTTGCCAAATTCTCATAATTTAGCTACTAAAATATGCATACTGGAACGGCGAAAATATACATACTAATATGCTGGAACGGCTAAAGTAGCTTCAAACTTGACAGTCTGGGCTGTAAAGCATGTATTCAAATGGGTTGAGACATACTATGTGCGCTTCCATAGGTACCGTTTATTTATTTATTTACTAGTAGTTCTGTGAACAGTAGACCTCGCGCAGTTATAAACCACAGTCTCATCTAATACTGTCCATCAGAGTAAATTCTGTCCTGTCCTGTCGGCGAGATATCGGTGTATAAACGACTAAACGACTGTTTGGGTTGTTGTTTTGACAATTTGATGTAAACAGCTATGCTAATATCATCAAAAGCTTACCCAGTTGAAAGCAGAGAAAAGTCGGGAGAAAATACTAAGCTACTTCAAGTTATCAATTGCATGCCTCACTGTATGCACCAGTTTTTTCACCAAGTTACATTGAGATATTGAATTGCATGCGTCATTGCATGCAATTTATAATCCACTCGACAGCTGATTTATGATGCATAATTATAAAGTCTGATTTTTACGGTAATATTGGCGTTCAAAGGAGATTCCTTTTCCTTTTGTATTATCCTTAAAATGCAAAATTTCAAAAAACCGTATGTATACGTCGACGCGAAATTCAAAAAGGAACATATCTGTCAAATTTCATAAAAATCTATTGCTGCGTTTCGCCGTAAATGCGCAACATATAACATTATAAACATTTAAACATTAAGAGAAATGCAAAACCGTCGACTTGAATCTTAGACCTCACTTCGCTCGGTCAACAATGCAAATGACACTAATGTAATAGCATTGGTAGATAAAATAATACGGTAGTCATTGTGCTATTTTGCTTCCAAATTTTTAGGTGACAAAGTCCAAGATAAGGTTAGAATTTCACGTCTACAATTTTTATAAAATTTTAGTCCAAAATAAACATGAAAACTATAAATTTTGAATTTAGATGGCTTCATTAATAAATTGATTATAAATATACCACTCAATTACCACTTGTAACGAATAATATTGAGTTTTTGAAGAAATAATTGATAAATTTTAATCAGCCGCCATTTTGGATATAAGTATCATTGAACATTTTTGTTGATGCCATCTTTCTTAGTTTGTAAAGGCCTTTAAAATGATGTACGGTACCACACAATGGGTGTTTACATTTAAAATATTCGAGTTGTAACCCCTAAGTCACCCCCTTATGAGGGGTTGAAATTCAGTTGTACGTCAAAAGGTAGAGTATTTGACCAATAACTTATCCTGAAAGTTAGAGTACTATATCTACAACAGTCTCCAATTTATTGAAGGGTTCCCATACAGACTCACTTTGTATAGAGTAGTCGAGGTAGAGGTACCTCAATGTAACACAAATAGTTTTTTTTTAGATTTGGATATCTTCTTATGCTATCTTTTCTCTATGGTATCACCACAAAATGATTCAGTATCACCACAAAATGATACAGTATCACCACAACATGATACAGTATCACCACACATGATACAGTATCAACAAAAACAATATCATTTCAACTTGATACACAACTCCATAATTTGACGCAAAGCTTCCAATCAAGCTCTATGGTAGAACCAGATGTGTAGGTACTTTACATTGGTTCATTCATTTAGTTCATGGTACACTCATTTTTTTGTATTATTAGGAATAAATAGGAAAAAATGTGGCCAAATCGTACCTCATCCACCAGACAGACGGCCATTTGCAATTGAATGTGGACAACCTGTCGACAGAAGAAGGCTGCAGCGATAGTTGTGTATCAGGCGGCAATGATACTGTATCAGTTGTCGGCCACATCGTATCATGGTGCAGCACTTCGTATAAATGCTGCGAAGCTCCCGTTATAGAGCGCACTGCATCTTTCAAGTGTCTTGTCTCACTGAAAAAAAAAACACAGATACAGTCGCGGTTTCATGAGTTGATCCCTGACCGATTACCGCTTCAATTGACAAGACGCTATAATGCATTCGATCAACCCAGATGACTTTTGCAAGCTATTTGAGTAAACTAGCCTGCTCTAACAAGCCGCATTTTTACTTTCCTTGCCTATTACCATAGGTAAGGAAAATATTGCTTTCCGATAAAAATTAAGGTACCCCAATTTCTATACGTTTCAAGGATCAGACACGAACAATTTTGATCAAATGCGATTCAAGATGGCGGCTAAAATGACGAAAATGTTGTCAAAAACAGGGGTTTTCGCAATTTACTCGAAAACGGCTCCAACGATTTTGATTACAATTATATCTGAAATAGTCATCGATAAGCTCTATCAACTGCCACAAGTCCCATATCTGTAAAAATTTCAGGACCTCCGCCCCATCTATGCAAAGTTTGATTTTAGATTCCCAATTATCAGGCTTCAGATACAATTTGAACAAAAAATTCAAGTGGAAAAGATTGAGCATGAAAATCTCTACAAATAATGTTCAGTAACATTTTCACCTAAAATTGAAAATAAGCTCGAAATTCGAGAAAATGTGATTATTCAATTGCAAACTGTTGGCAACTGTTGATTCTATTAAATCATTTACTATGAAGAGATAGCAAACCTCGTGTGTCTCCAGCGTTATTGTCCTGTCACCAGCTGATTCAGATCTTTAAATAGTAGACTTGAGATGCGCGTTGTAATATTACATTTTTTCTCGATTAAAATCGAATCTTCAATTTCGAGATCTATAAAACTTGATAGTAAATATCAGAGTAATCGATATGCGGACAACTTTTTAACTGAGAATTTATCGTAAATAATTGTGTTGCACATACCATGGTATCACTGAAACAGAGTTAACATAATTAACAGATCATTCTAAATATAGAGGATAAATAAATTTAAAATAACAGTTTTGAAATAAAGTTTTATTGAGAACAAATGTAAAATGTCAATTCTAAACTTGTAATTTATAATTTTTTGGAATTTAATATCGGTGACGTGTTCATAACGTCGACACTGGTTTTGAGGTGTGGCTTTGCTCTGTACTTGTTAGGTCTTCTCTCTAAAAAATGGTGGCTGGCTATGTGTTCTAATTTTGTGCTCTCTGAATATTTTTCTGTTTAAGTAAAATTTTTAATGTTTTAAATTGAGTTTTGAACAGTTTTATGGTGTTCTAATTTTGTATAATTTGTTTTGTGTGTCTACAAGCCTATAGCCATTGTTTTTCAACTATATAAATGGATAAGTATTTAGCTTGTAATGATGCTAGATGTTTAAGTGTGTAAGGTATTGTTTTATGGATTTGTGTTGTATATTGCCAAAATTCTTCTGAAGATTATAAGTTGGTTTGCTCTGAAAACTGGATTTCTCATTCATAAGCAATAGATCCATTCATAGTTTATCAAGAATCTACCATTTTGGAGCCGATAACTTCCTTTAGGTTAATAGGTGTGAAATGCTATCCAACCTATTCAGGAGAAATTGGTAGCACGGCAGCATGAACACTAGCGTCAGGTGATCAATTTTCATAATGGCAAGGAAAAGTTGTGTGAGTGTGCCACACCAGATTTTTATATTTAGAAATACAACAGTCGGACATGTGCAGTTAGCTTCCTTCAGCCTCCCTACCGAAATACTAGGGATCAACTAATAATAATATCGAGTGAACTGGCTGGCTCAGGTCTGGTGTCAGAGTTTTCAGGTCGCACCTGATCAATTTCAGGGCCACTAAAATGACCTAACAACTGTTTTAGGCAGCCGGGACCGACAATTTGAGGTGTCCGAAACACGGGAGTAACCCGAGATAAATATCTTACCCGTGCCTCTGATTATAAAGCCATTCGGGGAATCCACTCGACTACTATGTGCATGTAAACTGTAAACTATTTGAACCTTTGGATCCTTGAATCCGTCCCTCAAAAAAATATTAACATAAGCAGATGGAAATTACTGAGATATTGCAATTATTCAAATGCTAATGAATTAATTATTATTATTTAACGAATTAATTTGGATTTTTGTTTAATAATAATAAAATGTTAACTGTAAACATTCCTTGGAAATAGTATCAAAATATGCTTCCTATATTCAACCAATGTTTCACTTTAAACAGTCAGTATTGATTGAATGGGACCAGCCTAGATGATTTTATTTATGAGCTAGTGTTTCATCATTTCTAGGCTTCTGGACCTGTAAGAAAATCAGAGTTTCTACTAAATTTATTTATAAATCGAGGTTTATAAGATTGGGGCCCGGTTGCCCAAAAGCCTGTTAGAATAGTTCAATCGTGATTAAATTTGATGAGAGAAACAATCAGAGAAGTCTTCTTTTTAAAAAAGATTCCTCTTCTCTGGTTGGTTCTCTTTGCATTTAATCATAATTGAAATTTAACAGGCTTTGATGCAGTCGGGCCTGAGACTCGGTTTCACTAAACTCTGTTAAATTTAAACCTGTGATTAGATGCTACGAGAAACAAAATCAGAGAAGCTTCCTGAAAACAAAGCGTTGTTTATTAATTCTTGTTTCATTTAAATCACGGTTAAAATTTATCAGACTTTTGTGCAGCCGAGCTTAGGTGTTGCACAGAAAAAATTATTGCCAATTAGAATATTCCAGACATATACAAACTCTTCATAATATGACATATCATTAAAAACTTTTAGTGTAGATGAGAAGTTGATATTGTGGTAATTATTCATATTGAATGAAATACAGAGAAATCTGTGTTTTTTGACAGTTTCTTAGTCTTTTTCATTCAATATCATTAAAAATATAATTAAATAAACATAATTACTCATATGGTACATTTACTTGAATGAAATAAAAATAAAATATAAAATCTAGGCATCACCAGCAAAAAGAAAATCTTTACCCGCTGTGCAAAGAAATTGAGACTTGTGAATAAACTTACAGTGCAAAATTATCCTTGTCACAGGTCAAGTGAATGTCGTATTCTCGGTTGGCGATGAGGAACTGATTCCATATCAGCTGCTTCCCAGTCAGCAGGATCCATAAATACTGTGACCGGTCACTTCCTGCGAAAATTATCGGAAAATAAGTTTTCAATTGGGTTACAAAATTCCATCAAGAAATTTGTCGAATTTAGTACCTAATTAAGTTAATCAGTTTCCAGGTGGCAGTATCTGATCAATTCCAGGGCTTGTGACATGACCTAACGACAGCCGGGAACGATACGGAGGTGGAAGCTGGAAAAAGATAAAGCTATTTGTGTGGTTTAATGACAGACAAGGATAGCAAACTAATGTTGACTAGTAGTTCTGTGAACAGTAGACCTCACGCAGTTTTCTCATCCACAAGTATCTGATGTCACCTGTTCTAGTTGATTCAGTTGAATCATAATTTACTCTTAAAAACTGTTACTGTATTTGTTTTCTCCAAGATCAAAAACTCACTTATGTTAATAAACTCAGTTCACGTTTGAATTTGTATCCGATATGATGATTTATCCAGTTCCGACCCGTGATAATCTTTCCATCTGATAAAAATATTTCTCAACTATTTTAAAATTATTTTTTTTCAATCGAGAATATTATAATTTCTTCAGCATTATTTAGTTCATTTAATCATTTTTTATTTTATTTTCAATCACCTATTAAATTTGTTTTTTCAAATGTGAGAATATTGCTACTGATTGGCACGCATCATAAATAATATTGAAACCCTACCTTATAGAAATAGACACGGCCAGACATTTGTGTAATGCATGCAATAATTCTATAGTCTGATTGATCCTATTTTCAAAGTAGATGATATAGGCTATATATATATATATATATATATATAGTGATATCAGAGTATGGAGAAATTCCTTTTCTTTTCATATCATCCTTGAAATGCAAAATTTCAAAAAACCTTGTGTATACATCGACACGCAGGTGAAAAAGGAATATTCCTGACAAATCTCATCGATCAACGCGTTTGGCTGTAATCGCGTTACATACAGACAGACAAAAGAAAATCCAAGTTGAAACATAGACCTCACTACGTTTGGTCAATTAAGTTTTGTATCGTGTATGTTACAGTGTATTTTTATGATAAATGACGAGCTTATACACTGTGAAATATATGGAAAATTAAAAAGTCTTGAAACTTGAATCTATAGCATACCTGGCAGTTTAGTCAAGACGAGGACCAGCGCAAAGGCACCGCTACGTGTTGTGATAATTGGGGTTGAAACATGGGCCACTAGCACTCGCAGGTCCCAGTGCGTTTCTGCTAGCGGCGGTGGCGAGCTGTCAGGTTTGCCAACATCCAAAATTATCATATCATCAACCGCCACTTGAAGCCACACCAATGGTTTGTCTCCATCTCGTTGAGCGTATCTAAAAAACAACATAAAAACACATTGATTAATATAAATCCATCTAAGTTATTCAATTATGGTTTTATCTATAGATTATTCTGTCACGATAGAAAGTTTGAAATTGCAAAGACGCGTAATTTCTTACTATAGCATGGAAAATAAAGGTAACTACATAAAATGTTACCTCATTCAAGATAGCTTGTCACTCCTGTTAGCACATATGGTTATTTATAGATTAAGAGAGCTCATAGATTACAAACATAGTGGAGCGACGAGGGTAGCTTCAAGCTTAAGGTGGGCCGTCCACTAAAACCGTTTTCGTCTAAAACTACCGACCGCGACCGAACGATCCCCAAAAAAAGAAAGGAATAGATGGTCGTCCATTGCAACAGGTTCATACGGCCCTTTCCGGCCAATCAATTTTTTGATCCGAATTGAATGGGATTTTCCGGCCCTATCCGGCCGAACTAACTAGTCGAACTGAGACAACAAAGTGTTCCAACCTAAAAGTGTTTCACAGTCTTGTTTTTTTTTTTTGAAGTTGTTCTGGTTTATGAAGTTGTAACTATGGAAATGAAAAGTTGATAACTTTGCTTCAAGAGCATGTTCCATTGTGAGATATGCGAGATAAAAGATCCTCGTGTTGTTCAAAGGAATCTGTGAACAAAGATATTGTTTAATATTGAATAACTAATTTAGTGGATATTTGTTGAAGGTAAGATTATTGTAATGAATAACCAATTTAGTGGATATTTGTTCATTCAAGTTTCTAAATCTCAATACAATCATTGTTTATGAAAAATTTTGGTGGCTATGATAGTAATTCAATAATTGGCAACTAGACTGACGTAATCGGTTCCAATGGAAGACTATATTCGGCCGATCCAACGGCCGAACGAATCGGTTGAATACGGTTCCAGTGGACGGTTACCCTTAGAGCCGTTTGTACAGTGACAGTTTAAACTAAATTTTATTTTAAACTGGATCAAATCCGTATCAAGTATCATTTGTCATATGTGATTCATTTTGAGTTTAAGCCAACAGCTGATTGAATTCATTTTAAGCTTTCACTGTAAAGGGTGAAACGGCCCTAAGAGTATTAAATGTAATGCATGTATATGAAAGGACATCCCTCCAATAAGCGCGCCACCATTTTAATACATGCATTCAAAATTCTCAAGTTTTAAGCTACCTTCGCTGCTCCACTATAAGTTAAGCATCCTTAGTGAGTAAGAGTCAGCTTACAATTAGCATTGTGTATTTTTACAAACAGCTAAGCTATTGGAAATTCAAGAGCTTTTAAATACATACTATGCTACTACTAGGGTGAGTGTACACTGCTTACTGTGTAGTTGGGCCACAGCTTAGCTCAAAATTAGCTGATATTATACTGTATAGAGTATGGGATTTTGACACATTTACCTCTCAAATAAGAATTATGTGCTCAATTAGAATAATTGATTCTAATACCTTATTAATTGTGAAGATTATTAAAATTGACAAATTCAATTCTTTTTATTGATAAAAATACACATCAATTTATCCGTCGCACAATCCCTTATAATATACGTTCAACTATAGTAAATGCTTTCAATATTAATTTTACTTCATTAACATCAAGTAAACACCAATAATTCGTGTTTACTTGATGTTAATGAAGTAAAATTAATATTAATCAAATTATTTGAATATCAGAGTAATAAAATATTAAATAAAATTCCAGAAGACTTAATTAAGGATAAAATAACAAAAACCAAATTGAGATTAATAAAATCGTGGGTGAAACAAAACTATTATTTTAAAATTGAGAACTGAGTTGGCTGAATCACAAATTTTGACAATATTAATTATTTATTATTGTGTAAAAATTATAAAAACTCAACAATTATTATATTATTTTTCTGTGCATTTATTTTTTTCATCAAGTACTTGGATTATTGATAAAATTCAATATCCATAGATTATCATCCATCAACAGAATTGTTTCATTTGTACTGCTGTTATTAGATTAAAAAATGTATTTCTTATTTTTAGAACTCGTGGCTGGAGCTCAAGGCTCCAGTTTCCAGTCACGCCAAAATCGTTTGTATTTCAATATGAACAAGAATTGTCATCGAATTAAAAAAGTCAAAATATAAAACTGTGCAAATGGTGAGAAACAGTAGTTTTAATAACATAATATTAAAAGATAAAACAAGACAAGCTAAGTCCAAATCAGCCAGCCGAGCGGCTGGTACAGCATATTTACAAAATCCTCAACAGCATGGGGATACAACCTGACGGGACAGACTTCAGCAATATGTTTCAAAGTTTGTTTTGGAGCTACACAGTCACATTCAGGTGATGGAATGATCCCCCATTTATGCAGACTGTCCCCACATACACCATGCCCAGTTCGCACCCTGTTTAATCCCTTCCAAAGGTGACGGGGAAGGCTGAAACCTTCTGGCTCTTTATTTGGCTTGATAGGCCGTGCCATTTGGTCAGGTGCTTGCAAAGTCCAAGCAGCATTCCACCCTGAGTCTATGTTGAAATTGGTTCTGACCAAGTCCTTTGCAGATGTCAATGGATGCCTTCTAGATCTGAGGCGACCTATTTCTAGGTCGGGAAGGTCTTCTTGAATTGGAAGCTTTGGGTTATCAAAAATCTTTTTGAACTCCATAACAGGGAATTTTTCCTCCGTAAGGGAGGTGGAGCAATATTGCTCAGTATTGAAAGTCAATTTGCAGGAGTTGACTTGAGTTAACTCAAGTGTATTAATTAATACACTTAATAAATTAGTAGACTTAATTAGCTGGTGATTTCACTTATCAGAGCTGTAAAAGCTGATAGTGTACGTGTACATTCAGTGCATAGCCTATTGTATGCATTAGTAACGGTATACAGTTAGTAGCAAGTCATACGAGGCGGTTTTACAGTCAGCTCGACAAGACAGGAAGCTCTAGATATCCTCCACTAGAAATACCAAGTATAGTGTGTGTGTTTCTTATATATTATATTGTATTAATACTAAATGAAAACGACTCAGAACCACTAGTTTATTATATCAATTTTGAGATAATAGTTTTGCTTGTTAAATAAATAAATAAATCAATATTCATAAATTATCTGTCTGTCTGTAGTTTTCTGCTCGTAAGCAGGTCCTTCTATATGGCAGCAGCCCTCCACTCTCTTCTATTCTCTGCCAGTCTCTTCGTTGCATAGTAGCTCATCCCCTCCTTGATGTCGTCCAACATTTTGTATCTTCTTCTCCCTCTTCCTCTTCTTCCCCTGAATGGTCCCCTCCATGGCATCCACCAACTAGCTTTGCCGTCTCATCCAATGTCCCAGTCATCTCCTCTTTCATCCCTTTATCACATCCAGCAGACTCCTTCTTTCCCCAACCCTCCTCAACTCATAAATTATCAATTTCTGGCAAAAAGAGATTTACTGTATGTTTTTATGTTGATTGTCATTAAAACTAGTCTCAGAGACTAACCAATAGTTTTGATTTCGTTATAAATCTTACACTATGAAAAACTATAAAACTTCAGTTCGTCCATTGATGGCCCAAGTACTGTAGTTCTGAGATTATGAGAGCAGTAAAAATTATATAGTCTGCGTACAGTATCACAAATTGATTTTAAACTAGTTCAAAAGGCTTCCTTCTCTTCAGACTCCTGGTAAGATCTTCATTCTGTAGTACCTAGTTGGCTAGCCTCAGGGTTGACATGATGATGCCACGGTCGACTCATGCCGCATGGCAAATCGACTTATCTCACTGGACAGGGGTGCCCAGCCCCCCCAAGGGCAATGGCGCATGCCCCCCCCAATCCAAGTGTAATGCCCCCCCCCCAATCCAAGTGTAATGCCCCCTCAATCCAAGTGTAATCCCCCCCCCCCCCAAAGTACCCCAATTTCTAATTCTACATTCTAATCTTCCATAGGACATTATTTACCTTTCTTCTTGTGAGGAATTCTTTCTGTTTCCATAATATTGTAAAAATATACACCATCGTTTCTTATCTCTTTTAAAATAGAAATAAAGTATCTTTTTCATATTATTTTTGAGACTAGCAGTGCACCCGTTCTTGTTCAGGAGGACTAAAAAGTACTACATTACATAAGGAAAAACTACATGACAAAAATTTCAATAGGATATTAAAAGATAAGTAAGGGAGACTTTGCTTTTTAAATTTAAAGGTTACTTATAAAAAGTTGAATAATAATATAATTGATATTCTTTTATTGCAGAAGAATATTGCATAGCAATTTTACATACAAATTTGGAACGATTTTATTCATACAATATATAATGTCGGCAAGTTTAGGTATTCTAAATCCTATAGCAATTACTGTTTAGATGTTTAAATGTTTATATGTTTGTATTTCAACGGATTTCGAAAACGGCTCTAACGATTCTTACGAAATTCAGAAAATAGTAGGTTAATAATATAAAAATTCGATTGCACTAGTTTTCATCCCTGGGGAAACTCGCTGAAGGACATTAAAAGAATTTATTCATCCTTGGAAAAACAGCTGATAATTTTGTCATCTGTTGATGATGGAAGTGGGTGATGGAAGTGAGTGACCGACCAAATTATGACTCAGCTGTTGAACTTTTGTACCTAATTCAATCAGGTACTTAGTGGCAGTTGTAAAAAAGCTGGTTAAATTTTAATCCTGATTAATTCTAGTAGAACCAATCAGATAAGCTACCTTTTTGAGGTGGTCTTCTGTGATTTGGTTCACGTGAAATTAATCAGGATTGAAATTTAACCAGCTTTTTTACAACTGCCACTAGGTACCTGATTGAATTAGGTACAAAAGTTCAACAGCTGAGTCATAATTTTGTCGGTCACTCACTTCCATCATCAACAGATGACAAAATTATCATTGCTTTTGTGAGAGAAATTTTTGCATTCCTCTGCGAATTAATCTCAATCCACTGTGATTAGATAGAACCTTTCTGTATGAACTATGAATATTTATTATGATTTCTTCTCTTGTAATAATTTTTATATGCTTTTGTAGATACTCCAGAGCGGAGCTCGGTGCCCCGATATTTATCATAAATTGGAACAGGTTGTCACTGATGTTGTGTTGTTGGTAGTATTTACTTTTTAACATTACAGGAGTAAATAACACAAGTCGAAAATAATGTATCTTTGATTGGTTTGGTTTTTGGAATAAAGATATCATCTGAACAAGTACATTTTGTAAATTCTATCTATTAATACCAAATATCGGGGCACCAAGCTTTGCTCGTTATTTATTCATTGATAAACAGAACTCAATTCTTTGAAATAATTGGGGAAGGACTAACAGGCACTGCTCACAACTTTTTCTTCCCCGAATTTTGATTTATACATTATAAAATGTATAGTTGGAATATTTAATATTCCAAAAAGTAGGTTATGTTTCATACACTTGAATTCAAGTGAAATTTTCAGTCCAAATATTTGAGAACATAAAACTTCGAATTTAGATTGCTTACATACCAAATTGAATAACAAAATAACACTCACTAATCACTTAGAACTGTAAAATAATGATTAACTTCGAATATTATGATATATACCATCTCATGACAACAAATCAGATTACTGTATTTTGATCGAGTCAATTCAAATTTCTAGATTTCTCGCGAGATACGATAAGCTAATTGATTACACAGCTGATCTCCCACACAGGCACACACATCTTCTGTTATCGACGGACAACGAAATAATCATCTGTTTTTCCAAGGATGAATTATCCTTTTCATGTCCTTCAGGGAGTTTTTTCAGGGATGAGACCTAGTACAATCGAATTTTGATATCATAAACCTACTATATTCCGAATTTCGTGAAAATCTTTAGAGCCGTTTCCGAGATCCGTTGAACATAAATAGGCTAACCATATAACCAGATAGCCAGATATAAAAATAGAAAAATATAAACAGATATACAGAAATTGCTCGCTATAGTCCAGTCAAATGGTAATTTTTCATAAAACAGCCCCGAAAGAATTTTTTTCGATGGTTCTATCTGTATTTTGTGGCGCTGTATTCTATAATCTGCAATTTGCTGACACGCCAGAGGGCGACTTCACCCCCAAAATTTTAGACTTTTTTTAAGTTTACCATTTAATCTCGAGAACCTTGAATTTATCGAGAAAAAGCAATCTCCATATAATATTAAAGATGATAAAATTTCCAATGAATTGACTGGTCGCGCAGGACTACTTTTTGGATTTTTTATCTGAAGTTAGTTTTCCACAAGATACACAGCTTTGAATGTGCGAGAAGTTTGTGATATTTCCCCCATTTTCACAGTTCCGCATATGCAACGTTGCGTATCTTGTGGAACACTTCAGATAAAAAATCCAAAAAGTAGTCGAGGTTGTGATGAATTTTCTCCTCTTTTCACTCCCATGTTATACCAATTATACTTCTGTTTTCAATACCGTTAAAAAGTTACAGCCAATTGAATGGTGGTCTTTATTTTCTCACTTTTCTTGGAATTTTACTGTTATTAAAGAGTCTCTAAAATATGTACAATATATGATAGAAACTCGTGGTTGGTCTTAAATGAGAGAAAATTTCATGCTCTATAAGCTGAGTTGACTTAAATTGATCTTGCATCACTGTTTATATCGAAAAACTGTCGAGACTGTGAAAATGAGAAAAATATTGCAAATTTCTTGATTTTCTGAATCAAACGTATCTTACTTCACTATTATATTTTTACAAAAATCATTCACCTCACATAAAAGAGGAGATTCTTTTCTTCAAATCAAGACCAAGTGTCATTTTGAGTTACCGAGATACACAGTTTTGAATATAGAAATCGGTCATTTTTCTATGCATTGAAATATGGGCTAAAATACACTAAAGGAGGAATTTCCTATTTTTTTTAACAAAAAAAAGTGAGATGATACATGATTTTCAACCGCCTTGATGAGCTGATATGAACGAGCTGTAGTACGAGGAGATGTGATCATTCAGTCAAAAGTTATAAGTGTTTTTGATCCTGGACGTATATCCTTATGTGTGCCCCCACTAGGAAATACTGAAATCTAACGAGTGATTCTCATAGAACATAACCATCGTGAGATGATTTCAGCCGAAATATGTTTCTTTTTTGTTAGGAAGGCGATGAAAAGGTATTATAAAGAGAATTTGAATTTTGGCTGTAGGACATGATTTTCTATTTTTGGGTGTATTCCCCCTCCCACCACTACTAAATTCAAAAATATGTACCTAAGTAATTCTGTTCAGAATTAATATTGGTAATTCACGTGATGTGTGGCTTTCTGTCGTCATTACTAGAAAAAGATCCTAGGGTCCTAGTTGTATAGGGTAGAAGTGTTAGGTTTGCATAATTTTGAAAACCCCTTAAAAAATATCCCTTTTTTGAAAACTCTTAGCTCCAGAATCAAAAATCGTAGAGTCCTGCGCGACCACTCAATTTATTGGAAATTTTATTACGGTATCTTTAATATTTTATAGAATGCTTTTTCTCGAGAAGTTAAAGGTTCTCAAGATTCAATGGAAAACTTGAAAGAAGTCTGAAATTTTGGGTTTTTTGGGAGTTTTGGGGGTGAAACCGCCCTCTGGAATGTCAGCAAATTTCAGATTAGAATTCACCGCCCCAAAATACATATAGAACCGTCGCGAAAAATTCTTTCGGGCTGTTTCCTGAAAAACGACCATTTGACTGGACTATTATACAAAACATAAAAAAGTAATGAAGCATTACAATAATTACTTGATTACTGTGTGGTAAATAGGGTGTAAATTTGAAACATTGGAATTGGCTTCATTTGATATTTTTCACAAATTTTTGACAAGAGAAGTTTTTTCTTCTGTCAAATTCACTAGAGTTTGCGATGTTGTTTATAATTGCATTCCCATTTCAGAGACATTAATATCATCATGAAACGCCTTCGAAATTAAAATAACTATTAGAATAAAATGTACATTACAATTTAACTTATCATTGTGCTTTCAAGAAAATAAGGTTGCAACAGCAAGGAAACTCAAACACAGGACCATTAAAAATTAAAATTTAGCAAAGGAAATGAGAATAACAGTGGATGATGAAGTCATAATTTATTTTTGTCAAAGATTTACCTTCAAACTCATAGGCTTAAAATTACTAAAATTCCTGCATACAACATATTATCAATTGTATTTTTATGCTTTATATTGAGTTAAACTTTGCAAATATAACATTGTAAAAGTGGGAAAAAGTATTAAAATTAACTACATTGGGATCTCTCATTTTATACCTTTATTTTTTAGCCATGATTCAAAATGTTGACATAAAATATAAAAAAAATCATGCTCCCCCAAAAATGTTGATGGCGCAAATTGCGCCATGCCCACCCCCCTTGTGGGCACCCCTGTCACTGGACACAAATGAAATGCGTGGATATCGGTGCAAGTCACTGCTTCTCATGTACCAAGGAGCGTTGAACATATTGCTTAATACCTTATTTGATTTACTGTATTGATTTTGGTATAGAAACAGAAACTAGTTTTAATATTGGTGCAACAACCGAAACTAGTATCCCAAATTGTTTCAATAAACCAGTGGTATTGAAGATTCGTCTTCAATTTATATGGTTATCTATCACATCACCTTCTCAACAACACAGAAAATTGCATTATTGCTATTGTGTACTAGAAGGTAACCCGTGCTTCGCAAGGGTCTAATTGGAAACTTGAAAAACTGAAAACTTGACCTACTGAATAATTTAAAATAGACCTAAAACCTCTCCGGTAAATAAGGAATTTATATGCAAAATTCTAAGTTAGTCAGTCCAGCACTTCAGACGTGATGATGCGTCATTCGTTGAATTTTCTATCCCGTAAACCAATTCTTTAATTTATTATATCATAGATAAGGCGAAAAAGGATACGTTCTCAATATTACGTTCTTCATTTATATGTAGGTGTAGATAGAATCAATAATCACGAAAATCATAAAATTTCATATTTAATATGGAAGTTAGTTTTAAGGAAAATAGTATTGTATAATTGATTCCAACCGAAGATTTCAAAAGAACAGCTGATAGAATATCGATGTATGCCGTAAGAAATTTTATGTCCCATGAATGAAATTTGAACATTAGGCTAATTCTAAAAAATCTAAAAGGAAAATTGAAATTTGGGCTTCGAGATGCACGATATTGATATTTTTAGAATTCATGTCCAAAATTTGGATACCTATCTAAAACATTCCCGTTTTTCCGGTATGCAATCCACAATTGACATTTTTTGATGCGAACAAACACAACCTTACTCTCTCTTATTATATAGAAGATAACCTCCGTCTCTCATGTAGCATTAGAATATCTGGATAAGATTGATTGCCAATGTCAGTACAAGATGTGAGATGTCACATTTTGCACTGACAGGTAATGTACAATGTTGAACAGGTACAAAGTGTGAAGATGAGAGGATTATAAAAACAAAACTATGTAGGAAAACATTATTTATTGATCAAAAATAATAAAAAAAACATACCATATCTTGAAAGTTATGTAATTGATACTTATTTTAAATTTAAATGTAGAAAAATAAATATAGTGAAAAGTTATTAAGATAAGCAAAAACAAACTTTCAGTCAGAGATAATAAAAAGATTACTTGCTAATATTCTACTACAATAAATGCTTATAACTACTCTAATATTTACAAACAAAAATAAAAATTGAAACTGGAAGAAATATAGTGAAAAGTTATTAAGTTAAGCAAAAACAGACTTTCAGTCAGAGATAATAAAAAGATTACTTGCTAATATTCTACTACAATAAATGCTTATAACTACTCTAATATTTACAAACAAAAATAAAAATTGAAACTGGAATAACATAACCTGACTATTGGCCACAAAAAGCCAAGGCTTGTAAACGTGTACAAAACATTTCAAAGACCTAGCTAGGCGATTTAATTCGATATTGAGAATGTCTCAAAAGATATATTGAAATATATATAATTCTCTTTGAAGGCCTAAAACGATGTTGAGCTGTACCTTATATATAATAATCTTAATATTCTAATGCACCATAGTAGACTCTGCCAGAACAGATTTTCTATCTACTATCTCAAAGACCAATGAGAATTTGTCACTTTTCGTCTAACCTATTTGTGCGTTGATTTGTACAAGTCGGTAATACGTGAGTTCACAGTTGTGGGCAAATGAGCTTAGTGAATTCGGAAAGTAAAAAACGGTCAAGAAATTCACCAGCTCAGCAAAATGATAGGTTATATTTTCCCTGCTAGGAATCTGAGTCTAATTAAATGTCCAGAATGAATAAACAAGAAATTTTTAACTTGTTTTGTCCAATACTTGATAATATCCTAATAACTTGCTTTGGAATCGCGTTTTCCTGCGCTTCACATAATTCTCGGTTTTGCAGCTATTTTGTTTGTTTTACGCGATTCCAAAGCTTCTACTTTTAATCGTTCAAGTATATTACTCACGATCTCACAAGGAGTCAAATCTGCATACCCGTAGAAACCATTCCAAAAAAAAAACCTTTTAGCAATTTATTGGTTCCCAACCCCATATTTTGTCGCTTTTCACAAAACAGTGCAGCCTCAACTACCATTAACTACTGGACTTATACCACTTGCTCCCAAGCCGCGAGTCCGGTTCGTTCAGTTGGCAAAGTGCTGCGGCCATTGGCGTAAATATGAACCAGGGCTTCACCACTTTGCAGATGAATAGAGGACCCCTAGATGAAGTTTTATAACTCTGGCTCAATTTCGTAAATTTTCTACTTCCACCACTTGAAAGCTAAGGGGCAGCTTAAATGTCCAGAATGAAGAAACTAGAAATTTTTAACTTGTTTCGTCCGATACTTGCTAATATCCTAATAACTTGCTTTGGAATCGCGTTTTTCTGCACTTCACATAATTCTCGGTTTTGCTGCTATTTTGTTTGTTTTACGCGATTCCAAAGCTTCTACTTTTAATCGTTCAAGTATATTACTCACAATCTCACAAGGAGTCAAATCTGCATACCCGTAGAAACCATTCAAAAAAAAAAAAAAAAAAAAACCTTTTAGCAATTTATTGGTTCCCAACCCCATATTTTGTCACTTTTCACAAAAACAGTGTAGCCTCAACTACCAATAACTACTGGATTACACCATTTGGTCCCAAGCCGCGCGCCCGGTTCGTGCAGTTGAGAAACAAAATGCTGGGGCCATTGGCGTAAATATGAACTAGGGCTTACACCACTTTGCAGATGAATAGAGGACCCCTAGATGAAGATTCGTTTTTATTCTATATGTTTATCTACCACATCACTTTCTCAACAACACAGAAAATTGCATTATTGTTATTATATATAACTATGAAATATATATTCAACTGCTAAGTCTTATTGCGTATAACCTCAGTCTCTCATGTAGCATTAGAATATCTGGATAAGATTGATTGCCAATGCCAGTACAAGATGTGAGATGAACAAAATGTTCATGTCACATTTTGCACTGACAGGTAATGTACACTGTTGAACAGGTACCGTACAAAATGTGAAGATGAGAGGATTATAAAAACAAAACAATGTAGGAAAACATTTTTTATTGACCTAGAATAATAAAAAACATATATAGGCTATCTTGAAAGTTATGTACTTATTTTGAATTTAAATGTAGAAAAAGAAATATAGTGAAAAGTTATTAAGATAAGCAAAAACAGACTTTCAGTCAGAGGTAATAAAAAAATTACTTGGTAATAAAAAAATTACTTGCTAATATTCTACTACAATAAATGCTTATAACTACTCTAATATTTACAAACAAAAATAAAAATTGAAACTGGAATAACATAACCTGACTATTGGCCACAAAAAGCCAAGGCTTGTAAACGTGTACAAAACATTTCAAAGACCTAGCTAGGCGTCTTAATTCGATATTGAGAATGTCTCAAAAGATATATTGAAATATATATAATTCTCTTTGAAGGCCTAAAACGATGTTGGGCTGTACCTTATATATAATAATCTTAATATTCTAATGCACCATAGTAGACTCTGCCAGAACCGATTTTCTATCTACTATCTCAAAGACCAATGAGAATTTGTCACTTTTCGTCTAACCTATTTGTGCGTTGATTTGTATTACAAGTCGGTAATACGTGAGTTCACAGTTGTGGGCAAATGAGCTTAGTGAATTCGGAAAGTAAAAAACGGTCAAGAAATTCACCAGCTCAGCAAAATGATAGGTTATATTTTCCCTGCTAGGAATCTGAGTCTAATTAAATGTCCAGAATGAAGAAACAAGAAATTTTTAACTTGTTTCGTCCGATACTTGCTAATATCCTAATAACTTGCTTTGGAATCGCGTTTTCCTGCGCTTCACATAATTCTCGGGTTTGCAGCTATTTTGTTTGTTTTACGCGATTCCAAAGCTTCTACTTTTAATCGTTCAAGTATATTACTCACGATCTCACAAGGAGTCAAACCTGCAAACCCGTAGAAACCATTCAAAAAAAAAAAAAAACCTTTTAGCAATTTATTGGTTCCCAACCCCATATTTTGTCGCTTTTCACAAAACAGTGCAGCCTCAACTACCATTAACTACTGGACTTATACCACTTGCTCCCAAGCCGCGAGTCCGGTTCGTTCAGTTGACAAAGTGCTGCGGCCATTGGCGTGAATATGAACCAGGGCTTCACCACTTTGCAGATGAATAGAGGACCCCTAGATGAAGTTTTATAACTCTGGCTCAATTTCGTAAATTTTCTACTTCCACCACTTGAAAGCTAAGGGGCAGCTTAAATGTCCAGAATGAAGAAACTAGAAATTTTTAACTTGTTTCGTCCGATACTTGCTAATATCCTAATAACTTGCTTTGGAATCGCGTTTTTCTGCGCTTCACATAATTCTCGGTTTTGCTGCTATTTTGTTTGTTTTACGCGATTCCAAAGCTTCTACTTTTAATCGTTCAAGTATATTACTCACGATCTCACAAGGAGTCAAATCTGCATACCCGTAGAAACCATTCCAAAAAAAAAACAAAAACCTTTTAGCAATTTATTGGTTCCCAACCCCATATTTTGTCACTTTTCACAAAAACAGTGTAGCCTCAACTACCAATAACTACTGGATTACACCATTTGGTCCCAAGCCGCGCGCCCGGTTCGTTCAGTTGAGAAACAAAGTGCTGCGGCCATTGGCGTAAATATGAACTAGGGCTTACACCACTTTGCAGATGAATAGAGGACCCCTAGATGAACTCTGGCACAATATCGCAAATTTTTTACTTACACCACTTGGCAGCTAAGGGGCTCATTTATAGTCTTAAAATTTACAACTGAAAGTTTTTTCTATCTCATGTGCTCTGATATGTCTATTCAAATCACTTCAAAACATTTATAGTCACAAAATTCACGAAAGGTATTTCTTTCGCATGTCAACTAGATCAACTAGACTACTACACAAAAACAGTGTAGCCTCAACTACCAATAACTACTGGATTGCACCATTTGGTCCCAAGCCGCGCGCCCGGTTCATTCAGTTGAGAAACAAAGTGCTGCGGCCATTGGCGTAGATATGAACTAGGGCTTACACCACTTGGCAGATGAATAGAGGACCCCTAGATAAACAGTTTTATACCTCTGGCTCAATTTCCTAAATTTTTGACTTACACCACTAGGCATCTAAGGGGCTCATCTATAGTCACAAAATTCACAACTGAAAGGTTTTTCTTCCTCATGTGCTCTGATATGTCTATTCAAATTACTTGAAAACATTAATTTATAGTCACAAAATTCACAACTGAAAGGTTTTTCTTCCTCATGTGCTCTGATATGTCTATTCAAATTACTTGAACACATTTATAGTCACAAAATTCACAACTGAAAGGTTTTTCTTCCTCATGTGCTCTGATATGTCTATTCAAATTACTTGAACACATTTATAGTCACAAAATACACAACTGAAAGGTTTTTCTTCCTCATGTGCTCTGATATGTCTATTCAAATTACTTGAACATATTTATAGTCACAAAATTCACAACTGAAAGGTTTTCCTTTCTCATGTCAACTATATCAACTATCACAATACTTCACATAGTTGCTAATGAAGACATGTCTAATTGCAATGACTAATCAGTGTTTGATGCGTCATAAGCAACAATGTGAAGTATTGAGACTAAACGTGTCTGATCATGTCACACTAATTGGTGTGCGCCTAGCCTTAGGCTGGGCACACACCGATTAGTCAAGACAAGATAAAACACGTTTAGTCACAATACTTCACATCGTTGCTTATGACGCAACTCACACTGATTAGTAATTGCAATTAGACATGATTCCATAAGCAACAATGTGAAGTATTGTGACTAAACGTGACTAGTCTTGTCTTGACTAATCGGTGTGTGCCCAGCCTTAGACTACTCTCAGACTGGGAAGGCGGTTCAAATATGGTCTATCGGAAATTCTATCGGTAAATAATTATTTTCACTGATTTCACTTTCAATTTCAGTCTGTTGGTCTCCTCAAATGCAGGAGATGAGTTGAATGTCGATGACTGTGGGTAGGTCGCTATCAAATCTGAACGGTGATTCATTTTTTTCCAGGTTCCAGGTCTTCTCCAAAAATGTAGCCTTTATGTGGCCTATTATGTGGCCTTAACAGACATTACTTGTGTACTTAATCAGATCTGTATCCCTTGTGACCTACGACTGATACAGTATCACTGCAGACTTCTTCAAAGCTAGTCTCTTCGAACGTCCTGTCGCCAAGTTGAAAGGGTTGAAATGCATAATTGGCATTCACTTGTGTACGTATCAACTCTGTATCCCTCATGATACGATGTGACCTGCAACTGATACAGTATTACTGCAGCCTTCCTTGATGCTAGACTCTTCGAGCTTCCTGTCTCCAACGCCAGGTCCCGACTCCACAGGGGGTAGCAACGTGGTCTAGATCCATACTATTTACTTGTTTATTCATCAGCTCTGTATTCATCAGTTTGGTGTTTTCACGTACCCATCCTATGCCTATCTGAAAATAAAAAAGCTTATTGTTATTCGAGTATTACACACAATTTGAAGAGACATTTCTATATAGGGAAATACTTTTCAATAATGTAAAAAAGTGTAACATGATTTTTAATTGTTGGTTTACAAACCTTTGCATAACATTTTATAACCTTTTCAAATCATTTTGCCTTTTGCAAACATTGCACAACTGATAGAAATAATATCGAAACAGAAATATCGGAACATCTCAATAGAAAATGTTGAGTATTTATAGTGAGGTCCACGTTATAACGGCAGTTGAAAAATATAGAAGAGCCACTTTGCCGATTCTCTGCCTGGCCACTCCCTTCTATAGAGGATAGCTGATACCTGTATATCTGATGTAACATTAACTGTTCAATCTTGTTTAATCCCTATGTAGCTGTGTGCTTCAATTCCTCATCCATTATTCATTGAAATCAGTCTAGACAACAGCACCTTCCAACTTCTCATCTATATCAGCAGATGTAGTTTCTGTATTAAAATACTATTTTCTGAAATTTGATTGAGAGTGCAAAGGGTTGAGGATGACCACCGATAAATCTAAGAGGTTATATATATACGATCCCTTCCTCAGCGGAAGGACCTTCAAAGAAGGCCAGGAGTGGAACACACGTAGGTCACGAGGACCTATCAGTCTGAAGAGACTGCCAAGCATATCACACTGGATTGCGACAAGCAACCGGGTGATGAATGGGATGTCAGCATAGGGAAAAAATACTGGTTCTTGTAAAGGACACAGGTATTGGTTTGCCTGACTAACATACTACTTGGGAACACAATAAGCTTCAGTTGACATTTGGGGTACTTTGAACCTTTGGATCCTTGAATCGTTCCCTTCAATAATAATAATAATGAGAGGTTATACAAATTGCTTTTTCAAACACATATTCAAATCATAAATATCTTTAATGATAAGGACTCATCTGAAAGATGAACAAAAATAGATCTAAGAAGTTGGAAAACTTACTTTTTTCCAATGAAGATTGAAGCCGATGCCGAAGAACAATGAAAAATGATCAACCACATTGGAGATCTCCAAAGTTAGCTCTCAGCTCTATGACTCGATCGAGCATTGAATCAATTTATATGAATCAATCACTCTTTATATACCTTAACAATAACCCAACATACGACACCTAAAACCATACTCCCAAAAAAGTATGCTAAGTACTAAGTCATGCGGATTTTTCTCAAGTTTTTATTCATTTTTTCGTTTGATTCGGAGTGCCATTAATTTTTAGGGGTAAGTTTTAGGAGGTTGGGTTAAATAAGCGTGTGACGTCATAGATTGGGTTTGATTTGAAAGACATCAAACGAAAAACAACTGTTTTACAGCAGCTTTCAACACAAAATAAACAACTAATAACAATAAATAAACCACTGGAAAATTACAAATTATAATGATAGAAAACTTCAAATTGGCCTATGGCAGTGAAGAAAAAATCAACACAAAAGCCTAATCTCAAAAATAATTGTAGGAAGTCTTTTGCCAAAGACACAACTATACTCCGTACAAAATTACTTCAGACTTGGAGGAACTTTTGACGCAGAGAAATGGAGGGAGGTCAGCCAATTACAGTAACGGATAGTCATAGGAAGAAGCGTGATTGCCAATTTGACGATTTGACTCAGTCGACTGAGCGCTTCCAGAGAGAAAACATCCATATGCATATCATGAGCGCTTGAATACTCACTGGAAATTAGAAAACGCTGGCCGGTTCAAAACGGCAACACAGCCGCCGTTGTATCCCTGTCGCTGTTGCCTTCTCTACTGCGCATGTCAATCCCAAGTAAGAAGTAATTTTGTACAGAGTATAGTCTGAACATGTTCAGACTAGTTCTGTCGTTAGTGGCTGGTTTAAAAAAACTTACCTTTCAGCTACGAAATGCCCCTTTCGCACCAAAACCTTGTTGTCCAATAGCTTGAACAGCCGCTGAATGTTGGAGGCTGGATTTGTGACTATGCATGGCACCCGATAAGAGTGATCATCCAACACAAAAGTACATGTCTCCTCCCCAGTTATGTAGAATGTGCCACAAATGTTGGTAATTTCTTCTCTTGAAAATTTGCAGTACGCTTCTGAAAACAACAAATGAAAAATTATCAATATATGCAAATTCAATTTTTATTAATTCGGTTATATAATATTTTTATATATAATGACAAGGAACTTTCAAGCTTCAATTATCTCTTCAATTTACCAAAATAAACACTTCTCTACCTAAAAACTGAAATTAAATTCATATAAAAAACAAGAGAATTCCTTTGTCATTTCTTGAAGTTCTGTTTATCATAATAACAGCATTTTTCGGGAAGCTTAGCCAAAAATCTGGTGTGGCGCACTCACACAACTTTCCTTGCCGTTATGAAAATTGATCAACTGACGCTAGTGTTCCCGCGCATCTCAAGTCTACTTTTCTAAGATCTGAGCCAGCTGGTGACAGGCCAATAGCGCTGCTGCAGCAGACACACGATATCTGCTATCTCTTCATAGTGAATTATTTAATAGAATCAACAGTTGCCAACAGTTTGCAATTGAATAATCTTATTTTCTCGAATTTCGAGCTTATTTTCAATTTTAGGTGAAAATGTTACTGAACATTATTTGTAGAGATTTTCATGCTCAATCTTTTCGACTTGAAATTTTTCGTTTTAATTGTAGGCTATATGAAGCCTGATAGTTGGAGATCTAAAATCAAACTTTGCATAGATGTTGCAGTGCTCCTGAAATTTTTACAGATATGAGACTTGTGGCAGTTGATAGAGCTTATCAATGGCTTTTCTAGGAATAAATTTGATCAAAATCGTTGGAGCCGTTTTTGAGAAAATCGCGAAAAACCCTGTTTTTGACAACATTTTTGCCATTTTAGCCGCCATCTTTAATTGCATTTGATCGAAAATTTTTGTGTCGGATCCTTATAGTGTAAGGACCTTAAGTTCCAAATTTTAAGTCATTCCGTTAATTGGGAGATGAGATATCGTGTACACAGACGCACATACACTCATATACAGACCAATACCCAAAAACCAATTTTTTGGACTCAGGGGACCTTGAAACTTATAGAAATTTAGAGATTGGGGTACCTTAATTTTTTTCCGAAAGCAATACTTTTCTTTACCTATGGTAATAGGGCAAGGAAAGTAAAAAAATTAGTTGTGTGAAATGGTAATTTTTAGTTTCAAGCATTTTAGAAGGCATCATCTAAATTACAGAATTTTAGCAAGAGTTTTTTATTAAAGTTTTGAAGGCAATAATTTAAAACTCACTATTTGGGTGGATTCCGTGACAACTAGGCCTAGCTTGATTATAAATAATCTAATATATTAACCTCCAAATATAACACTGGGGGTGTATCAAACCACAAACATACTTATGAAGTTCTTTCTTCTTCAAGACATAGTATTTGGATATTTCACAACTTTTTCAATTTGCATTATTATGATGTATTTGCACTATCGGCACACTCATTTCATAATTCATCAATGAGAAAATCTTCAAAAACTCGTAGACACAAAAATATTTTACACGTGGTATCACGCCATTGAATTACAGCAAATACTAAAAAAAATAACTCATGTATTTAATATTTTTAAAAATAATTGAAATTCACAGGAATTGACTTGTTATGAAAACCAATTTGGGATAAAACTTTTCAAGTGCATCACCCCATATTGAAAATCATTTTATAAAGCGTTATATTCATAAGACCGGTTCGTATTAGGCTATTCTTAAGCCTACAAGTTTATTACCTGCAGTACTGCTAGTAACCTCCAAATTGTTCTTGTTCTTAGTAATATGAAAGCTTAAAAATTCTTCAATCATCCATTTTAAATTACCAATGGATTCCATCTTTTACAACCAAGCAAAACTACTGGATAGGTAAGTTACTTGTTGCTTGATACATTGATGTAAAATCATAAAATGAAAAAGGAATTTACAATCACTAGATAACTTAATAGCATCCACAATTCAGTTACAACTTTTTAACATAAATTTTGGCAATTTTTAAATAATTTCAAGTAACCGCATCTCCGGCTCCGCAACTTGTCATGTTGTCAACCGCCAAAATAGGAAAACATTTTAACAAGAAAAATTCAGTGCCTCTTAGAGATCCATCTGTGTCATTGATGAACATTGATGGCATTGGAAACTTTTTATTTCCAATTTTGAAATTCATTATTATACGCTTGACTGAATCAAAAACAATAGCAGATAAATATTTCTCGTATCCATTATGAAAATTTATTCATATTTCCTCGTTTTAACATCAATCATTGAAGAATTCATTCAAACTCTCATTGCTCTGTGCCTAATCACAACACTCTTCGAATAAGAAATTCTACGTTGTATTGTTAGCCGAAATAGAATATTTTTTGAAGTAGAAAGATGATGGCGGACCAGAGAGTCAAAACCGAGGTTTTGAAATGAAAGAAATTTATCAAGAAATGAAATGAGGAAAAAGAAAAAAGTTAAAACATACAAGTTCCTTTCTGAAATACGCTGTAACTTGATATTGATATCAAGCAGTGTGTTGCAAAGGCAATATGATCATGATAGATACTTTACATGATATTTTGAGCGGCTCGATGTGAAAGAATGAGGTTGGAGAAGAGCATCCAACATTATTTTTGTTTATTATGAGCAACAGAAGATATTTTCCTCGATGGGGGTCCACATTCAGGGTATAAAGGAGGGTCATGAGGCCCCGAGGGCTGACTTTGACAGTGAGAAGGCACTCTGCTGAATCCATCAGAAGGTGGAAATTCAATATTTGAAAAATGTATCGGCTATTGCAAGCAACTAAAACTATCTAATAATATTAGAAACATTATTATAAAAAATATAAAAATCCAGTTTCACACGGAAAATCGTAGAAAAAACTCAGTATATTGTGATAACAGACAGAGGCAGAGTGAAGAGTACAAAAGCGTCTTATTCATTAGACAGTAGTTGCAGCGAGAATAATATCAATATGACGAAACAAACTGAATTTACAGGAAAACCATTATAATTCACTGGGAGGTGATGCTCTCCCAGAAGAGAGAAAAAGATGGAGCATGAGATTGATAGGGCACAATAAGGGGGAAGAGTAAATTAACGAAACTCCATCATTCCTGCAGAAATTTGGGAAAGCCAAACACTTAATTGGGATAAATCTTTTGGATTCAAAAGTGGTCAGATAGTTGGTTGATCCCCGGATTTCAATAGTTAGGAAAGTTTCACATCGTAGAATCTTCAACTATTCTGGCCTTGGACTCTATGAGAAGAGTAATAAATTATGGAATTACTGTTACAGTACCAAATTTAGAATAGATTGCTATAAGTTTCACATCGTAAAATCTTCAACTATTATGGGCTTGGAGTCTATGAGAAGAGTAATAAAATGGTGGAATTACTGTTACAGTAATAATATCAATGCCGATTATTGATACATTTTTAATTAAATGAATTGGTCAAAACTCACTAAACTGTTTGAAAACTAACAAAAAATATACTGAGCTTTTGAAGAAGTAGGTAGTACAATAGTACAAATAATGTGAGAAACAATTGATAAACTTACACCATCAGTTGCACAAGGAAGAGAGGTTGTACGGTAATCAGTCACAGTAATTTACTCTATTACATAATAAAAAACATTCAATAAATTTGCGAGCTAACTCATTGTAATTTATGTAATTTTATGATAGGCTAGTGATATTCTTCAAAATCTATACTGATTTTCTACCATATTTCTATACACAATTATTAGTGCCTTTACCACGAGCAGGCATCTGATTTTTTAAAATGTTTTACATTTTCTCTTATTCCAGAATATGTAAGGCAGAGACAGTAACTGATGCAGTACCTTTACCTTCTCAGCAAATGTGAAAAGAAAAAATATCAAGAAGATAAAAAGTAGCCTATACCATAGCCACACAGAGGTATCTAACACAGAGGTGGCTATGCCTATACACTTGAACCTCCATACTGCATGGAAGACGGTAGTCATAATTTTAGAAACTATATGGAACTTAAACTATAGATGAGTTAAAGAGCAAATATTGCTTATTACACAGATATTTTTAATTTCTAGGTAAGTGAATGAAGTAATAAGTACAGATGAATTATCGGTACCTACAATAATTATAAAAATTACTTATCAAACCTAGAGTTAGTTTATTGTCAAAAGAGTAAGGAAATTTATTTTGAGAATTGTTCATGCATCAATAAAATGTCCAATGATAAGAAATAATAGTAGAAACGAAAATGGAAGTTTGATAAAGATAGTATAAAGAGGAAGTAACATCAAGTCTAAGAGAGAAAGAGAGAGTGTAAGAGAGTGTGATGATGAGTGAGTGAAAGAGAGTGACTAAGAGAGTGTGAAAGATAGTATAAAGAGGAAGTAACAGCAAGTCTAAGAGAGAAAGAGTGAGTGTAAGAGAGTGTGATGATGAGTGAGTGAAAGAGAGTGACTAAGAGAGTGTGATGAGTGAGTGAAAGAGAGGGATAGTGAAAGAAGCGAGCGGTGGTAGTCATGAAAGATACGGTATACAATTAGGAAGTTAAAGGCCAAAATTGATAGAGCTTAATTTTTTCAACGCCAGTTTAATGACTTATTGTAAGCCATTATCTTGTCTGGAATGATTAAGTTTTACTCTTGTTTTAGTTGAATATTTGTAATTCAAGTTCAGACTGGCATTGTGTATACTGCTTCAGTTTCAAACGGTGAGTGTAAACGTTTCATTTTCAGAAATTTCTTTTAATTTATTTTTTAAATTTAAAAAGTTTTATAATTGTAAGGTACACCTTCATAGCTCTACTCATTTACAGAATGTTCCATTTCATTTTCAGAAATTTCTTTTAATTTATTTTTTAAATTTAAAAAAAATTATAATTGTAAGGTACACCTTCATAGCTCTACTCATTTACAGAATGTTCCATTATTCTCTGAAAGTAATAAAGAGGACTATTGTCTATAATTTCAGAAGAATAGTTTTTTTCTAATATTCATTGATTTTAGTCTAAAATCAATGAATGTATTAAAAAATTTCTAGAAAAGTCATTTTTCAAATAATTCTAGAAGAATAATTTGAGAAGATAATAATTCTAGGAGGATGAGTCTTTCTACATAATATTAGGGAAATTGTTTTCATTCTAGTAAATTTTTACACTTTATTTTTTCTTGTACCGTACCGTGTATATTTCACACGACATGCATTCAATTATTAAAAAAATTCTAGAAAAGTCATTTTTCAAATAATTCTAGAAGAATAATTTGAGAAGATATGGTAATAATTCTAGGAGGATGAGTCTTTCTACATAATATTAGGGAAATTGTTTTTATTCTAGTAAATTTTTACACTTTATTGTTTCTTGTACCGTACCGTGTATATTTCACACGACATGCATTCAATTATTATAAGTATAAATAATCAAACTTGTTCTCTTACTGACTGGAGAGTACTTTTCGAACGGCTAGCGTTTTTTTCAACAGTGGAATATCTCATTTCATGAAATTTAAGCGTGTTAAATGCTGATATAAAGACTTTATACATTTTTTAATGGTTCATTATAATCACTTTCAAGATTAATACACTATTGTGCAACTGTGTGTTGGGAGTAGCCTGAATATTCCAATCAATTTATATTATCAACCCAAAAATGAGCTTAAATAGAAGACTTCTATTCTCATATTTTAATACTTCAAAGTTGAAATATCATGCTTCCACCTCATTATAAATTAAAATAAAACGACAATATAGGTAAAGTACCTATTTTATAAAACTTGTTTGGATATATTTTAAAATAATATTTTCAAGTTTGTTAAGTGGGCCCTTTTACGCAGGCCAGGAAATACATTATATTATAATAAATTATATTTAATTGCAAATAATGAATTATATTATATATATAATAATTTTTTCCGTCTTTCGGAGGAGAAGATAAGACGTCAGTTCCAAATTACCTAAAAGTAGTCGTCATCTCTCATCATCATCCCTCTCGCACAAGCCTAAGAGCTTATGTGGGCTTCACCCTAGTATTATTAATTTTTATACTATGTGCTGAAATGGCTATAGCCCAGGGTATCAGAATTCAGGGGCGGAAAAACTTATCTTCATTATCTTCCATGCAACACTTCAAACCTACTTGCTCTTTTCAACATTTGTTCTGTATCAAATTGACAGTTCTCTCTACTGACCGGCTTTTTTCAAAGCAGACGACACGCGTCGTCTGCATTCTGAGCATGTCTTGTTATTAATGTCACTACACAATAGAGCAACTAATTAATTCTTGAATTGCAACTTGAGTTACTTTATCTTTACTAATTCAGTTTTACAATTTCCTAGTTTGTGTTGGAACTGACAAGACCACTGTTCAAATAAGGTGTGGTTAGTGAGCTGTCAACATCTGAATCTGGTAGGTTATGTTATTGTTTGTTCTGATTTTGTAATCAACATTAAAGTATTTAGTTTTTATTAGTGGATTACGTATAATTCGATTAGGTTTATGGTAAGTAGATAGATTAATAAAATACATATGAATTTTGGGTTGAAGTGTAGATCAAAGGCCATCCTACCTGGCGTCAAATTATTGATTGTAATCGATTTACGGTACTACCTACGTTATCTGATGACAACATCACACATATTAGTCGGTGTTTATTTTATTTATTTTTTTTTTTTTGCTGAGGGTGATGCCCACATGAGGCTTGTGCATGGGTCGATCGAGGCGGATGATAATGAGAGATTAGGTTGCTGAAGGATTGAGCTCTGCCTCATCGTAGATAGGTACTATCAAATTATTGGTGGTACACTGTGTCGGATGCTCGTATGCTACTGTGGTGTGCCTAAGGAATTTATTCTCGAACATCTCCTTACTTCCTCATCTTCATCTACGACCTCAGGCTGGATGGAAGTCCCCTCTTATTCGCAAATGACACGACCCTAGTTGCCAGGGATGGGAATGCTGCGATGTGGCAATCCACAAGTCTTCCCAACTGTTGGAAGTCTTCCCAGTGATTATTGGTTTCGAGTACTTGCATTGAACACACAAATATCCAATATCATGATCAAAGACCAGGCTCCCCTGGATAGATAGTGTCAAAATTTAAAAGCTCAATTCACTTAGATGACGTAGACAGGTGTTTTTTGACATGAAGTAGTGATGCTAATAAATCAAAAATCTGCTCTGCACTCCAAGACAGAATCCACCAATTTTCGGGAAATGTATAGTTTCCTGCTCATCAGACTTTTGGGAATTTGACGACTCCTTGGACACAGGACAGTTGTTGCATTCGTAGGTCCGAAGAAGTAAAAGTAAATTACCCAAGTAAATACAGTGTGAAGCTGCTTGTATTTGTGATGAATGCCACATTCACATCGGAGCAGCGTGTTGACATGATTTGCAATAAACTGTCAATAGTCACTGTCAATAGTTAGAATAGATAGTGCGCAAGCTGAGAAGTCATGTTTCTTTGGAGTACCTACCTGGTTACAGCATACTATGACCTCTTCCACAGCCATATTAATTATTGCATTGTGTTTTGGGGTCAAGTAGGCAGCTACAGAAAGACCCTGCTCCTACAATAAATAGGTTCTCCGGATCATCACCTCGTCTCATCGGCTGGAACACTGTTCGCCAATCTTTAGATAACTGTCCATAATTGTCTATTATACGGTAGTCGTATCTGTTTAGTTCGTTGTTAATGTTGTGAAGAGGTCAACATACCTTTCAACAAGAGTTTAACTCCAATATCGATAATATTTCCTATATTAATTGTTCTTCACACCTTTCCATCTGTTGATTCCCTATATTAATTCTTCTCTAGTTAGTAATAAATAATTAAAATACAAATATAGTTTTGTTGTGGCCATTCTTGAATTGAGCGCGTCGATGTAGCGCTGTTCCGTGCGGTGCTGCCTCCTGGCGTGCGGTGCTGCCTCCTGGCGGTGGATTGTCGAAAACTGTCGTCAGCCCAGGCTTTCTTGTCAGTCGGGAAAGAAAACAGACGGAGTCAAGAGTGTACAAAGCCAGACCGTACCGGCTCACTTTATTTGTTATTTGTCTGGCCGGACATTATATGTCAATAATTGATTGAAGTGTTTAATGAATGTCGTGAATATTTGGGAGAAGTAAGGAGCAGTGAAATTAATATTGCCAAGCAGCTTGTAATCATCGCCAGGCCACAGTATCACAGTATCAGAAAGGTATTTCCTTTCCCAAAGGTATTTATCCTTCTCATTTCTATATTCCATCCTGTATTTCGATTCCAATACCTTATAATTGATAATTTGGCACATATAAACATTATGACTGGTGAGTCTATTATCTATACTAAATTGAGAATTTCCATAGCTTTGCTCACAGTAAATATTTCTTTTAATTCCAGCTTGGCAAGTATTTTCATTAAATACAATAATAATTTAGATACAGTCCTCTCACTCTACAAAACAAGTTTAATATCTGGACTTTTTTAAGTAAAATTTTAACCTCATTCTTTTTTGAAACTTTCATTTGTAAAAATTTGGGAGAATACAGTTTTGGGCTATTCCTGTTGTTTTCTCCCAATCATATTATATACGGTAGTATAATTTTGATTTGTGATTGTCAATGAAATAAATAAATAGTACCTTTTTCAAAACATTTTCCGATGAATTGGAAAACAATATGAGTAGTGAGTAGATTTGTGATTTTGCATTCAAATTTTTCAAAAGTGCAATATTTATGCAAGTTTTTAATTCATTGTGATACATTCTGTGATTTATTCAAAGTATTAAGTCAACCTACAAAATTTTCAAATCATTATTCCTGGACCGAAAATCAAGTGGACAACATTAACACTTTATCAAATTTTTTGGAGAGAAATAGTGCAGGATCAGCCTAGTTTTTCCTCATAATGTCATAATTATATTATGATTATAGTGTTTTATACAATAAATGAATAGATTAATTTCCTAGTTTGTGTTGGAACTGACAAGACCACTGTTTTGATTTAATAAATAATAAAATTATTATATATAAAAAACAAGCCAATTTCATATTTTTTTTACAAATTAAGTAGCCCTGTTGGAATACTATAATGGAAGTAAAATTGGATTGGAATTCCCCTCCACGATCAATAATAATATTTTCTAAATTGTTTTCTAGGTTGGACACGGAAAAATGGATCCAGATACTCCTGAAATTCTGTTGGAAGAAGCGAAAAAGGCGTTCAAAGACACATTTAAGGCGGATGCCGAAGTGGCAGTCTGCGCCCCAGGCAGAGTCAACCTAATCGGTGAACACACTGATTACAACGATGGATATGTTCTACCCATGGTAAAAAACCTAGGAGTAATTAGATTTTCCACTAGTGAATGCACTCTGAATAGTAACATTATCAGATGAAACAGAACGAGTGTAGGCATACGTAATTTCAAAACATAATAGTATAACTCCCTATCAAGTTGAAAATGAATAAGAAAAATTTGGTGTGGCGCACTCACACAACTTTCCTTGCCGTTATGGAAATTGATCACCTGACGCTAGTGTTCCCGCGCATCTCAAGTCTACTACTATTCAGAGATCTGAGCCAGCTGGTGACAGGACAATAACGATGGAAACACACGAGGTCTGCTATCTCTTCATAGTGAATGATTCAATAGAATCAACAGTTTTTAACATTTTGCAATTGAAATAATCACATTTTCTCGAATTTCGAGCTTATTTTCAATTTTAGGTGAAAATGTTACTGAACATTAATAGTAGAGATTCCTTGGTTTTCATCATCTTTTATTTCTAAATTAAAGTTATTTATAATTCAGTTTTCCACTTTTTTTTATCCCTTAATGCACGGGGATTATAGTTTCATAATTGAAAATTATTTTAATGTAGTTTAGATCTCTAATAAAAATTGAGATCTCTCTTTATAATTATAGATATAACACATATTGTCACGATAACTCGAGCTTACGCACAGGCCTTTGTTGCCTATGTAAGCTCTTTCCTATCTGATACAAGAATTTTATACAAGAATAAAATTGTGATAGCTCAAGAGTTCTATTGTTTAGTATAGTTTTATATTTTGTTGTTTGTTTTTTGTATGTATATTATATCATTTCTTGAATTGAATAAACTTTATTGCTCAAGATTCTATGTAACTGCTTGAATTGTATTCAGAAGGAAAAAATAAATTGAATTGAATTGAGATTTTCATGCTCAATCTTTTCCACTTGAAATTTTTGTTTAAATTGTATCTGAAGCCTGATAATTGGGAATCTAAAATCGAACTTTGCATAGATGGGGTGGAGCTCCTGAAATTTTTACAGATATGAGACTTATGGCAGTTGATAGAGCTTATCAATGATTCATTTAGGTATGAATTTGATCAAAATCGTTGGAGCCGTTTTCGAGAAAATCGCGAAAAACCCTGTTTTTGATAACATTTTCGCCATTTTAGCCGCCATCTTTAATTGAATTTGATCAAAATTGTTCGTGTCGGATCCTTATATTGTAAGGACCTTAAGTTCCAAATTTCAAGTCATTACGTTAATTGGGAGATGAGATATCGTGTACACAGACGCACATACAGTCATACAAACACTCACCACACACACACACACCACACACACACACACCACACACACACACACAACACACACACACACACACACACACCACACACCCACACACACACACACACACACATACACACACATACAGACCAACACCCAAAAACCACTTTTTTGAACTCAGGGGACCTTGAAACATATAGAAATTTACAAATTTGGGTACCTTCATTTTTTTCGGAAAGCTATGCTTTCCTTACCTATGGTAATAGGGCAAAGAAAGTAATAAATAAGTTAAAGGGGGAAGGAATGACCTAAGTCGGGTGGATTAGATGCTGGCTTTGTTATTCAGAAGCCCGGATTCAAATATCGGCCCAGGCAAGATATTTTTCTCAATTCCTGTGGTTCAGATGGACACGTTAATTGTCGGTCCCGGCCTTCTAACAGTCGTTAGGTCATGTCAGAGGCCCTGATCGGGTGTGTCCTGAAAACTCTGACACCAGACTTGAACCAGCCAGGTCACTCGATATTATTATTATTAAGTTGAAGAGGAACGATGAACAGACTACAGACTAAATAATATTATGGTGAGGTCCACGTTATAATGGCAGTGGAGAAGGATTGATTGAGTACTTTATTTATGTAGATTACAATATATACTGGCTTATACACTTATATACAATAGCTTACAATACAGCAAAATTATAGATGAATTTACTAATATAGACTAAGAAATAATTATTGAACTGTATATGATATGAAAAGCAATTTGTAATATAATAACTATAGATAATAATTATATTGTTATGCATCTACATAAATTGGCGGAGCTTTGGACATATCAATGTCCATTCTCCGAAAGAATATTAAAATATCCTCCCCACTAACTCTCTACCAAAACGTTAATTTAATTATTTAAACTAGGGATTTATTTATTAATGGAAATATTGTAAAAGTTTCAATCAATATTAATATTTAAGAGAAAAAAACAGAAAATTGATAAAGTAAAATAATTATATAGGTAGATAAGATCAAATAATTGATTAATAAAATGAAGTAGGCTGAAAGTAGATCAGGGTTATCAACTTTCAGTAATATACAGCAGTATGCAGTGGATAATTGAAATAACATGAGTTTATATATATATATATATATATAATATATATATATAATATATATATATATATATATATATAATATATATATATATATATATACAATTCGTTCTATAACAGGTTTAAAGGTTTATATTGGTGGAATGGGTGAGTTCTAGGGCCGGACAGTTTCAGTCATTTGTTCCAAAAGATGTTTTTTTAAAGTCAGGATGAAGCTCGCTCGGCTCTCGATAGACCTGATAGAAACAGGAAGTGTATTCCATGCACGACAAGCACTGACTAAGAAGGATTTTGTGAAAATAGTAGTTCGATGATTGGGTATCCTTGAAATTGAAAGTACTTTCTCCGGTTCTAGTTTAATGACGCATCTATCCTGGTAGATAGAAAGATAGGAGATCAGTTGTCGATTCACTGCCTTCTATAGAGAATAGCTGGTACTGGTATATCTGATGTAATATTAACTGTTCATTCTTGTTTAAAATAATCAATTATGTTTTATTCGTCAAGAAAATATATTTTTCAATGATAAATAATACATTTTCAAATTGAGATTAAATATTTTGTTATTAATTAATTATATTTCTACATTGTTTAAAACAATCTTTCAACAATGCAGAGCTAGAAAAGGATAGCGCTATCTGCTTTCTCGAATGATAGACAAGGCTAGCAACATCAATGGTGATTTAATATTGTCATTATAATGTGGACCTCACTATACAATTAAACTCAAATTACACATAGAAAATTACAAAGATAAAATTTATAAAAACAAAATAAAAAATGTAGTTTATGTTAAAATCTTTTAAATAAAAAGGGTACTAGATGTTTTATATTGTTTGAACATGTTGAAATGTTTTAACTAAAAAAGGTACTACAGGTTTTATATTTTTTGTATTAATTTTAATAAAGTAGCCCATATAAGTGAAGTGATTTTACAAAGATAAATATGACAGTGATCGAGGTTGCTATATTAATTGTTTGATTGACTGACTGACCGATTGTCAATATACTATTACAGGCTCTGCCGCTGGTGACTATTGCTGTAGGCAGGAAAAACGGTCGCAACGACATTCAAATCAAAACGTTGGCTGAAAACGTGGACCAACCTACCATGACGTCATTCCCGGTTCCCAGTGTTACAGAACCCCTGGTGAAAGGCGACCTGAAATGGGCCAACTATGTCAAAGGCGTCATTGCCAATTTCAAAGGTATATCTAATATAGTTTTCATCTAAGCTCAGAGAGAAACGTAACTCAAATTGGGTTAATTTTTCAAAATGTATCAAATTTCCCCAGAAACCCAGAATTGATTTTCTGAGAAATGGAGTAGCCTCATATGACATATGAGGCAAACAAAATCTTGGAGAATGTTTCATTAAAATTTCGTAAATTTATTTGCAAAGACCTTAAAGAGATATAGACCCACAATGCCTATGCCTTCGCGGTGCATGTGAGTCTATGCATCTTTAAGGTCTTTGTTTATTTGCTACCAATTAGGAAATTGACCAACTCAAATATTTTTACTTGAGGGTGGCTACTAACGACAGGGCAAATGTGTGGAACATGTGTCTATACACACATGTCTCATACATCTTGTGTCATCACAGCAAAAGGCTTCCAACAAACGGTTTTGAGAATCGGGTCTTGCATCTTTGATCATTTGTTGTTTAATTCTTCTTTTCAGCTCTATTTGAGGTTAAATTATTATAATTTGTAATTTTCCAATGGTTTATCTATGGTTATTGGTTGTTAATTTTATGTTAGAAGCCTCTCGCTGTTGACAATACATGATGAACATTTATGTGCATGATAAACATGCATGTCCTACCGTTAGTGGCCAGCCTTATGTTTATGTGTATGCAAGTGTTGAGTGTCATACGCTAAATTAAACTAAGTAAAAAGTTTGGTGTAAGGGTAAGCATACTTGACTAGCAATTAGTACCGGGTTCAATTCCTGGGCTGGCAAATAATTTTTGGATAGTAGCTATCATCGAATTTCCATCCAGCTGTTAACCCTGTTGTCAATATCTGCAGGAGCAGAGGTCGTCGAGGTGGTTTACTGCATTTAACTTTGGATTTTCGTTTAATATATTATTTCTCGATTAGCAATTGAATAAATGCAATTCCTCATCAATTGACATAAGAAAAAGTTTCCAAAGAGCCTGGTGCACTATAGGTGCATGACAGGTGGTTGATGGTAACGTCAGCACAGGTATGGCTCCTACACCAATAAAAACACTAGCTGATGATATAGATCAGCTGAAATCAACAAATTTTTATTGATGTAGAAGCCTCACTTGTAATGACGTCACCAGAATGCACTATGGCTTTGTTTACGGCGGTAGGGGGTGCACAACCTTAATTGCTTTTATAATTTTGTACAGGTGAGGTGCCAGGTTTTGACGCAATGTTCATCTCTAGCGTTCCTGTGGGAGGGGGTCTGTCCAGCAGTGCTTCCCTGGAGGTGGCCACATACACCCTACTCGAGGCTCTTACAGCAACCGCTACAAATCACAGGTCTCACAATAGTTATTTGTGCAACTAGTGCGCAAAGTGACAGTGTGCTGCACCGAAAGAAACGTTTACGCACGAGCCGTAGGCGAGGGCGGAATTGTTTCTTGAGTGCAGCAGAGGAACTTTGCGCACGTATTTCACATTAAATTTCTCCTACAGTTACCATTGAATATGAGAAGTGGTTGATTATGGGTAAAATGATGGCTGAAATCCATCAAATGTTTGTCTGTATAATTCTGTTATTAATAACAACTTTAATTTATCTTAAACTTGATAATCCAATTGAAAATTAATAATCGATAATCTATTCAAATTGAAAATGAAATTAATCCAATTAATTTTAAAATTTGAATAATTTTGAGTAAATCTCAATTTCTAAATAATTTTTCAACCAATCAATTTATGAATGAAAAAAATATTATTTGAAATAATGAATAATTAATAATATTCAAAATGTATAATTTAATGAGTTCTCATTTTTATTTATTTGAAAATCAGAGAAAATATAGATAGAACAAATTTGCATTCAAAATACACGCCATCAATGTCAACAGCTGATTGGGATGGCTGCAAGATAATACGCAAAGTATTAAAAGTACGCAGGTAAGTATTAAAAGTAAGATCTTTATCTTTATTTATGTATTGTTATTGTAATTCTGTTAGAAATTTTATTGTAATGACATGGCCTAGTGTACTGTATGTATTTTCTGGCTGTAATAAAATCATTGAATCATTGAATCATACGCAAAGTAATACTTTGCGCACTAGAGCAGAAAAGTGATTCTTTGCGTTCTGTAATCAGTGCAGAAATGGTCACTTTTCAAGGTGACTGTAGGAAATAGTTATTTGTGCAACTAGTGCGCAAAGTGACAGTTTGCTGCACCGAAAGAAACGTTTACGCCCGAGCCGTAGGCGAGGGCGGAATGGTTTGTTGAGTGCAGCAGAGGAACTTTGCGCACGTATTTCACATTATGTTTTTCCTACAGTTACCATTGAATATGAAAAGTGGGTAATTATGGGTAAAATTGCCTGAAATGCATCAAATGTATATGTGTGTAATTTTATTATTAATAAATAAAATAGAATGTAGTATGTGTGTTTGAATGGCGGGGGGGGGGGGGCTGTGTGCTGAATGAGGTAGCTGTCGCTGTCCCCCCCTCACATCCACCGCCTCAATATTATGACAAACGTGCTAGACCACAGTCACAGTTACCAACTTAATTTTGATTTTGCTGCACTGGTGCTCCATATAACCTACTAACTATTTTGCGTTGTCATGTTGCAATCTGGTGTGTGCGTAGCCTAAGAGTAGAGTTTTCTGAAATATAATTTAAAATTGACCAGCTGACGAGATCAATTCTGCTATCTCTTCCAGTGAATTATTTAATAAAATCAACAGTTTGCCTCTCTCAGGTTTGCATTTGAATAATCACATATATCTCGAATTTCGAGCTTATTTTAAATATTAGGTGAAAATGTTACTGGACATTAATTGGATAGATTTTCAGGCTCAATCATTACCACTTGAAATTTTTTGATCAAATTGTATCTGAAGCCTGATAACTGGAAATCTGCAAAATCAAACTTTGCATAGATGGGGCGAAGCTCCTGAAATTTTTACAGATATGGGACTTGTGGCAGTTGATAGAGCTTATCAATGACTATCTTAGGTATACATTTGATTAGAATCTTTGGAGCCGTTTTTAAGAAAATCGCAAAAAACCCTGTTTTTGACATCATTTTAGCCGCTATCTTGAAGTGCATTTGGTCGAAATTGTTCGTGTTGGATCCTTATAGTGTAAGGACCTTAAGATATAAATGTCAAGTTATTCCGTTAATTGGGAGATGAGATATCGTGTACACAGACACACATACATACACACATACATACACACATACAAACCAATACCCCCCAAAAACCACTTGGACTCAGGGGACCTTGAAACGTATAGATATTTGGAAATTGGGGTACCTTAATTTTTTGGAAAGCAATACTTTCCTTACCTATGGTAATAGGGCATGGAATGTAAAATGAAAAGTCCAAGATGATTCATCAATAATATTTAACAAGTAGATTTATTACTTATTGGGAGGCAATGTTTCAGTGCGACAAAGAAGGCGCTGGCAATGTTGACAATTTGAAGTGAATCTCTGCACTATGTAGACATTAATCGGTTCAGTTCCAATATTTCTGTGAAGAATTTTCAAATATATTATTTAAAATGAAATGTTTCAAGATGATGCATCAATTATTATTTAACAATTAGATTTATTATTTGTTGAAATGCAATGTTTCAGTTCGACTGAGAAGGCGTTGGCATGCCAGAAGGCTGAGCATGACTTTGCGGGCGTGCCATGTGGCATAATGGACCAGACCATTGTCACGGTTGGCAGGGAGAGTCACGCAGTGCTCATTGATTGTAGGTGAGAATTAGCCTTGAAAATAGAATTAATCTTTTATCTATTTATCAATACAATTATTACATATTGATCTATAATTAAACGCGTAGATACAATAATCTGAAAAACATAATAAATCATTTATTATTAATATGAATGAATAATTTTTTATTTGCCCAAAAAACTTTACAAGAAATAAATAAGTATATGCTACTGCACTTAACTAAAATACATACATAAAAATTTGAGGAAATGTTAATTTATTTAACATATTGATTCATCAATCAATTATCACATTTTGATCTATAATACGCATAAATACCATAATAATCTGAAAACAGATTTCTTATCAATACAATTATTACAATGATCTATAATATAGATATCATAATCTGAAAACACATATCTTATTCATACAATTATTACAATAATCTAAAATAATAGATATCGTATTCTAAAAAAATACTATACTCTGAATAAAACAAGTTGAGACTAAAGGTGCGTACAGACTTTCGCTCTGCTCCGCAATCGAACGTCACTCGAGCAGATCGATTGATGATCGACCGGGGAGCAAGAGTGGAACGCGATAAGAGCTAACATCTCCCGTAACGTTCATGATCGGTGCGAGTGCGAAGCTTGGGCGGAGCGATGGCAGACGAGGGCGGAGCGGGTTGGAGGCGCTTATGTCTGTACGCACCTTTAGACAAACTATCTATGTTGCCAAATACGAAATTTCAATCTTTTCATGCAAGCCCATATGACGTACTGGATACTGGATATTACTTTATTAATTGACAACAGAGTTGCAAGTTGCAGAGTTGAAAGTATAAATATATCCAGTCATATAGAATTGATGAAAAGATAATTATAACCATGAGAAGAATGAAAATTTTGCACAATTTGGTAAAACGCATAATTTTCCAAACGTCTCAACTTTTTCTATTCAGAGTATAGGATATTCTTGACTTGACTTACAGTTTAAAATGAGCTACAGTGATATTTTTTTTCGTAACGAATCTCTTCTTCAAAGAATGAATGTGTCATCCACACTGAAGATGTGGTGTGATAGGTGTTGAAAAATGTATGTAACTTTTCAATAAATTCTTGATATTATTAGACAATAATCTAGTGTTTCCATTATGCATAAATAACACTATTTCTGGATTTATTTGTGGTTCTGTTAATCTCACCAAAACCAGTAGCACAGTTGTTTAAATTTGATTGGATTCGGTTGCAGGACGAACGGTCTCATGTGGGTGCCGATCACCGACCACAACCTGGTGTTTGTGATCACCAACTCGAACGTCCGTCACGAGTTGTCCAGCGGGGAGTACGCCGTGAGACGCGACCAGTGTGAACGAGCCGCTGCTTTGCTCAAAATACCCAGCTTACGGGACGGCACTCTGGGACATCTGGAGAGTCAGTAATCTTTGTTATAGTGTGGTCAAAGTTATAATGGGTTTGAGATGGCATAATCACATGTGGACTTCAATAGATTTGCTAAAATACTCTAAACAAGTTGTCAAACTGTTATCTTCACTAATTCAACTTGTTTTTCTTTTCAAGATTACGTCCTAAGGGCTGAAGTATAAGACAAGTCATAATTTATGAGCAATAACATGTAATTTTTATTTTATTTATTTACAATGCAAATGAAACTAATGTAATAACATTGGAAGATAAAATAATAAGGTAGTCCTTGTGCTATTTTTCTTCCAAATTTATAGGTAACAAAGTCCAAGATAAGGTTAGAATTTCACGTGTACAATTTTTAAAAAAATGTTAGTCCAAAATAAACATTAAAACTATAAATTTTGAATTTAGATGGCTTAAATTTATAAATTAATTAGAAATATTCCACTCAATTACCACTTGAGAATAATCAATGAGATTAACGAATAATATTGAGTTATTTAAGAAAATTTGTAACTATTCAAAAACACAAACTCGTAAACACTAAAACTCAGCTGAAACCAGAAATAAACCAGAAATATTTACAAGTATCATGGACAGTAACAAGAAAGTATTAATTCCACTTGTTTGGTCTCATCCAAGATACGTGTATCTCTAGCTATTATGTCAGATATTAATGGTTTCCACTTATTACACAGATGATTCGCTAAGAATTCATCTATATTCCTTATGAATTACAAAGTTTTTGTGCTGATGGTTGCCATAAGGAATAGATATAGTGAGGTCTACTTTATAATGGCAGTATATGATTAACATCGGTGCTGCTATCCTTGTCTATCATTCGAAAAAGCAGATAGCGCTATACTTTTCTAGCTCCGCAAAGTTTACTGTTTTTTAACAATGTGGAAATATAATTAATTGACAAAATATATAATCTCAATTGTGATAATTAATTATTCAATCATAAGAAAAATATATTTTCTTGGCTAATAAAATATACCGGTGATTAATCATTTCAAACAGAAATTAACAGTTAATATTCACATCACATATACTGGTATCAGCTATCCTCTGTAGAATAATAATAATAATAATAATAATAATAATAATAATAATATAATAATAATAATAATAATAATAATAATAATAATGAGTTTCTGTGATAATAATGAGAAGGCAGTGGCAAAGCAGAGAATCGGCAACGCTGTTGTCCTATCCCCCACTACTGCTATTTTAACGTGGACCTCACTAACTTATGTGGAATGCAATTCATCACAAATTGAATTAGGGATAGTATAGTATACAATAGAATGACTTTTTTGAAAGTGAAGGAGGACAGCTTAGCAATTATTTCCATTTACTTATATAAATGAATCAAATGATATATTATGACATATTATATGCACTCAGGATCTCCTTTGCAGGTTGTTATCAAACTTTATTGTCGATAATAATATAGTGTATGTAAATTATGTATCTATTTTGAAGAGACAATAAAGCAATTTCAATTTCAATTTCAATTTATAATATATCCAGACTTGTTGTCTTTGTGGGGAATATTCACTATTTATCTAATGTTTCTGCTGCTGTATTACCTTTTTTTTTGTGAATAAAAATCATTTGAATTTGATTTAAATTTGAATATCAATCTGATTTATAAATTATGATTTTACTTTGTGTTTTTTTATTTTGTGTGTTCATGACAAATATATGAATTTGAATTGGATTTGCAGATTTGAAAGTGCGAGACGGCATCGAGGATGTGCTGTACAGACGGGCGCGTCACGTGATCGGGGAAATAGCGAGGACCTATCAGGCGGCGACCATCCTCAAAGATTCCAACGACGCAAAAACATTCGGCCAGCTCATGTTCCTCAGTCACCAGTCGCTGAAGTGAGTCAACCTCTATTTTACACTTTACAGTGCATATTAGGAGCCAAAAGCCCTATGAGTAAGAAGCGTTTTTCAGTCGACAGAAAGATCTCAGGACAGGATTGGTTGGTTCGGCGCCAGAAAATATGCCTTGAAAATACTTGAAAAACGCTTAATATGGTCTGGTCCTAATACGGTGATGAGTAACTGTAATATGGACCTAGATTATACAACAGCTATAGCAGGTAGCAGTACCATATGACGAGAATGAGGGCCCTGGTTACCGTTATAAAAATCAGGGCCCATTTCGTTTGGGCTACCTATTCTACGAATATATAAGTATAATCTATATCTATATAGATAAAAATCGAGTCTCAAATTTTGACATTTAATAACTTTTTTATGTGTGCACAGAATTTGATGATTTTTTTAGCTGTGTTTGTTATGTTCAGGAGCAGGTTTATGGCCTATCAAATGTATGATCTGACTTCAGGACTCTTTCCTACGGTCCTTCAAAGTTTACATGTAATCCTTATGGGAGAAGATTCGTGAGCTGGCCACACACAGAAATAAAAATCAGCTGTTATAATCCTTGCGTCATGCAACAGCCGTCGGTAGATCTGTTTTTCTATATTCTTTCTACTGACTCACAAATGTTTATTCTAATAACATTGCCGCGGTACGAAAGACGTCCAAACATGGGTCGTAGAACACGAAATGCTGTAAATTTAGAATAAGCACGGGAAAATCAGCAGCAAGGAGATATACAATTCAATTTCCCAGCAAGCTGCGTTCAACTATATCTAAAAATACAAAACTGCTGCACAACTAACTAAGCACATAGGGGGTCCATATTGAGATATAAATGTAAATACTGATTGTTGGATAACTTTCATAAAAATATAGCTCGTCAGATTAAGCTAAGGCTAAGCACACCTGAGGAGGCGCGGCTTGGTGATACAAAGTGTTGATCTTATAGAGATTGCCTTATCACACCGTTCCAATTGGTTTGAATTTTATTAGAATTGGGAACTTGTTTTTGTAGAGATGACTATGAAGTGTCATGCAGTGAGCTGGACCAACTGGTTGAGATTGCCAGGTCGGTTGACGGAGTTCTTGGCTCCAGGATGACTGGAGGGGGTTTCGGAGGTTGCACTGTTACTCTGGTAAGACTTTTGATTAATCATTCTAATTTATTTATAAAGTATGTTAATACGGCTACTTGAACTATTTGAACATTATAGAAATCACTAGTACCCTCTTTATACTTGTATAACACAACTAGTTTTAGTGTTATTATAAAAAAGTATAAGGAGGGTACTATAGTGAGGTCCTCGTTATGATGGCAGTAGAGCTAGATAGGAGAAAAACGTTGCCGAACCTCTGTTTTGTTAATGCCTTCTATAGACGGTAGCTGATACAGGTTTATTGTTGTAATATTTATTGTTCATTCTCGTTTGAAATAATCAATTAAATTTGAATTTTAAAAAACACTTTTGGAGTGAAAATGCACTTACTTTAGTAGTGACGATCGTTTCGACCTGTTGTTGGTCATCATCAGACTGTAGGAATTTACTCTAATGTCAATGTGTTACCACAGTCTGATGATGACCAACAACAGGTCGAAACGATCGTCACTACCAAAGTAAGAGCATTTTCACTCCAAAAGTATTTTTTAAAATTCAAGTTTAATTTTAACAGTGAAAAAGTATGGATATGCAACAGAATAATCAATTATATTTTATTAAGCAAGAAATTATATTTTTCAATAATTTCATAATGAATTTTCACAGAAATATCAAAATAAAATATTTTGTTAATTAATTATTAATTCTACATTGTTAAAAGACGATCTGGCAACAGAGTAAAGCGAAGCGAGAGGAAGATAGCGCTATCTGCTTTGTTGAATGATAGATATCAATACCATTGCTAATCAAACACTGCCATTATAACGTGGACCTCACCGTAGTGATTTCTATAGCAATTAAACATTCTAATTCAATATTTCAATACTTTAGGGGAATCAATTTATAAGATTTAGCAAATTTGGGAAGAAGCGACAATTGGTTTCGTGGTCGCGCTGATGAGCTATTGATAAACAATTTCAATCTTGTTATTTTTTAGTAAAAATGGACTAAATTATAGAAGAATGAAATCATAACCCTATTTCGGACTTTTTAAATGTTATCTGAATTTGGGAGAGAAATAGTACAAGGAAATAGTACTTAGTTTTTCTCTCTCGGGCAGTGCTTTCTTTTAAAAATAATAAATAGATAAATAGATGATAAGCTCCACGCACCTGCTATTTCCATTGTAAGGGTATGATCACATTGAAAGCTTGTATGTATAACTGCACGTCAGATCATGCATAGCCGAAAAACAAAATGTGGAAAATGCCATTGAAACGTTGTACTTGCATGTAGCTGCTCACTCTGAACGCAACTATACAGAGGTCCACGTTATAATGGTAGTGTTTGATTAGCAATGGTATTGCTATCCTTGTCTATCATTCAACAAATCGGATAGTGCAATCTCTTTCTCGCTTTGCTCTGTAGCCAGATCGTCCTTTAACAATGTGAAATTAATAATTAATTAACACAATATTTCCTCTTAATTATGAAAATTCATTATGAAATTATTAAAAAATATTATTGATAATAATATATAATTTATTATTTTAAACGAGAATGAACAGTTCATATTACATCAATAAACCTGTATCAGCTACCGTCTATAGAAGACATTGATAATACAGAGGATCAGCAACATTGTTTTTCTATATTTCTCCACTTTATAATGGTAGTGTTTGATTAGCAATGGTATTGCTATACTTGTATATCATTCAACAAAGAAGACAGCGCTATCTCTTCTATCTTTGCTTTGTTGCCAGATCGTCTTTTAACAATGTGAAATTAATAATTAATTAACACAATATTTCCTCTTAATTATGAAAATTCATTATGAAATTATTGAAAAATATAATTTTTTGCTTAATAAGAAGTAATTGATTATTTTAAGGGCAGGTCACACCGAGCTCGCGTCCGCGGCGGTAGCGAAGTCAAAAAACTCGCCTTCCATGTTATTAAGTTGTGCAGGTCACACCGAGCTCGCTACCGCGGAGGTAGTACCTCGGCGGTAGTTTCACTTCGCGAGCCAGGCGAACTTTTGAAACGTCTCCTAGTGGGAGTACCGCTAGCGGTAGTGAGCTCGGTCTGACGTGGCCAATCTAATAACATGGAAAACGAACTCCAGAACTTCGCCATCGGTAGCGCTCTGGTTGCCGGCCTTCCCCCACTTCTAGAGAACCAGCCTCATCAAAACAAGAACAAAGCCAAACTACCGCTGGTGGACGTTTTTTGGTGTTAACTGCTTCCAGAAAAACTACCTCCGCGGGAGCGAGCTCGCTACCGCTAGCAGACGTTGGTGTGACGACCGCTTTAAACGATGATGAAAAGTTAATATTACATCAATAAACCTGTATCAGCTACCGTCTATAGAAGGCATTGATAATACAGAGGATCGGCAACGTTTTTCTCCTATCTTTCTCCACTGCCATTATAACGTGGGCCTCACTATAGCGCAAGTTTCAGTGTGAGTGTTCCCATTGTTCTTTCCAGATTTAGTTTCTCATCTGCACGCAATTTTTTATCCATTACATAATATCTATGTTTCAGGTCACTAAAGGCGCTGTTAACGATTTGATTGAGAAAATCAAGACAAATTATAATGGGAATCCCACATTCTACATCGCCAAACCATCGCAAGGCGCTCGAATCTTACAGCTATGATATTCCCTGTATGAAATAAATGATTTATTTCATATTTGTAAATTAATTATGGATTATATTGTAGGTGTTTGTGAATATTACAGTCCATATACTATAGTAAGATTCACATTTAATTGGCAGCATTCCATACCTATAATTATGAAGCTTCTCATATTCAAACAATGCTGACAGTTTTAAGTGAATACCACTATTTGTTCATTTATATTCTCAATTATTAGATTCAAATGTAATTATAATTTTGATTTTCAATAATTAGAATTAGATTCAAATTCAATGTCTCAAAATATATTCAAGTGTGAGAGTTCTATTGAATCACAGTGTGGTTTACTTCTCACCTGTATTAGATACAAATTTTGTATAGGATAACATGACTCTAAATTAGATTCAAATGGAATAAGCATGCCTCCGTAAACCTCTGTTACAGAACTCTGTTTACGGAGGTAGTGGCATAGAGAAACAATAGCGTAAGTAGATATCCCATGGTATAGGGCGTTTATGTCGCAACTTTTACTGTTAACTCTAGCCGATTATTGTAGATTTTTACTGTTTTGTTGAGGTGAGAGTGTATGAACGGCACAATATGAAAGACTATCAGTGTCACACAGCTTCACGGGAAAGAATTACATGAACTATCGGCTTGAGATAACAGTAAACGTTGCGACATAAATTCCCTATACCATGGGATATCTACTTATGCTATTGTTTCTGTATGGTAGTGGCCACACTGTGAAGTGGTAGGTGAAATTCTAATTTAATAAAATTTGAATCGATATTCAATAACAAAAATAAAATGCCATAATAATACCATTTTTTTAATAACAAAAATTGAATGCCATAATAATACCAATTTTTGTATTCCATTCCACTTTTATTAAATGAGAATTTTACTACTACTTCACAGTGTGGCTCGCTTATTCATTTTGAATCCAATTTAGAATCATGGAATGGTTACCACGGGACAGGACCAGTGGAAGGAGACGCATCCAGCACTCCGGTGAACGGATGAATTTTTCCAACGAGTTGGAGATTTGAGACTGAAGCTAGAGACGGGGAAAGATGTGCAAAACTTATTGACAGACTGAGAAAAATTGAAAAATGTTATAATGTGAAATATTGTATTCGTTGTCAACCATATATACCTCGTAAGAGAGGCTTTTGTTCTTTTAAGAATGTAAATAAAGCTATATTATTACTAGTACTTCTGTGAACGGTAGACCTCACGCAGTATTCTCATCCACAAGTACCTGATTGAAACTATAGACCTTATAGACCTGGCTTCTCCATAGACCTTCTTCTCATCTGTGTAATCACTTGTCAGCTGATTTATGATGAATAATTCTATAGTCTGATTTTTACTCTAATATTGTCGCATGAAGGAGGCTCCTTTTTCCTTTTATATTATCCTTGAAATGCATAGACCTGGCTTCTCCACATATCTGTGTAATCACTTGTCAGCTGATTTATGATGAATAATTCTATAGTCTGATTTTTACTCTATTATTGGCGTATGAAGGAGGCTCCTTTTTCCTTTTATATATCCTTGAAATGCATAGACCTGGCTTCTCCACACATCTGTGTAATCACTTGTCAGCTGATTTATGATGAATAATTCTATAGTCTGATTTTTACTCTAATATTGGCGTATGAAGGAGGCTCCTTTTTCCTTTTATATTATCCTTGAAATGCAAAATTTCCAAAAACCTTGTATATACGTCGACGCGCAATTAAAAAAGGAACATACCTGTCAAATTTCATGAAAATCTATTACCGCGTTTTGCCGTAAATGCGCAACATATAAACATTAGGAGAAATGCCAAACCGTCGACTTGAATCTTAGACCTCACTTCGCTCGGACAATTATATTATTAGAATCATGCATAGGCTATACAAATACAGGTGAGAAATAAACCGTAACTCAATAGGACTCTCACAATTGAATGTAAAGGAGACCTTGCATTTTAATCTAATTCTAATAATTGAGAATCACAATCAAATCTAGAATATTAATGTACAATTAATGAGATTAACTTTAGACTTTTAGCATTGGTAGAATTTGGGAGCATTATGATTAATTTCTGAAGTTTTCTAAATTTGAAGACAAATATATGATATGCCCTCTCCATACTTGAGGGTAATTGTGAATACTTATTGTAATGTATGTTATAAGTATACCGTAATGGTTTCATTTATTTCCAGATTTTTAAAAAAATAAATCTCAAACCTGATTTATTTTTAAATGAAAATTATTATTCTTTTCATCTTTGTGAAAATCAAAATTACATTATGTATGTTTTTGTTCAGATACCAACAAGTTTTATATCTGATTTTATGTAAAAATCTAGTCAATACTTTTCCCAAAGGTTTGATGATTTATGTAAATGTAAAATTTTTATCTAATTTTCCTTACAACTATATAATTGTAGTGAATTTGAAGTCAATTTACAATTGCCATTGAATAAAAGTGTATGAAAAATATTGTGACTGATAGCGCCTAGTCCTTGAATCTTTCAAACTAAGACTAAATAAATAAAGTACATATTCAAAATATAGTGCACCGTTATTGTTATGACTTCACCTTTCTTACTTTCCACCTAATATATCTATCTACCAATATTCTATGTTTCATTTTTTTGAAAAAATTCGCAACCGTTAATTTGAAAATTTGCAAAGTTTGTTTACAGCTCCTGAACTTACTCTGTATAATAAATAGGTTGGAGCGCTAAATTTGGCCTCGACATTTCTCAGATCAATCTCTATCCAAGGTGTAAATTTCAGCCAAATCCAAGATAGCCTACTTTTGTTTTGGTGTGAAAGATACATGATTTTTCAAGAATTCTGAACGTATGATCAGATTTTATTGATCTTAGTAGCAATTGATAGATCTTGAAGAGACAAACTCAGGCATAGGATATAATTGAAAACACGCACATAGGTTCAGGAGATATGGCAATTTTTGTGGACATTTAAAATCGAAAATCTATTTTAAAAATCCAACGAAACTGCATACTTGATGAGAGGAACACGAATCTGCAATCAGATTTGCAAAATTCGTTCCCGTTCAAGAGATATATCTTTTAAAATATTTGCACATTTTATGTGTGTAGCTCCAAAATTCACTCTTTATAGTAAAGTAGCTGGGGGTGCCAAATCTGGTATCCACATTTATCATGTCAAGCTCTACCTATGGTGCTAATTTTAACCGAATGAGATACTTTTGGTTTCGGTGAAAAAATCCATGATGATATGCATCATGATATGCGAAAAATCCAGGATATAACAGAGATAAATAGAAAAGAGATAGCATAATAAGATATTCCATAGTATGGGGCGTTTTTGTTTCAAATTCCACTGTTAACTCAAGCCGATAGTCCTAGTAATTTCTTTTTCGTGAAGCTATGTGAGACTGGTAGCTCTCATACTGTGCCGTTCTTACACTCTTATCCGGCCAAAACAGTAATAATAGATTTTACTGTTACTCCATGTGTATAGTTTTATATTTTGACTTTCTTAATACAATGACAATCAACTATTATAATTGAACACATAATTCTTATTATTATTATTATTATTCTAATTTTTACAAGAAAGCACTGAATGGGAGGGAAAAACTAAGGCTACTCCTTTCACATTTGAGAGGTTAATGTGTCAAAATGTCATACCGGTACGCTATATATATAGTAATAATAGACAGTAGTCGACAGAAATCGGCTTGAGTTAACAAAACATCAGTTTGAAATTTGGAACATAAATTATCTACACCACGGGATATCTTCTCACTATGTTATTACTGAGTCAATCAATATCTCAACGTCATAAACAGTGCAAATAAATAGCAAATAATACCAAAATAATGAAAAACTATTTATTCATAATTTTGACATATAAAGATACATGTGATAAGAGTCAAACTTTAACAAATTGAAATTAAAGTAAAGTTCAATACATAGTAGACTTAAACAATAAAATTTGGGAATACTTAGTTGATTTGAGATCGCACACTATACAGTGAGATTAACTTTAGACAATCAGCATTCCTAACATTTAATTCCAATGCTTCCCATTCTGAGGTGAATATTAGTAGTGAAATTTTAAAATGTCAGCAGAAGGCACTTTGGTATATTGATTAAAATTACATAAATACATCTCATAGATATTTATCTCGGACCACTCCCGTGTTTCGGATGGACACGTTAAGTCGTCGGTCCCGGCTGCCTAAAAATCAGTCGTTAAGTCATGTCAGATGCCCTGAAATTGATCAGTTGCGACCTGAAAACTCTTGACAACAGACCTGAGCCAGCTAGGTCACTCGATATTATCACAATAGATTTCTTCAATGTTGTTTTCCATCACGAACTGCTTACTATTTTTAATCACTTTTTGTTATTAACTAGTCTTTCTATTTAAGTGACGTACTAGATTGTCAGGCTGAAAATATTCAAATGCATAGAAAACGTTTTATAGAAGGCTGCATGCGTTTTGAAACAAAAGAAATGTTTCATTTGAATACAGATATCTATAGAATGGAACTATTTCATTCAAGTATAATAATTTAGAGATCCAAGCTACAATTTTTGCACTCACTCAACAAATTATAATGAAACTTTGGAGAAATGGTTTATTATTATATGGTTTATATATTATCTTGAATAATTCAAAGTATAATGATATACAATAATACATGTTTTCATCTCCAAAATTATCTTGAATAATTCAAATTTACATTATAAACAATAATTCATGTTCTTCTCCTGCAGTAGGAGGACAGCGCAACGTATACTAATACTGTACTACAGTATGATTACAAACAATAATGAGTTCTATCATCAATTAATACATAAGATTACAACATGAGCAAATAATTATAAGCTTCATGATAATTAGAAACTAACAATAGTTGATGGAGCATGGAAAGCCATAGTTGGAGAAAAATATGTATTTTACAAAATATATTACCTATGCTTCTTTGTACATTTGTCATTGTATTTTTGGTTTGTACAGCATACGGGACAAGTTGATGAAAATCTAGAATAATTCGAGACAAAAATGTTGTATAAAAAGTTACTAACAATTAATTGAAAATTAATATATAAAAGAAAATAAATAATCATATTGCCAATAAACATCCTAATTGCAACGTCAAACAATAAAAAGCAATATAAACACAATTACATAAGAGTAGATTAAAGATAAAAGGTGTCATTTTATCAGAATTTAGTAGGACTAGGTATTTGAGGGATGAACAATGGAATAAAATTACATTAAGTAGTATCAAAATATACTGTTTTTTTTCAAGGAAAATCTGAATAAATTGAAAAATAGAACAAAACATTTGAAAACAATTAGGAATAGATCATTAAGGGATAAAATGGATTTGAATGTAGCAATACATGTACACGAGAGCAAATAAATGAATGCAGCCATGAAATACGCTTAAGATCCTTAGCAGTTATTTTCATAGTTTACAGTTTCACATATTTCCCTAGTAATAGAACATCCTACATAATAATAGACATATTCATTAAAACACAATAAACAACATCAAAATGGTAAAAAAATTATGGTCAAGTTTATAAAAATGCTACATTTAGTTTATCAAAAGTTTAAGGCTTTCAGCTTCGATTCTAAGAGCAGAAAATTTACTGCCAGGAGAAAAATATGCTATAAAAGTTTTGTTGGCTGCACAAGATTTATCAATTGTTTAATCAACTAAGTTTATTGTTGACTACTAAACTGTTACTAATTGAAACAGCTACAAAAATTGAGCTTTAGTATATGGGACAACATGCTAGAAAGTTGATAAGAAATACACATTTAAATAATCAATTGTGTTTGACAAAGATTCAGTTTCACTGCTCTACAATACTAAACACTAAAAGACAAATTTAAGGACATGAAATACACTAAAACACGTTAATACAAGCTAGAAAACAGATATAAACTTCCAAATTATGGCCATAATTTGTAATTTGATAAAGCAATAATAATCGTATTATTCCGTAATGATATACGCATACAGTTTGAAGGAATGCAAAAGTGAGCACTGAAATACAAAAATTGACTGAAAAACTAACTACAAAAATTCTAAAACATTTATAAAAATTTCAAATTTAGGAACCAGTTCTAGTGAAGGCACACAACTCTGTAATATTTACTTTTGAACACAATTTATAATATAGGCAGAAGTGATAATAGGTTTCTATACAATAAATCAACAAATTGAAAAAAGGGCTTGAAATTGTCTCAATCCGCTCATCATAAACAGTACGTTTAAACACTAGAATACAATCTATAGTGAGGTTCACGAGAAACTGAAGCATATAATTAAATGAGAAGCTTTGGTGTTATTTATAAGGAGTGCGGACAGTTTAAAGTGAATCTCACTAAAAAAACTAAATCCAGTCATCAATATTTGTTTTCACTCAACTCCAAATTCGAATTTGGTCTCCAAAGCCTTCAATTTCTAATCATAATGGTTTCTTTAGAATAATCAGTTATGATAAAAGTACAAAAATCGTGGCAAGAGACACTAAAATCAACACAACATTACAGTAATACGTGCTAGAAAGGTGGCCAGTAAGATTTTTCACAAGCCAACGTCTTCCTACTTCTAATCATATCAACATCTTAAGGTGCGTACGTTTTTGGGTTGTGTACGAATCCAAATTAAAGGTGCGAACAGATATACGCGCCGCAAATATGAGCAATTTACTTTTAATCAGCTGGTGCCAAGCTTTTCATATCTGTATCTTACCGTTTCTGTAAAAAATACAGATATAGTCAGCTGATTAAAAGTGAATTGCTCGTGTTCGCGGCACGTATATCTGTAAGCACCTTTAAGCTGGATTCGTACACTACCACGAAACAGTGACAGTGAAATTATAATTCCCACAAGTTCTAATCTGACTATTCACATTCAGCGAGTATGAATAATCCCATTATAGCTTATGGGGATTATATTTCTACTGTTCACTAACAATGTTCTCCAGCTTCTTACCCTTATCACTTTTTTTAAAGTACGACAATCGAGACACTAAAATTCACACAAAATTACAGTAATACATGCTAGAAAGTTGACCAGCGAGTTCACAAGTCTCCTCTCACTTTCTCGACATCTTTGACACAACAGTTTTTTTCAAAAATGTGAATAAATTAAGTCATGGGAAACTAAGATTAACACTTACATGTAATGTAATTAAACATGTAATTAATGACACTAATGCATGCTAGTAAGTATTCTCACTAGCCAGTGCCTCCAACTTAGTCATCACTTGAATCATGTTGGCATCCTTCACGATACGAACATAATCGGTTTTGCGGAAATTGCAGAAGTTCAACCATTCAGGTGATTTTTCTTGCAGAAGGTTTAGATGGCTGTCAAGCTCTTGAAAACTCAGACCTGCAATCAATAAAAAACTAAATAAATACTGATATATTATTGATAATAAACTAGTATAACTTACCTAATTTGTTTGAAGCATAATGACTGGAGCAGCACACTAGAAGTGTGAATCACAGAGCATAGAATTTCATTTACATGGATTTTCATCGTAATAATACAATGAAAATATTACATCCAAAAAATATGAATAACTTACTGAATCCTAGAAAATACAAGGGAAAGGAAAAGATTAAGAAGGGAAACAAAGAATGCTTGATGTAATAACAATGCTTGTTTGGTTTTGAAGCATCTAAATTTAAAAATCTACTTTGTGAAAATAATTAAGAGATGACAATTTTGTGAAGTGAACAACTACAACACAACTTATTCCGGACTATGTGTAACCTTATCTAAATTTGGGAGAGGAATAGCACAAGGTTACCTTTTTTTCTCTTCATATCATTTTTGATGATTTACTTATTGTAAAAATCTATAAAGATGAAATCCTATTAAATCCCAACTGCCGATTGCACGTTTGCCTAGTAAATTTAACTGTCGTTTAATGACGTCTTCTCTTATAACAGAACCTATGCCAGAAGAACCAATCCTATACTATTAAACGAGCAATTTCTGTTTATATGTTTAGGGCCGGTTTCCGAGCTCGGGATTTAGCTAAGTTCTAGACTTTAACTGGCTTTAAAGTCTGGAGTCAGAAAATTGGCTTTCCGAGTCGAAGCGTTAAAGTAGTCGAGGACTTAAATAGACTCTGGAGTTTAGAGATCACGTTAGACCCTGGAGTTTATAATTTCGCTTTCTGAGTGAAGGGCTTATAAACCCTAGACTGGGGTAGGGTTTAAATTCAAGTTCTAGACTTAACTGAGCAAACATAATTCAGTTATTGTTTTGGAGAAGATAAAAAGCCAAATAAATGTCATGGAATATCTAAATTATTTGGATTAGTCCATCTAAATTCATTATTTATAGTTTGCAAGTTTATTTTGGAATAAAATTGTATTAGAATTATGCGTAAAAAACTAACCTTATTTCACGTCTGTGACAACCTAAAAATGTTCAAGAAAAATAATACTAGTATTTGCCTTGGAATTTATATTCCAATCTGAATGTTATTAATCAATGTCATATTCAACATATTAATAATATAACAATAATAAATTATTATTCCGTTTTTTTTCAAAACAAATACGTTTTCAAACTCAATAGCCTACTGAGATTTTTATTCCAAAATCAATGGTTAGGATTAATGATCAATAATAGCACAACGTAAAATGAAATGTTTATTCATTCATCTTTCAAAAAGTTAGGTTTTGCTTTGAATAGGTCTACAAAGAAATCGAAACGTATTTTTATTTTTACAAAATAATTTGGAGAGCATGCTCATTTGAATTATCCTGCTGCAATCAGCTGTTTTCGTTTTGCTATAATGCCAACAATACAACAGCAAAATATTGTGAATTTCCCTCATGTTTACTGCGTTAAAGTCCAGGACTCAAATAAGTCGAGAACTTGATAGACTCCGGAGTTTAGAAGATAAAATCGTGACTCAGAAAGTCGATTTAGACCCAAGGGCTTATCTAAGTCCTGGACTCTGTAAGTCCAGAACTTATAGATCTCGAGCTCGGAAACCGGCCCTTAGATGTTTATATGTTTGTATTTCACCGGAACTCGAAAATGGCTCTAACGATTCTCACGAAATTCAGAACAGGTTTATAATATAAAAATTCGATTGCACTAGGTCTCATCCCTGGGAAAACTCGCTGAAGGACATTAAGGATAATAATTATTATTAATCCTTGGAAAAACAGCTGATAATAATTATTTCGTCGTCTGTTGATGATGGAAGTGAGTGAGCGAGTTCATGTGTGTGGGACTGTGTCAAAATTATGACTCATCTCAGCTGTAGAACTTTTGTAATCATTCAATCAGGTACTTAGTGCCGGTTGCAAAAAAGCCGGGTTATTTTCAATCCTGATTAATTCCAGTAGATCCATATTTTTGAAATGGTCTTCTCTGCTTTGTTTCACGTGAAATTACTCAGGATTACAATTTAACCGGCTTTTGTGAGGAAAATTTTTGCATTCCTCTGGGAATTAATCAAGTGATTAGATAGAACATTTATGTATGAACTATGAATGTTATTATAGTTTCTTCTTTTGTAATAAATTTTTTATGCTTTTGTACTCCAGAGCGAAGTTTGGTCCCCGATATTAAATGTTTAAATGAACAAATAAACGAATCGGACGTTAATGTGATAATGTAGTTACATTTAATAGACAAACAGACAACCGGGAGTTGCGATTTCATGAGTTTGGATGCAGGATTTTGTGAGGTTTTTCTTATTTTTCTCCTTCTACTTCTCCTTTATCATGTTAACTTTTTCAACTTCTACTTCCACTTCTAATTATTCTTTGTGGTCTGAAATCTTATGAACTAACCTCATGATCATACTGAAGAGTGATTTTTGGTCCTGTTATCTTATGTATTGTTGCACAAAGTTGGTAGCCCTACTCAATCGGTATTATACACACGGCGAGTTGATTATCCTTGAGCTGTGCTACAATCTGAGTGGATTCCGGTCGTCTAATGAACAGAATGTCTTTAGCCGTGGAATATTTATTTTTATTTATTCAATTATTCAGAATTATACAACTTACAGAAAAGTACCACAGGCTAACTTACGCCCAAAACGGTTCCAATTCTAATTTATACAACAGTCCAAATGTAGCTAGAGGTTATGTGTCACTTCAACATTCTCCAATGAGTATTATCGTAGAGAAACAATAGCGTAAGTAGATATCCCATGGTATAGGGCGTTTACTGTTATCTCAAGCCGATTACTGTTGATGTTTACTGTTTTGTCCGGGTAAGAGTGTCTGAACGGCACAATATGAGAGACTACAAGCGTCATAAAGCTTCACAGGAAAGAACTACGTGGACTATCAGCTTGAGATAACAGTAAAAGTTGCGACATAAACGCCCTATACCATGGGATATCTACTTATGCTATTGTTTCTCTATGGTATTACGATGAAAAGAGTCAAAGCGTGCATAATGAATGGACATTTTGAGAATATTTTTAATAGTTTTTAGTAACTGAGAAATTAGTAATAAAATATATTTCTTTTGTGAATAAAACTGTTATTTTATTACAACAGAATTTCATTTTTATAAATTACATTAAAAACTGGGTAATATGATTAAAAAATCACTCTGTATTATACTGTACAGATGTGGTCTAATCACTTGATCCCTAGTTTTTAGTGCGGGGGTTTTTTGACAGTGTTTTAAGCACCTACTAACAACAACCACACAATTAAAATGAACTATTCACTGGAACATAGGCCTACCTTCACGATAGCTGTTGGACAACTTCTTGAGCACCAGTTCACGTGTTAGCACACACTTTTTCTCCGATATGAACGTGTTTCGCACGATGCGGGCGATCTCCGGCAGCCGCGTCAGGCGAACGGCCTCCTTGGCCTGCGACGGCGACCGAGTCATCACCTCCAGGGCCCGAGCTGCCTGCTTGGCTCGCACCTGAAACAATTAACCATTAGAATAATTACCGTACTTATTTAATAATCAATCATTAAAATAGGTACTCATTTAAATAATCATTAGAATGGCTAATTCAAGTTTCATTTCTCTCTAAATTCATATCAGCTACTCTTGACAAATTGACTCAATTATTTTTAAAATGAAAATATTGTTAAACTGACTATGCCTATTGTAAACTTGTTTTATTCTATGTCAAATAAAGATCTTGTATTCTCATTCTCAAGTTTCATTTCAGCTATTCATCATCTCCCTATTGAGAGAAAGATCATGTTGATTCAGAAGCAAGTTGAAAACATCGGACAGAAAGTTGACGTGATCGCCCAAAAATGAGTCAAATTAGAGCTTCAAAATAAGTCACCAGTGTCCAATAGAAACGGTGATAGAAGAGGATCCGTTGACAACATGAAGAAAAGTGGCTGTAACCACGAAAAGGAAAATAATGAGACTCAGAGTTTCAAGCAGTCTGTGGTCAAAGAAAATTCAAATAGAATCAAATATGGAGATGAACAACATGCTCAAGATATGCCAAGCAACTGCCACAGAAAGCTTAGACAGTTCCGAAATGTTAGACCTCCATTACGATTATTCAAACTTAGATGAAACTGTAAAGAATGGAAGATGTAGTGTTGAGCATATGTTGTATTTATAATATTATCAGCTGTCCTAAAGAGTTGAGTTTGTCATAGTAATTGAAATAAACACTCACTTTAGAACACATTTGCTAAAAATCTGGTGTGGCGCACTCACACAACTTTCCTTGCCGTTATGAAAATTTATCACCTGACGCTAGTGTTCCCGCGCATCTCAATAAGTCTACTATAATAATTATTCGAAGATTTGAGCCAGCTGGTGACAGGGCAATAACGCTGGAGACACACGAGGTCTGCTATCTCTTCATAGTGAATCATTTAGAAGAATCAACAGTTGCCAACAGTTTGCATTTGGATAATCACATTTTCTCAAATTTCGAGCTTATTTATAATTTTAGGAGAAAATGTTACTGAACATTAATTGTAGAGATTTTCTTGCTCAATATTTTCCACTCAAAGTTTTTTGTTTTAATTGTATCTGAAGCCTGATAATTATTGAGAATCTGAAATCAAACTTTGCATGGATGGGGCGCGGAGCTCCTGAAATTTTTACGGATACGGAACTTGTGGTAGTTGATAGAGCTTATCGATGACTATTTTAGGTATAAATTTGATGAAAATCGTTGTAGCCGTTTTCGAGAAAATCGCGAAAACCCCTGTTTTGACAACATTTTTGCCATTTTAGCCGCCATCTTGAATTGCATTCGATCGAAATTGTTCGTGTCGGATCCTTATAGTGTAAGGACCTTAAGTTTCAAATTTCAAGTCATTCCGTTAATTGGGAGATGAGATATCGTGTACACAGACGCACATACACTCATACACACACACACACACACACCACACACACATACAGACCAATACCCAAAAACCACTTTTTTGGACTCAGGGGACCTTGAAGCGTATATGAATTTAGAAATTGGGGTACCTTAATTTTTTCGGAAAGCAATACTTTCCTTACCTATGGTAATAGGGCAAGGAAAGTAAAAAGTTATTAGTAATATTTTTGTTTTCATAAAATCATCACAAATAGAAACGTTTGTACTGTATTATCATTTATCCCCTTATCATCACCGAGGCTTCAGATTCAGAATCAGACCTTTATTCATGTGTTCAACAAGACGAAATTCAAATTACGTTCTAGCGTTAAAAATAAATACTACTAATAGTAAAATAACATGATGAATCATATACAGACTGAAGAGTTTTACAATAATATTGAGCAAAGAAATGTGATGAAATATGCGAATATTGAGGTATTACTGTAATGTTTTCACATGAAACGGTGAAGTTTGGACCTTTAGATGTCCATTCTCACTCAGAAAGGGTATTGAGGATACCCTTCCTTCAACAATTGACTGTAAATAAAGGAGGTTAGAGATTCTAGCTTAAAATACCTGTAGAAAGCTGCCTTTGTAAATAAATAAAAAGCTATCACACTTATTTAATAATTAATCACTAGAATTGGTCCTTATTCAATTAATAATTGGAATAGGTACTTAATTAACACATATTCTGCAGTTCCAACAGAGCTTCAAAGTCAAAAACCGATCTCCATATTTATTTATTAATAATCTTTACATTACATCAGTGGTTCTCAAAGTGTGGGGCGCGATGAATGCTCAGGGGGGGGGGGGCGCAAAGCTTAGTTGGAAAATGTTTTTAATTTACTTCTAAAATATTTATATCAACCATATTGTCAAATTCATATTCTCAATCAATAAGTGCTCCCACAACATGATAGAAAAAGAAAACCTCATTGATCTCCAAGGTGACTTTGCACTTAAAATGAAGTTTGAAGAATATTCTCTTACATCCTTCTGGATTGGTGTGCAAAAGGAACACTCAATTTTGAGTAAAAAGGCATTGAAGATATATACTCCATTCGCTACAATTTATCCGTGTAGAACTGGGCTTTCTGCTCTAGCTGCCATGAAAAGTGAATATAGACCAAGACTGGATGTGACCCAGGAACTTAGAGTAGCGTTATCGGAGCTGACACCTCGTTTCAACAAACTCTGTGCGAAAAAATAAGCTCATCCTTCACACTGACGCTCTTTGTATTGTTAATTTGTATAGAATTTGTTGTTTTATTATGATTAAAACTACTGCAACATTGGGTTATGTATAGAATGTGCAAAACTCAACTAAATAAATATTGAGTGTATATGTAGGTATGTACATACGTATACATATCTGTACAACATGTATAGTAGTCTATGTTTATACATGTAGGAGGTCCGGCTTACAGCTGAATTATGCGGGGGGGGGGGGCTTGAAGTAGAAAGTTTGAGAACCACTGCATTACATCAAAGTTTTGGGAGTAATAATCCCAAATATTCCCTCCGAATTGGGTTGTCGACTTAACTATGGTTGCAAAACTGGAGATTACACTCAAGTTGACAGTCGTTGATACTTATTACTTATTTATGTGAGAATCTAGCTTCAGACTGTTTCAACAGTGGTATAGAGAGGTCTACGTTATAATGCCAATAAAGAAAGTTAGGAGAACAGCGTTGCCGATTCTCTGCCTTCTTTAGAGTGGCTGATACCGGTAAATCTGTTGTAATATTGACTGTTCGTTATTGTTTGAAATAATCAATTAAATTTTATTCGTCAAGAAAATATATTTTTCAATTATTAAATCATGATAAGATGCCACGAGAACCAATCGAAAAAGGCTTATTTGATAAGAAGGCGTCTCTGATTGATTCTCATGGCATTTAATCACAATTAAAACTCAACAGGCTTTTGTGCAACCTATCCTCCATGTGATAAAATTTGAATTTGAATGCGCATAACGAGAAGGTCCCTGGTTTTGATAGTTGGCATTCCATTTCGCATTTGAAACCTTCATATAAGAGATATTCATAGATTATAGTAGTTATAGCTTCTTTAAAAATCTAATTCAATTTGAAATGATATTATTTTACAGAGATCTATTCATCCTTTTTAGATAAAACGGCAAGAAAGCAGAAAGCTATAGCAAGGTTCACGTTATAATGGCAGTGAAGAAAGATAGCAAAACAACGTTGCCGATCCTCTGTCTTGTCAATGCCTTCTATAAACGGTAGCTGATACAGGTTTATTGATGTAATATTAACTGTTTGTTCATTCTCATTTAAAATAATCAATTATGATTTATTAAAATTAAAAAATGGCTGGAATTGAACACTCTGAGTTTGAATGTTCAAAAAACTAAATATGTCTCATTCTCATCAAATGCAGCAGGAAAGCCTAGTATTCATTTAAAAATTAAACTTCACTCTGAGTGCACAGACAAGAATCTCTGCGTTTGTCCAAGTATTGAAAATGTAAGTAACCTAAAATATCTAGGGATAATTATTGACGAATACATGAAATGGCATTTTCATTTAGCTTATTTATGTAAAAAAACTCAAATATATTTCTTTCAAATTCTATAAAATTAACAAAATACTCAAACTTCAGGATTTAAAAACAGTATATTTTGCTTTGGTGCAATCCATATTAGGATATGGGATAACAATCTGGGGTGGGGCTTTCGATAGTCATTTAAATAACTTATTTATCACTCAAAAGTGTATTAAAACAATATTGAATAAACCTCGATTGCATCCAACGAATCTGCTATTTGAAGAATTTAATGTGATGACTGTAAGGCAATTGTACTTGAAAAATTTAGCAAAATATATAATAAAGTATAAAAACTAATTTTTATTAAATGATATAGTTCAATATGATTTAAGACCAAATACAACCTATAAATATAAAATTTATAAAACAAAACTAACAGTAGTTAGAAGACAGCTCATTTATATAAGTACAAGATTCATAAATGAATTGCCTTTTGATCTGGAAGCAAAAATTAATTACAAAATACTAAAAAATTGGATAAGAGAAAACTATTTCTTTTCAATTGAAGGCATAATCTAATTTTTCAAAGCATATTTTAAAGCGTGGATTATTTTTTTTCTCTATTATTGTATAAAACTAGGAAACAACCAATGTAACTAGCTGATTGCAACTCTCACCAGCGGGCAAGGCTTGATTCCTTTTGCTGGAGATGCCGGATTACCATTGAGAATCTAATTATGATTTTGGTATTATTTATGCTTAATTTTTATTTTAATTATTTTATACTTCTGATTATAAAATTATGTATTTTCTTTTATTATGTTTTGAATATGTATTTATTGTATGGCAAATAAATGATTTGATTTGATTTTGATTAAGTAAGAAATCATGTTTTTCAATAATTTCATAATGAATTTTCATAATTAAGAAGAAATATTTTGTTAATTAATAATTTTTCATTGTTGAAAGACGATTTGGCAACAGAGCAAAGCTAGAAAGAGATATAGCGCTATCCGCTTTGTTGAATGATAGACAAGGATAGCAATACCATTGCTATTATAACGTGGACCTCACTGTAGCACCAAAGTCTGTGAGATATTACTTTTAACATGAATAGGAGAAACCCATTTCTCCTTCCACAGTTTGTAGCATAGACACAGACGGACATCCTGCGCACAATTGGATGCGCCGTGTCATTTCGCTTTATTTTTTTGTTATGATGAACACATATCCGTACATAAACAAACCAATATACCTGCTGACCAGTAAACGACTTGGAACATTGCCAGCAATAGATGGAGGGGAGTGTTGTCTCTCTCACAGACACAAAAGAAGGAGAATGCTGCTAGGTAGTGGGAGTGATTAGTGAAGGATAGAGTATCGGACCTCTCCGTCTTCGAGAAAGAGCCGTGTTAAAAGTAATTTCTCACGGACTTTAGGTATACCTTTCAACTATTTACAAACAGTAAGCGCAAATATCTGACCTTTTCGAGCAGCGACTTGGGAATGCCCTTGAGGGCAGTGGTGAGGGCAGCCACCGCTGGAGCAGTGTTACCGCCATTAGTTGCCGCTGGTTCAGTGTTGCCGTTACTAGTTGCCACTGGAGCAGTGTTGCCGCTTCCATTAGTTGCCGTCACAGCCGCCAGAGCGCTCTGCTCGCTCACGCGTTGCAGTGCGCGCTCCATGCGCGGGTTCGACGTGAACAGGTTGCGCGCTTTTTCTGCAAACACAACAACGAACATAATAATAATAATAATAATAATAATAATAATAATAATATTTATTCATGCATGTACATTTTACATAAAATGTTTCGCATTTGTCAGTTACAATAAAATCATACAATCTGTCAGGTCATCAAAACCTCCGTGAATATTTGAAGTCCAAAAAATAAAGGTGACATCATCTTAACTATTATAATATTTCACTTAGGTTTATTTCTCACACTGTATATGAGAAAAACTCCAGTAAACTGTAGAAACATCTCTCTTGTAGCCAACTCCTCAGTAGTCTCTTGAATGTTCAGTTAATAATTATTCGAATGTTGCAATTAAATTGATGAATAGGCTTCCTATTGAGGTGAGGCAACTTAATCACAGGAGGTTCAAACAGATTTTAGAAATATTTATCTTAAAAAAGCCATTTTACTCAATTAAAGAGTTTATCAGCATGAAATTGAATGTAGAAAATTTCAATATTTAGAATGTATTAATATTACTGTTATATGAATAGATTTAATATACCGTAGGCTACGTTTTTTTTAAACATCTTTATTGCCCATAAAAACAAATACAAAATAAAAAAAACTTACAGAAGAAATATTCTAGATTATAATATTATGCTATTTTACAAATAAATCAAAATTACATGGCACCACCCAGCAAGGGCAAAACCCTGACCGCTGAGTGAGAGTATCAGCTGTTTAGACAATATAAAAATTTATTTAGGTACTAATAATCAAAGCTACAAAAATCGAAGTTAACAATAAATTACTAGTAATTATAATATTTGACTTATGACGAAGAAAAATTTTTGTATCACCCACTTATTTATCTGTTCCATCCTCTGTCTGCCCCTATTAGAAAGATATTCTGACAATGCATTTGGCATGATATTTATTATTTTTGAGCTAAGATACCCCAATTGTCTAATTTATATTGTTTTATTGTAAATGTGACTTGTATTGTTTTTATTGACAGTATTTGTATTGACCGAGTGTTGTTTTATTACTGTTATATTGACTGGCCTATATGTCAAATTGTGATATCCTTCTTTTTTGCTTATAAATGAATTTATTTAGTTTGGATCAACCTACTCACCGAGCACATCCCTAGCGGTAGACACTTTAGCGGCGGACGGCGGAAGTGGCAAAGGGGCCGCCTCTATGTCAGGCACGGCGTCGATGTCGAACTCGGGATGCCAGCGCGTGAGCGACTGTCGCGCGACAACCAGCGGCGGGTCCAGGGCGGCCAGAAACGCCTCGTGATGCGTCTTGGTGCGTTCCAGCAGACATGCGTAGAACTGGCGGCGTCGCTCCAACAGCACGTCGGGGCTCATCTGGTGCGCGGCGAGCACTGGTTTTACCACCAATTCATACCTGGAACAATATTAATTGAAAATATCATCTACCAAAATACAAAAAAAAACTATCCTGGCAACTGTCGAAATTAAGTCTCAGCAAAAAGGCTACAAGTCATTTTGAGCAAATCGGCTTTGATTTTGAACTGACTTTTCAATTCATAGATTTGCCATTGATGGGTTGCTGCAATTTCAAGTTAAGAGGATGTGAATTGCTTTCTCCTATTGATATCAACTCCAGGTGGTGCTGTTGATCAAGGTCTCATTTGCTGTTAAATATTGCGGACTCTATAATAAGGCTGGCCACTAACGGTAGGTCATGCATGTTAGTCGTGCATGTACAAACAAGTCGTCATACATTGTTGTGACATAAAGCGAAAGCTTCGAATTTTTTTTTTGAGATTAGTTTTTTGTGTCTTCGATTTTCTTGTTGTTTATTTTTATTCACTGCTTTACTTGAGGTTAAAATATTGTTGTATCATTGACACCCAATTGCACAAAAGTCTGCTGATTTTCAATCCCCATTAAATGCCACGAGTGATTAGAGAAGCCTTCTTTTCAGAAAAACCTTCTGTGATTGGACTTGTGGAATTTAATAATGATTCAAACAGGACTTTCTACAGGGTGATCAAGAAGTCCCTCCGCAGTGAACTATATACTAAAAAAACACTCCATCACTCAAAAACAAGTATTTATAACAATAGCAAGGTTTTAATTTATTGGATTTACGTGTTCATTCATTGCTGTAGAGGGGGCGGGGGAAGTGGGAGTAACTTTTCAAACGTGTTTCTAAACAGAACACAATCTTCAGCTAAAACAGAACGCAGGTACTGCGGAGAGACTTTTTGATTGCCCGGTATATACCGGACCTGCGCCTACAAAAAAATGGACGCCAAAGGTGGTGGTCGGCATTGATATTTTAAACGGGAACTAGAGGAATTAAGATTTCGACAAACTGAGACGCTTTTTAACAGCTGATTAGTGATTTTTTCTCAGTAGGAATTTCTATAAGACCACCACATACGGCGGCCATTTTTTTCTAGGCTCAGGTCCGGTAGTATATAGGGGGTCCTGATTCAAATTTAACAGGCTTTTGTGAAACCGGGTCTATAATTTGTGATTTTCTAGTGGTTTATTTATTGTTATTGATTGTTTATTAAATGTTAGAAGCTGCAAGCTGTCAAACAGCTGTTTTTTTGTTCAAATCCTGTCACTGATGACAAAACTTGCCTGATGGCCATGTATGTGTGTGCATGATAAAATTGCATGTTCTCACATGTTTATCATACATGTTCTACCGTTAGTGGCCAGCCTAAGCAAATCACATATCCTATTATATTTAGCGAGCAATTTCTGTATATATATCTGGCTATTTTTATATCTGGTTATTTATGCTTTACGGATCTCGAAAACTGCTTCAACGATTTTCACGAAATTTGAAACATAGTAGGTTTATGATATAAAGATTCGATTGCACTAGGTCTCATTCTTTGGAAAACTCGCTGAACGACATTAAAAGGATAATTCATCCTTGGAAAACAGATGATAATTTCGTCGTCTCTCGATAACAGAAGATGCATGTGCCTGTGTGGGAGAGAGACAGAATTATTTCCAGTTGTGTAATTATAATCAATCAGCGAGAAATTTTATCTAGCTAGACAATTTTTAATCGATTTGATCAACATAATCTGACGTGTTGACACGACATGATAATCCTCCTAAACTAGAGTATATCATAATTTTCAAAGTTGATCATTATTTGACAATTTCAAGTGATTAGTGAGTGTTATTTTGTTATTCAATTTGGTTTGTATATAATCTAAATTATAATTTTTTTGTTTTCAAATGTTTGAACAGAAAATTGAACCTGAATTCAAGTGTATGGAACATAACCTACTTTCTGGACTATTTATAGTGTATAAATCAAAATTCGGGGAAAAACAGTTTTGGGCTGTGCCTGTTAGTACTTCCCCAATCACTTTAAAGAATTGCGTTCGGTTTATCAAAAGTCAATAAATAAATAAATAACGAGCGAAGCTCGGTGCCCCGATATTAGGAATTGAATTGAATAATATCTGTTATCTAACCTAAGAATTGAAGTGAATTAAAATGATTTTACTATACCTGTCAGGCTGCAGTTTATTGGCACCGACTGAGTGCACTTTCTCGTAGTGGAACGTGTAGAAAGCATCGTTCACCGCCTTGATCTGAGCCAGATGTTTTTCGAACAGGTTGCGACGCAACAATTCCTGCACCGATGTTTTCAGCTTGGTGAATGTGGTGGACTCATGCCGTTTCTCTAGCATTGAAACCACTGTTTCTATTGCGCGGAACACTTCCGCCAGAGATCTGCAATAAACGATTCACATGAATACAACCATGAACATAAACCATTGATTTCAAATTGAATAAAAAGACTAAGAAATCATCAAAAACTCACAGATTTTATTAAAAGTAGAAAGACCGGTTTCGGTTGTTACACCATTGTCAATCTCTGAAAAGGAATTAATTTGTGAACAAAATTATATTGATATTAAATTAGTTGTTACTACTGTCCATGTGTGCAGGCTGCTAAAGTTTGTGAATTTTTTATTTTTACGTGAATAAATTTATTTAATTATTAGTTGATTTGAATAGTGATTGGTATTTTTTTATTGTTTTTTTTCTGGAACTGTACTAAATCTTCTCCATGAATTGACTTCCAAAGATATGTGAGTAATATTCCTTTTGTGTGTGTTTTTGGACTTCTATATTAAGCTTTTAAATTCAAAATTGAAAATGTATGTAGTGTTTTGTTTCAATGTGGAAGTTAGTGAAGAATTGAGAAGTCTCACATAACCTTTATTTGGACAATTTATTTCATGAAAATAGGATAAAAAGAAGTTTTGGTCTGTAGTCTGTTTCTTTGTCCTTAAGTTGATTGTGGATGATGAATAAATTATTAATAAATATTCGTTAGTCTAGTTCATTCACTACCTCCATAAACAAAGCCGTAGTACATTCGTGTGACGACAGCACAGATAAGGCTCCAACACCAATAAAAATTCGATGATTTCAGCTGATCTATATCAGTTAGTATTTTTATTGGTGTAGGAGCCCTACCTGTGCTGACGTCACACGAATGCACTACGGCTTTATTTACGGAGGTAGTGATTCATTCCGAATAGCTGAGAATCAGATGTTGGTGAGAGTTAGCCAATCGGAGAACATTCCGTGACGATAAATGACAGCCGACAATCTGTAAGTATCTTGGCCATTTTTACACCGATTTCTTACCGCTACGATACCCAGAATGTCCTCGGATGGCTGATTGGGTTGGCGTACCAATAATCGGAGGACATTTCGGGTATCGTGTCGGTGAGAATTCAGTGTGATTACACACATTCTGGGTATCATGTCGGCGAGAAATCGGTGTGTGATAACGGCCAAAGCTTTTATAACGGTGAACCTTTTTCTAGATTTTCTCTATGTGACTACCCCATTTTCAAGCTTTAGCCTTCTCCATGACATCTTCATAAAAAAATGAAATTTTATTGTCTCAAATAGTGATAGGTCTAGTTGCTTCCTTCACGTAATATTGTTGTGTTGTCAGCATACACCACCAGCATACTGCACCTTGATTGCGGCGGACCAATTAAGGACTTAAAATCGCTTGGATTAGTCAGGTTTTTTGGATAATTTCATTTTTTTATATCACCCAGCGGATGTCAGGATAACTGGTCATCCGAATAACCGATGCTCTACCTTCTTCTTCTTCTTCTTCTTCTTCTTCTTTATCTAACCCAATGTGCCGTTTTCACAGCGTTGGGTGGTCGCCTCGGATCCATCTTCTCCACTCCTCTCTGTCCATACACTATAACATACTCCTATTGTAACATAAATAAAGAAATCTAATATAATCTAATCCTGTATTGGCGAGGCTTTCTGTTTTCATCCATTCTATCAGGATCATTCTATTCTATGAAGATTCATTCATTCTATACCAGGAGAGTATCCGTTCAATGCTCTATAGTGAGGTCCACAATTATAATGGCAGTGTTTGATTGGCAATGATATTGCTATCCTTGTCTATCATTCAACAAAGCATATAGCACTATCTCTTTCTTGCTTTGCTCTGTTGCCAGTTCATCTTTCAACAATGTAGAATTAATATTAATTGACAGAATATTCCATCTTAATTTTGAAAATTCAGTATGAAATTATTGAAAAATATTATTTATTGATTAATAAAATATAATTGATTATTTTAAACGAGAATGAACAGTTAATATTACATCAATAAACATGTATCAGCTATCGTCTATAGAAGGCATTGATAAGACAAGGATCGGCAACCTTGATCTCCTATCTTTCTCCACTGTCATTATAACGTGGACCTCACTATACGCCATAGTTTTATAATTGAGTTTTATAGTTGAATAACCTAGACACCAACTGTACATTGCAATGTATTTAATGGTGAATTAACAATTTCTATTTCTATACCAATGGCTGACTTAAATCTTCAGAAAACCGACCCAAACTGAAAAACATGTAGCTTAAAACAGGAAGCTCACCTGTACTTGAAGGGTAAAGTAAGCGCACTCTTGCCTTCTGACACGAGCGCCTGATAGCGCTGGAAGGCGGGTGACTTGAGTGGCGATTTGAGCGGACTGACGGGCGGCTGCTGCCGCGGAGACGGAGGCGGAACCGCCTCCAGCAGTTTGCGCGGACTGACGAAGGCGGGAGGGGCGGCAGAGCTGTCCAGGTCCAACCGCCTCCGGCCGCCGCCCGGACTCCCGAACGCTGCTTCGCGCAGTTTCGCCGGCGACATGCCCATCTTGATTGGCGTCTTCTTCGACGGACTGCAAACAAATTTCAAATTTGAATATATCACACAAATCACATAAAAACTGGTATCAACATTTGAGATTTGGATAAGATTCACATAAGATGAAAGGTTTTACAGTTGACCAGCTGCTGGAATATTATGATAATTAATGCGAATATTCAATGAAAGCTATCAAATCAAATATTTTTTACTGTCGTTAACAATTACATGTATAGTCGTCAACAAATTAAAACATAGATCATGGTCAGTCATCAAGGTTCTATGTTAATAGAACCATAGAGAAAAGATAGCAAGAGTAGGTGGTATAGCTATATTATGTTCCGAATTTCAAGTCGATTGTTTGTTAACTCACGACAATTACTGTGGACTACTGTCTATTATTACTGTTTTGTTACGGCGCAATACGAGGGACTACCAGCGTCACATAGCTTCACGAACATGAACTACTAGGACTATCGGATTGAGTCAACAGTGAAATTTGGTACTTAAACGCCCTGTACCATGGGATATCGTCTTATGCTATTTTTTCTCTAGGATAGAACTAATGACTTTTGCTACTGCAAATATTGACCGAAGAAATAAATAGCAGAAGGAAATTTGATGAGTGAAACTCTTCGATTGGTTGATTCTTAATACGTAAGCCTAATCAGCTAATCGGGGAGAGCTTCCTGTCCTGTCGTTACGTGCCGTGCTGTCGAGGAATCGGTAAGTGTGAAAACGGTGGTCGAGGTATAGAGAAGGACAGTGAATTGATATCTCTCACAACTATGATAAGCCCTATGTAATATACCAGATATCTAAATAACTACAGATATATCTTACATCTCTTACAACTAATATATCAAATGCATACCTGGGAATAGAAGTTTCAAAAGTTATCATGTCGAATCTATCAAGCTGAACTTTCTTTTCTTTTTGAATTTTATCCAACTTAGCATATCCATCACGCAATTTCGCTTGCAATTTCGTTAGGTCCTTAATTCTTGAGCTTTTCTGGAAATAGAAAACACACTGTGTGAAAACTCAATTTTTTATTAAAATATAATTGAACAAAATTGTAGGATTTATTAATCTATTTCTCAATGAAAATTGACTGCAATCCAATATCCAATACATTGGCTAATGAGCATTTCTAGATTGATGGTGGAGCTCTCAACTCAGGAATAAAGAGTCCCACACAAAAGGAGCTTTGCTTGCTAGGCTCCTATCCATGTGTAAATGTATTTTACATGAAAAATCTAGGTTGTTGTCAAAATATCACTTATTCATTTTAAAGATCACAAACATGATTGAACACCAATGGTGTCATCTTCAGTGTATTTTGCTGTTCATTATGTAAAAAAGATTAATGGAAGAATTATAGAAAAGCTTTATTCGCTAATTTAATGGCTTTAACGTCGAGCGCTTAGCTCTAGGAACAAACTAATTCCGCTAGGTCGCTCCAGCTGTACTATTCACTTGCTGCCCGAGCATAGCAGGCGTAAAACCGTGCTTTAAAGGTACACATACCAGCGGCTATTATTGTGTCTATAAAAGAAGTTTAGGCATCAACTTTATTCATCAAGAACAGCGCTACAAGTTGCTATGAATTTGAAGTCTATAGAACGAACATTGAATGTGAAAAAGAGTTTAAAATGCATACAAATTTAATTTTATTTCAGATTTTCAAAAACAAAGTTGACGTGCATATTTTTCTGACCAGTAGTTTTTGAAGGGTATGTGAACCATCTGCCTCGAAAAAGTGACTTTTGAAGCCCTATTGTAAGCTAACTGAAGCTGATAAAAATATTTCAATTGCATAGATTATGTCCTGAGAACCTGTCCAATAGATTAGAAAAAGGAAAAAGAATTTTTTGAAAAAAAATATTGAATGCACAACCTTAATTGTAGCGTGTTGAAGCTGTCCTTCAGATATAACTTATTTGAATCAAATGAAAGTTTACTTTACAGTAAACAGTAATAGAATTGATGAACTAGTAGTACGTGTTTTACTCAAATCTGAAAGTCTAGTTAAAGAGAAAACTGCCAATAACAATTACTCATTAGAAAAATAAAGCAGAAGATAGTTTCATTGAGAAAATACGATATTAAGAAAAAATAGACTTCTTCTTCTTGTTTGGCTTTACAACCCAGTAAGAGTCACAGCCTCGCTCAATCTTCTCCTCCAAGCAACTCTGTTCAATCCTTGCACTCCAACCTTTGCGCATTCAATAAGAAGACTAAGAAATTGTCAAAAACCACAGATTTATTGAAAGCTAGAAAGGCCGGTTTCGGTTGTTAAACCATTGTCAATCTCTGATAAAAGCCGCATCCTGGTCAACCACATCCATCCATCTTGTCCTAGGTCGCCCACTCTTCCTCATTCCATATATTTTCCCATTCATCGCCATCTTGGGTGGGTAGGTGTCATCTGCTCGTATCAGGTGTACTGCCACCACCCTCTACATAGAAAGCCTGTTCACTGGTTTGTGACGTCACCGAGAGTAGTCTTCCATTCTCAGATTCCCAACCAGTCTGTAGCACTTGCACCTAAAGCCTGGTCCACAGGCAACGATATATAGCACCAATCTGATCGGTACTGACTATATTGGAGCGTATGGACGATGTCGAATTTATTGCAACGATTATTGGTGCAATCAAATTGTTACGATCATATCCTTTCGTGTGGACCAGGCTTAACGATCTCTGAATCGTTCCTCTGTTATCTCTGCTGATTGAATATACTGACTTATCAATTTACTGTCCTGATCTGGATGTTATTTATGTAATACATTTGTTTTATATTGAAAATGAGTACATAAGATTTTTACATTGTAAGGTGCATTTTTTTTAAATAAATATCCTTTGTCTGTCTTTTATTAATTCTCACATACTGTTGAATAGGTAAGTTACAACTAATCTAGCAGAGAGCACAACTAAGAACTATGTCTTCCGCTCTTGAAACTCATAGCTATAACGAAATAATCACTAAATAATTTGAGAAGACAATAATAGAATATACTTACACTCATTTTCATAATTCATTGACATCATCAGGATACCTTCTACAGCTGCATAGTTTTCTATAATAATTACAGTACATAATTGAAACAAGAGTCAGGAACTGTTTATTTATTTCAATGTACTTATTATTTATTTACATTCGTTAACCTTGTCTCTTGCCTTTGTGGCCTACTGACAAGAAAATATTTCATTATTATTAATAGAAGTAACTTACACTTGTAAGTTTGATTTGTAGTCTCCTGTACTTTGCAAAAAATAGGTAAATATACTTCATATATAATCTCATCAGTGTTCTAAATACTGTATTCATAGACGCTACTTAATGCTTATTTGACAGAAATGGGTCTTCAATATACCGTATATGCTTTTCGAGTTACTCTTGAGTAAAGTAAGTCTCAAGTAGCATTAATAATAACGGGCATAAATACTTCCCATTATGACTCAAGTTTTTCTTCTCTGATAGGAGAAAGAAATTTGATTTTGGAAGCAAAAATATCAGTTGATAAATGATAAAACAATATTATAATACATAAAAGTTCTTTAATGTTTGTTGATTGAATGAATGTATATAAATAAGAAATCATTCAAATAATAAGAAATTATACAAGTTCTTCAATGTTTGTTGATTGAATGCATATAAATAAGGAATCATTTGAATAATAAGAAATTATACAAGTTCTTTAATGTTTGTTGATTGAATGAATGCATATAAATAATAACTCATTTAAATAATAAGAAATTATACAAGTTCTTCAATGTTTGTTGATTGAATGCATATAAATAAGGAATCATTTAAATAATAAGAAATTATACAAGTTCTTTAATGTTTGTTGATTGAATGCATATAAATAAGAAATCATTTAAATAATAAGAAATTATACATACTGTACAGTGTACATAAATATGGTATATTCAACCATTACTGTATCCTATTCCAAACCTATCTACAACTTTTATATCTACAACAGTTTTTATAGTCATGGAACCTATCCTATTTTGAACCTGCATCTACAACTCGTAATTTAAATGATTTTCAAACAGCACATATTTTATTACACATGTGATCCAAATTCCAATAAAAACGAATCTGTAATTTTCCAATCTTAATTAATCAATAATCCAATTGATAATAATCTAAATAATCAATATTTTTTACCGAAAATTAAATGTTAAAAAAAATATTTCATAGTCATAGAACCTATCCTATTTTAAACCTTTATCTACAACTCGTAATTTGAATAATTTTCAAACAACACATATTTTATTATTATATACATGTGATCCCAATTCTTCCAATGTTTAAAAGTAGCCTAATGATCAGTTTCAATTAATCAGCGTTTGCAACTTCCTGCGTGATTGCTTTGAAATTCTCTGACCATTTTCCTTTTTACAATAGTTTTTCAAAAAAATATTTACAGCAACACCTACCATACTTTTTGTAATAGCACAGCTTGAATGACCATTCATGCAGACACTGTCAAACAAAGTACATTCTTTGTCATTAATTGCTTGGACAGATTTTGTGCATGCCACAGCTTTTTGATTGTCACACATTAAAAAATCAGATTCAAAAGTCGACAGCAATTTACTTACAACAATATAAGTGTATGAAATTACATCTATCACACATTGGGATGGATATTTCAAGCCTCCACAGTCTTGTCTGTCAATTAACATGAAGTGCTCATTAGTAGGCAACTCCCTATCAATCAGTAATTCCTCTTTGCATTCAATGCAATTGATTTTTCTCAAAATTACATGAGCACAATACCCTGCAATGTAAGTGAGAGAGGGTAAAAAATCTGTAATGGATTCCAAGTCATTCTGGTTGACTTCTACCTCACCACTAAAATTTGAATGTGTTTCATCATGATCTGCAATAGAAACTGCAGTCTGACCTACATCAATTCGACCCTGGGCAGTTGAATATAATTTAAGTGGTACCACACTCTGGATTCTTATTTTTTTCTCAGTTTCAAATAATTGAGTAACTGAAATGTGGTACTGTGATCCAGCTAATTGCCTGTATTTGCTGAAACGTTCTTCAAGGGCATCAGTTTGCAGCTTTCCAGTCAAAAAATATTGCATCCCTAACTCATCTTGACAGTACCTCGCAAACTCTATCACTGCATAGCTAGTATGCCTTAAAGCTAGGAATGTTTCTCTGGTAAAAAATCCAGAGGAAAGATTCCTTGTCTTCCAAGCATCAAGCCAATCTAAAAACTTATACAAAAAGTCAATTTTGAAATCATTGCTAACCATTGGATCCATGAATGGATTCAGCTTGCGTAGCCCCTTGTACATTGACTTGACATTCATAATATTGAACCAATTCACCATAATTTTTATAAATTCAGCAGTGGAGTGTGCATGCCTCAAATCAAAATTTGGTGCTGGCAACTTCTAAACCTGCTGCTACTGCTAGGTTAAAAAACTTGCAGTACCAACTTCACACTTTGTCTCTCTAGATTGGTGGGACACAATGCTTTGAGAGTGAGAGGATAGGCATACTTTGCCACAGAGGTACTATCAATGTCATACATTTTTCGCAAAGTAGTGAATGAAGCTATATTCTCTTCTGGCTCCCCACTACCAGGAAATGCTGGGTAAACCATATCAAGTTCATTATTTTTTTGGTTAATCCAATTGTTGCGCACTGATTTAATTATATGGACTGAATCTAAAATGTAAAACAGGGGTCGCTGATGGTCACAAGGGTGTTTGAAAACAATTTTTAGTTGCTTGTCATTTGATAACATACTCACACAATTTCTATTTATAGCATTGTTGTCAGATGCAATACAAACCACTCTGTAACCTATATTCTCAAGGCCTTCAATGATCTGAAGCAACACACTGTGCAGTTGAGCTGCTGTTATTTTTTTAACAGGGAGTACATGAATCACATCTCTGAATGCTGATCTTATACTTTGCAACATGAAAACAACTGCTGAACTGGCAGCTGATTCAGCATTGAAAGAAGTACCTAATATGTTGCCTCCTTTGTAGTCCAAGTATGGACGAAGGTGAATTTCATCCATCATTAAAACTACATTTTTGTCATTATCACTCAAGTGATTAAACTTTTGTTGAGCATACGACAGAAACCTTTGTCCTTGGAGTTTTTCATTTTTCGGATCAAGTTCAAATTTGCTGCACAACCTTCTTAATGTACTTGAATGTGGTAGTCTCATATAACCACTATTTCTCAAAAACTTGTAGGCATGTCCAGATATTGTGAACAGTAGACAACATAAAACCATCAATGAAGAGCTGAATTTGTTTGCATATTTAGACACATTTATCAATTCACATTGATGGATTATGAATCCCACTACATCTCTTTCACTTTCATCTACTTTTTCATGAACTAACTTCAAATTTTCCTTGGCAGAATCCAAATAATGTGCCATAGAAAGTTCTGACAGTTCAAACTTATCACATTCATCCAATATGGATAACAATTTATTCAAGTCACTTATATCTCTAGGAAAAACTCCTGAGTCCAGCAATTTAATCTCATTGCTCCTTTCATACAATGATACTTGCAGGTTGCTATTAATCACAATTGAAAAATGTATGAATGGGGCTGGATTTTCAGAAACTTTGAAAATACATATAGAATTAGAGTTCAAATGTATGAATGACCATTTTTGAGGAATTTCTACGTTTTTTAAAAGTGATAATAACTCACTCAGATTTGTAAAACAAAATTTCTCCTGGTACTCCCTCTCAGAAGCCAAACTTGCTTCTATAGCTGCTTCAAGTTGAGAAGACTCCAGTCGAATCTTCTTCTCTGCTGGTGCCTCACGAGATTTTTCATATTTGTTCAAATATGATGGGCAACCGGGAAGCACAGAAGGTACTGCACCACATTTAAGTCTGGGAAATTTCAGTGGAGCTATGAGTTTCTGTCCAGACTTCTCATCATATAACTCAGTTTGCCAGAGGACCTCATCTTGTTTGAAATGGAGATGACAAACCTGAAACAAATTAAATCAGTTCAGATGAGTTCAAAATCATTCATGACAAGGAAAAAACACTTCTAGAGAAAGGGTTCAAAAAGTTGTTTTTTTTTTTAATTTCATTATAAAACAGAGTAATGCAGCTCATAATAAAATGTCAGTACCTTGTATCACAGATAAGGTGCCGGTACCTACTAAAGCTTTAGTTATTAGCTAGTCTCTGCTTGTATGCATAACTCAATCTTATTGAAAAAATAACAGCAAAAACTCTGATCTTCTAGTGGTTTTCCCCACCTGCAGCACTGATTTCTCATTCAAAATGAGTAAGCTAATGCTAATCATAGCATTACAGTGGCTTCAGGTGAATTGAGTTTTCTCCACTCCTTATCAATTATATAAACTGTATCAAACTATATCTATTATGAAAACAGCAAAAACTATATCAATTAAGTTGGTTCTCAGTTGAATAATGTCTTGGATGCAGGAAGTAGCCCAGAGGTCTATGCTGTTTAGTTATTTATCTTACATAACTCATTGTTATTTCAAAGTAGATTACTATAAAATATAAATAATTTAATACAGTAGCCTACAGAATGTGAGAGTATCAAACTGTGTTACAAGTTTTGATTGACTCATCTTAGCCTACTCTGTTTAAACCTACCTACATAACCTATAATGATCGGTAACCACAACTTATTACTAATACTAGTAGTGAATCTTCTGTAGCTACTAGCTACTTTATTGAAAAGATATAGATACATACATAGAAATATAATAATTACTTACTCTTGAAGTTTGTGAGGGTATAAAAGCATCACGGTGTATAGAAGAAATCCACTTCTGCTTCAAAACTTCATCAGAAGGAAACTTGAAAACGTTAACTTTTGGCCCATTATCATAATTACCTCTACAGTTTGGTACGCAGCACCGAAACGGCATATTTTAAAAAGAAAAATAATGATTATTAAACAGTTAAAAAAATTCGTAAACACTTATATGTACTCGGGTAGTTCTAAGAGCCGATGGTAAACAATCCATCCACATTCAACATCCAAAGACTACCATGTCCGCCATGACACTGACGTCACAAACCAGTGAACAGGCTTTCTATGTAGAGGGTGGTGGTACTGCCCATCTTAGACTGCGCATTCTCATCACTGTGACTATATCAGCTTGTTGGTACAACTCTTCACTGAGCTCCTGTGTCAGACTCCTGCTTCTTCAACACCTTCAAAGATCCTCCTCAGGATCTTCCTTTCAAAGACACCCAACATTTTCTCTTCAAGAAAAATAGACTAGTGAAATTAATTTCCAACCGTCAGTATTAACGATTATCAAACATCAATGCTTCCCCCATTTACCAATACTGACAGTTGAAAGTAGACCTCACTATACTGTATTCTCAGGAAAAAGTGCATTAGCCACCCTTTCAATGAATCTAGCTAATTAATGATGATGAAGAATAAAAATAAAGATGAAAGAATGCCACGCTGAGCAGCAACAGTTAGGCTAGCTTCACACACATTCGGTTTCATTCGGTTCGGTTCGTTGCCGAAAACGAATGACTTTCATACATATCAGGTTCTAATATTCGTACGGTTTTAATTTGGGTTTTTTATTCTCAAACACAGTTGCGTTTGGATTTTCACAATAAATTCATGCTGGTATTAAAATATAACCACAGTATACATACAGTATGGAAACTCGGCTAGTACCCTGGCGCAAAAATCCGCCATCTTGTTAGGAAGTTCCGCATTGTAATAGTATTGATGGGAGGTTCTGATCACTTTACTGATATCCGGATCAATTGATCTCGTTCACTGCCGCAAGCCAATCAGAAGACCAGGATTGGAACTTCATAATCACGTGACGTGTCTAGTATTTGTGCCATGTAAAAAGCATTGGTTGGATAGGCGTTTGATCGACAGTTTCCATTCTGTGATATAACAGCTGGTGTTCAAATAGTAATAATTATGTGATATCTTGGACTACACAATTTTCAAGTTAATTCAAAATTGTGAACTCTTTGAATAGTTTCTTTTCGATTATGTTAGTTTTGGACGTTCAGAATGATTATTTTTTAAAATTGGAAACTTATTTCTTGTTTTGACACAAGGTACATAACCTTCATCTCTTCTCTCCATTAAGGAAATCATGTAATTTTGCTTCGAAAAAATTTCTCTTTGAGTTTTAATTTATCTTCATATTTTTTTAACAAAATATCCTTGAGGAAAAATGCTCCAGTGAACTAACTGGAATGAATTGACCATATGATTTTGACATAGAACATTTTGAAACACATAGTCACAATATAAATTATATTTAACACCATATAATATGAGGTTAAATGATATGAATAAAAACCAAAACGGAGCGTGTGTGAAAGACTTTGTTTTTGTTTCCGGTTTCCTAGCAACGAATTCGAATATGATGAAACCTATTCATGTGGAGGGGGCGTTCGGTGCTAAGCGGTTGCTATTCGGAACCGAATTGCCGTTTCACACTTATCGGAATTTGCCGAAAACGAACAGAAAGCAAACCGAGCCGAACCGAACCAAATGTGTGTAAAAGTATCCCCTCGCTAGAAACGAATTTGAACCTGATGGAATTTATTAGTGTCAAGTGGGCGTTCGGTTTTATGCGGTTTCTATTCGGTACCGGATTACCGTTTCACACTTATCGGATTTGGCCGAAAACGAACAGAAAGCAAAACGAACCGAACCGAATGTGTGTATAACTAGCCTTAGGCTGTGCGTACACAGAGAGCGGCCAGGTGTCCCGAGTTCCAGCGGTCTTGGAAGGATTAAGATATAGTCTTAGCCTCCTTAGTCCGCTTTGACAGCTCCCTGTGTGCACACACCTTACTAGGAAAAGTTACAGCTATTTTTAGATGAGCTTGAAAACTAGAATGTAAGCAATATACATAAATTATTACCTTGAGAGCTGTAGCACTGGGAGTTTTAGATCCTTCAACCACTGGAACAGATTTCGCCACTGGAGCATTTTCTTTGGAACCAGAAGATTTGTCACCATCAACAGATTTTTCATCACCAACTGAAGATGTTTCAACAACCGAACTTTCAACTTGAACGATTTCTGTCGGTGGCTCTGCTACTTCAACTGTTAAATTTTCCTCCACAATTTGTTCGACCGGATTTTCTTTCACGTCAGTAGTTTCTGCGGTACATGTTACAAATTCAGACTTTTCCAATGACAACAATTTAAGTGGTTCTTCTTCTTTGGGAGCTATTTTCATTTCATCATTTTTTATTGGAACCTGCAGAAGAGGAAAATGATTGATTATTAATTTATTTCAATTGTCTCTTACCATACATGCCAAGATTGAAATATAACCAAGACAAATATGCATGGAAATTTTTAACATGTCAAGCTGCAAAGTATTTTCATGACATAAATTGTGACAGATACTTCAAGAACAATTTGTCGTATTATTCTCTGTAGACTGTAGGCTTTACATTTGCTGTAAGATATTAATAAAGGTTTAAACTTTATCAAGTGCAAGAAAAAGCTGAAGAAAACCATTATTATTATAAGTCCCTCAATTATCCTACTTTACTGGAAATATCATATTTCAATTAAATATGTAATTCAACATTATGAAATGTATTTAAAAAACGCTACTTGCATTAGGTGCAGTCTTATTGACAGATCATAATTAGGCTAGCAGTGTCAATCAATTTGAATCTTCTTGCCCTTTTAGTGGATCATTAGAAAAAAATCATAACTATCTTCATTTGTTTAAATGTTTAATTTCTAACCAGATTTACAAAATAATCTACAGTATGAGAATAAATAGACTGAGGATTGATTGTAGGATAAGAGCATTAGATATGTGAGCCTACATAGATGCCTTTATTTTTGCATTTTAAAACCTTAGAAGTGGACGAAGTTAAGGCAACTAGAGCCCCTTTTACAACTTGACCCACAATATGTAGGCTACGGTACTTCAAGTTTGTGTACAGACTTACATTTATTTTCAACATCAAACCTATACATATTTTTAGTCAAAAATGAAATACTAAAACTGTAAATAGTTTGAAAAGAAAATGTATTAGGTAACGATAAATATTGTAAACAAGTATACAAGATATAACTTAGGTTGCAAGCTACAAGTAATCTTTGGTTCAAAACTTTTGTTCAGGTTAAAGTTCAAGAAGTCAAATTGTATACTTGACCATGGACACCTCAAATGTATACCATACTAGCTTTACATTAATATGAGGAATTTGTCATTCAAGAATAAAATATAATATCTAAAAACAGTCAAGTTAAACAAACTATCACAGAGGAAATACAAAAATACTTTTGAGTACTGACCTCATTCTTGGAGTTTTCACTTGTCTCTTTGGTTTTCAATGTTGAAGAAGTTGAATTAGATTTTCCATTCAGCACTCCAAATGTTTTTCTGATGTCTGATTGCGGAGAACTGCTAATCTTCTTGTCAAATAGAACACGCTTCAATATTTTTTTCTTGGTGACATTTGCTTCACTCGCTGGCACCACACTGTTTGGATAGATGAGTCTTCGGCGAGCAGATGGATTTTTTGCTGAATTTCGCCTTTCGTCACTAATTTTTCTTACTGACACGTCGCCTTCATCATTTTCCAGAATCATCACTTTTTTACTAGGCTGTGAACTTCTTTTGGCATCGTCGATAGCTGGACGTTTGCGAGTTGCGAAAAACTCAGTTATTGACGATTGCACAGACATTTCTAAACTGCGAAACTAAATTTAAGCTATTTAAAATCTATAAAACAGTCAGAATAGTCAGCACACGTTGAAAAATATTGAAATATATTCCCCTAAACTGCGATTATTTGGACACCATTCTCAGAAGCATCAATGGAGAAAGCAGAAAGATGAAAGTTCAAAGCATTGAGTTTTGAGGTTAGGTTTGTTTTGGTGATTCTCTGAGATTTGGCGCCAAATGTCAAAACGCGCTTCCTGCTCATTTTATATCATTAAATCAAATCAAAATTCAATCAATTTAGTTTAATTGGAAGAAATAAAGGTAAATAAGAATTGAATGAAAATAGTTTCGATAAATTAGAGGCTCTCAACGAAAATAATTTTCGCTTCGAAGGAGATGGCAAAACCGCGAATATTTGAAAACTATTAGTGATATTATACATTCAATATTTTAATGATAATAATAATAATGTCTTATTTTCCCCATCAAGTTTTCTATTCCATAAAATGTAATTTTAATTCTACTTATAAGAAAAATTAATTTTTTTTTTATTTTATGGTATTCAACCTGTGAATATGAGATCATTATAAAATAGTTTCTAATAAACAGGATAACATTCAATCACTTTTCTGATGAATGTCTTTCCCATTTTTCGTAAAGTCTTGGTGAAGATCAAAAATACTGTAGTCTTGCAAACTAATAAATTAGGATACCTAACTCTATAATTACCTCAGTACCGTACCTCACGCAAACTTCCAAACAAAAGACGTTTAATGTATTATTTTGTAGCATTAGAAAACTTTATTTAAGAAAAGAAAGAAAATTTTACATTATAAAATTTAAGTCTTTTGAATTTTAGGGGCATACAGTATTAGTACATGAATAGAAATATATTTTTAAACTGCAATCACACAAAGTTGCCAATTTTGAGAGAGTCTCTAGTCGAAACTGAGTGAGAAACAATATTACACTTTTGTTGAAAACATAAGAATTATCACATTTATATTGTGTGCTTTTAAAGAAATCGTTAACAATATATTCCTATAAATTCGGACGTGAGTTATTAGCTTAACTTCAGCTACTTATGCGTTGCATATTATATAATATTCATTCACTTTTATAGAGTTATCCAAGTACAGTTTTTCAGCTATAACAGCTACAGTATAGACAAATATTTTAACGGAGAAATCTTTATATTTTTTAAATGATAAATGAAAGCACACAAAGTTGAAAAAATTGAAAATATTTATGATCATAATATAATATATATATCAATTTATTCCAAAAACATGTTGAACAAAACAGAAAAAAAACAACAATTATAATCATTTTAGAGTTTTATAACTTTTATAGGAATAATATTATTTTCATTTATTATGTATTAATACTCGCTCTTTTCGATTCTCTTGACTTTCTTGATTCATATTGATTTACATCTTCTTCAGTATCTGTAAATAAATAAATAAATTTAATAAAAAAAATATTATAGTGGTTATATCAGTATCGAAGACAAAGCATTAATATCCAAGGTATCAAAAATCTATGGATTAAGTAGCTTTGTTAGCTATTAAATACTTAAATTCGAAAATATTTTCAGATATCTATTTGCAAAGAGGACATAAGGATACATTTATTATTTAGCTCTGTATACTTAAGAATAAAATCATTTAATAGGCATGACTAATACCATAGAGAAACGATAGCATAGTAGATATCCCATGGTATAGGGCATTTATGTCGCTAAAGTTTTACTGTTATCCCAAGCCGATAGTTCACATAGTTCTTTCCTATGCAGCTGTGAGTAGGGGTAAAGTGAGACTTCTGAAGAAAAGCTGGCTCAAACCTGCCCCAAACCTGGCTCAAAGCTGCCCCCAAATCTGCCCCAAAGCTGATTCTTGGTTCTAACCTTGCCCAATCCAATGTAATCTGATCTAACCTAACCTAGCCATACCCCTAATCTCACAATAAACCTCAAATGAAGATTTCCCACTTTTTTGGAAAAAAAAACTAGATCCAGCTTTTTTTTATTTCTTGAATAACTAGGAAACCGTTAATTTTACAAAAAATCTACAAGAGTAACTTTTTCCAGTAAATCTAATAACGAATCCATTGACACCCCATTTGTCAAGATTGAACAGAAAATAAGGATCTCATGGGAAAACTAGATCCAGCTTTTTTTTATTTCTCTAATAACTAAGAAACCGTTAATTTTACAAAAAATCTACAAGAGTAACTTTTTCCAGTAAATCTAATAACGAATCCATTGACACCCCATTTGTCAAGATTGAACAGAAAATAAGGATCTCATAGATCCAGTTTTTTTTAATAACTAAGAAACCGTTAATTTTACAAAAAATCTACAAGAGTAACTTTTTCCAGTAAATCTAATAACGAATCCATTTGTCAGATTGAACAGAAAATAGGAAAAGTAGATCCAATTTCTTGAATAACTAAGAATAATTTTTTTCAGTAAATCCATTATTTGTCAAGGGATCCTAACTCTGAAACTGAGCACCAAGCATTTTTATGTTGAGACCCTTTCTTAAGCAAACCTCAGCACTAAACCCCCCCCCACAAGGGGGGGGGGGGTTGGGGGGTCTTGACCCTCTGCCTTTAACCTGAACTACTTGAAAACTCACCTCAGGTTGTATTGAGAAGAAAAAAATATATAATAAAAATGTATAAGAAACAAGTCAAGTCGGATATATTACTTGTTGATCAGAGTGTACATCTTGATGAGAGTATTACCAAATATGATTATATCACTCACACACCATATATTCAACAGACATTTAATTACAATGATGAAATTTGAATAAGTTTAAAACAAGAAGATATTTATACACTTCCAAGTAGAAGTTTTCTCATAATTGAAGGCGAAATCAAAGTGAAAGATAAGAGTGATGTTGAAACCAAGGACTTTTCACTTATCAATAATGGAGTTGCATACCTATTTGATGAAATCAGATATGAATTGGGAGGGGTTGAAGTTGATCGCACACGTAATGTAGGATTGACAACAACCATGAAAAACTATCTACGTCAATCAAAACTCAATGAAAAAATTATGGAGAATGCAGGATGGAAGTTGACTGGATGGAAAAGTTTAGATAAATTCTGCTTTTGCATTCCTTTGGATATGTGGTTAGGTGTAATGGAAGACTATAGAAAAGTTCTATTAAATGTTCGTCAGGAAATTGTTCTATTAAGATCATCATCAGACTTAAATTGTATTGAATCAGAGACAGCAAAATCGGTGAAAATTGATATTACAAAACTACAATGGAAAGTACCCTACATACATGCTTCTGACACTGTTCGTCTTGATCTGCTGAGTTTAACACATAGTGATATACCAATTACCATTCCATTCAGATCATGGGAATTGCATGAATTTCCACAATTACCTGAAACTACCAATCTTCAATGGACAGTTAAGACAACTTCAAACATATTGAAACCTAGATTCATTATTCTTGGATTTCAAAAGAATAGGAAAAATGTTATAACTGCTAACAGGTCACATTTCGATTTCTGTAATCTGAACAATGTTAATCTCTATTTAAATGCTCAATCATTCCCCTATGAAAATATTGTTGGTAATAAACATTTATTGTATCACATGTTCTCTGAATTCCAAAATGAATACTATTCTTATAACAGCAGTACATCAATTGAGTATAAAACATTTGATGAATATGCACCATTGGTTGTTATAGACTGTAGTAAGCAAAATGAACTATTGAAATCTGGTGCAATAGACATAAAGTTGACATTGGAAACAACAAATAATTTCTCAGAAAAAACCAGTGCCTACTGTTTAATCCTCTATGATAATGAGTTTGAATATACACCACTGAGTGGAACAGTAAAAAGAGTATTATAAATCTTCTATAAAATAACAAAGAACTAGACAATATTCAAATCAAAAGTATTATCTACAAATGTATCAATATTTTACCTTCAGTATCATCCCATTGATTTGTAGAATTGTTCTTGTCTTGATCTCAACCATTTTCTTCAAATTTATTTTAAAGCATTTTATATTATTATTCAATTTATCAGCTTCTTTCAAAGCAAAATACTGACTGTGATGATATAGTGCTATCCATATGAGCTTAGATTTTTCATTAAAGTTGAATAATGTTCTTGGTCTGGGTAACCAAACCTACATTTTTTTCTGGGTGTACTCACCTACATCTACAATTTTTTCTGGGTGTACTCACCTAAACCTAAGATTTTTCACCTTTATTTATTACATTTTTTTCATACCATTCTTTAAAAGAGATTCCAGAGGAAAGTGAGAATTGTTGGATTAAGTTTGGATCAGTCATATACTTCCATTCTTTTTCATTATTGAGATTGATGTTTGGTATGAAAGTTGCAGCTAATGGTATACATTGTAAAAAATGGAAAAATTCTGAATCAAATTTTTGATATCAACATTAATATCTCTATTATTATCTTTATTATACAAATATCGACCAAATTTATCAACACTCATGATCTATTTTTATAATAAATGTTTAATACAACCTGAGGTGAGTTTTCAAGTAGTTCAGGTTAAAGGCAGAGGGTCAAGCCCCCCAACCCCCCCCCCTTGTGGGGGGGGGGGTTTAGTGCTGAGGTTTGCTTAAGAAAGGGTCTCAACATAAAAATGCTTGTTGCTCAGTTTCAGAGTTAGGATCCCCTTGACAAATAATGGATTTACTGAAAAAATTATTCTTAGTTATTCAAGAAATTGGATCTACTTTTTCCTTATTTTCTGTTCAATCTTGACAAATGGATTCGTTATTAGATTTACTGGAAAAAGTTACTCTTGTAGATTTTTTGTAAAATTAACGGTTTCTTAGTTATTCAAGAAATAAAAAAAACTGGATCTATGAGATCCTTATTTTCTGTTCAATCTTGACAAATGGGGTGTCAATGGATTCTTTATTAGATTTACTGGAAAAAGTTACTCTTGTAGATTTTTTGTAAAATTAACGGTTTCTTAGTTATTCAAGAAATAAAAAAAGCTGGATCTAGTTTTCCCATGAGATCCTTATTTTCTGTTCAATCTTGACAAATGGGGTGTCAATGGATTCGTTATTAGATTTACTGGAAAAAGTTACTCTTGTAGATTTTTTGTAAAATTAACGGTTTCTTAGTTATTCAAGAAATAAAAAAAGCTGGATCTAGTTTTTTTTTTTTCCAAAAAGTGGGAAATCTTCATTTGAGGTTTATTGTGAGATTAGGGGTATGGCTAGGTTAGGTTAGATCAGATTACATTGGATTGGCAAGGTTAGAACCAAGAATCAGATTTGGGGCAGATTTGGGCGCAGCTTTGAGCCAGGTTTGGGGCAGGTTTGAGCCAGCTTTTCTTCAGAAGTCTCACTTTACCCCTACTGCTGTGTGACGCTGGTAGTCTCTCAAATTGTGCCGTTCATACATTATCACCCCAACAAAACAGTAGAAATTGACAATAATCGACAGTAATCGGCTTGAGATAACAGTAATAGTTGCGACATAAATTCCCTATACCATGGGATATCTACTTATGCTATTTTTTCTCTATGCTAATACACATATATTGTTAATATATCATGACATTAATATCATAATATTAAGATAGGATACAAACCAATAGTTATCGCAACTATAATTTGTTGTATTGTTATGGAGTGAATTAACTATTTACTTGCTAACAATTTTTTATATCTATAGGCCTATAACTTTGATATTATATCTACATTTCAATTCTTTAGTTTTTAGATTCATTGTAATTTTACAATATTAAATGACTCTCATAAAGTGTTTAAGATGAGTGTTATGTCGGAAAGCGCTTCACTGCATGAGTAGTGAACGCTATAATTTCACCCTTTTTCTTATGACTGAACCATCTATATGTCGTCAAAAACGTGTGAAACCTTTATATATATTCAGGCTAGGTGCGACTTTATCGCAAGGATCACCGATCACTCCACCAACAAAAAACCATATACGAGTGTACTATAGTATGACGAACAGCTTTTTACCATAGTGAGGTTCACGTTATAATGGCAGTATTTGATTGATAATAGTGTTGCTATCCTTGTCTATCATGCACCAATGCAACAAAACAGATAGCGCTATCTCTCTCCAGCTTTGAAATGTTGTTAGTTTGCCAGAAATATTAAGTGTGAATTTACCATAGTGATGCCTACGTTATAATGGCAATGGAGAAAGATAGGAGAACAGAGTTGCCTATTCACTGTCTTGCCACTTCCTTCTATAGAATATAGTTGACCAGTGTATCTGATAGAAGACTACCTGATCATTCTAGTTTAAAATAATCAGAAATTATATTTTATCTGTAAAGAGAATATTTCTCAAACAATAAATTTTCATAATTAAGATCAATTAATATATTTTCATAAATTGCTAGTAATCGATCTGGCAACGTTGCGGAGTTAGGAAAGGATAGCCCTATCTGCTTTGTCGAATGATAGATGAATAAATACAATTTTATTGTCAGCCAGCCAAAAAAGCACAAGACAAAGTCACACAAATAGAACATGAAATAGACAGTCACACATTAAGAGATACATTGTTACTATTACAATTGCTATTTAGATTACATTTCCAAATATTACAAATAACAAAGACAGTATTACAAAATTAAGCAGCTAGTTCATACGTGCTAACAATAAGAATTAAGGTATGCTGATTCTGCTCTCGTAAAATTCACTTAATTTATAAAAAAGGATTTTTGCCAGCCAATCGTGCACCTTTAATTTGAACAGTTTTAGGTGTGTTTGTTGGAGGTGTAGCGGTAACTTATTATACACCTTTGCCCAACTGCTTCAAAACTGTTTGTGAGTTTTGGATCTAAATGTACATAAAGAAATTTTATACTAGATGCGTTGAGAGTAGCTCCGTATTTCAAATTGAAATTGATTCTTTCTGTCTTATCTGAATTCAATACAATGCTCGTTCCATCGTACTCTCCGTCTCTTGGATAAGGCCTCTCAAATCATTATTGGTGTGCAAGAATGTAGTGTCATCTGCGATAGACAGGATAGCAACACCAATGTTAATCAAATACTGCCATTATAAAAGGGTAATATAGCCTAATATAGTTTGAAAACCAGCTTTTTTACTATAGTGAGGTCCACGTTATAATGGAAGTGAAGAAAGATAGGAGAACAACGTTGCCGATCCTCACTGTCTTGTCAAAGACTTCTTGACGGTAGCTGATACAGGTTTATTAATGCAATATTAATTTATTGTTCATTCTCGTTTAAAATAATCAATTATATTTTATCAAGCAAGATATTATATTTTAAAATAATTTCATACTAAATTTTCATAATTAAGATAACATATTTTATTAATCAATTATTGACCGAGCGAAGTGAGGTCTAATTCAAGTCGACGGTTTGTCATTTCTCTCAATGTTTAAATGTTTATATGTTGCGCATTTACGGCAAAACGCGGTAATAGATTCTCATGAAATTTGACAGGCATGTTCCTTTTTTAATTGCGCGTCGATGTTTATACAAGGTTTTTTGAAATTTTTCATTTCAAGGATAGTAATAAAAAGAAAAAGGAGCCTCCTTCTTACGCCAATAGTAGTGTAAAAATCAGACTATAAAAATAATAATTCATCATAAATCAGCTGACAAGTGATTACACAGATGTGTGGAGAAGCCAGTCTATTGCTGTATTTCCATAGTTTCAATCAGGTACTTGTGGATGAGAATACTGCGTGAGGTCTACTGTTCACAGAACTACTAGTATTTTATTAAGCAAGAAATTATATTTTTCAATAATTTCATAATGAATTTTCATAATAATTAAGATGAAGAATTTTGTTAATTAATTATCAATTCTACATTGTTAAAAGCCGATCTGGCAACAGAGCAAAGCCAGAGAGAGAGATAGATTGATTGATTGATTGATTATATGCCTTTATTAGGGCGGAATTAGGACTCCTGGTCCTCTCTGCCACACAACCCTGCCAGAGAGAGAGAGAGAGAGAGAGAGAGAGAGAGAGAGAGAGAGAGAGAGAGAGAGAGAGAGAGAGAGAGAGAGAGAGAGAGAGAGAGAGAGAGAGAGAGAGAGAGATAGTGCTACCCGCTTTGTTGAATGATAGACAAGGATAGCATTACCATTGCTAATCAAACACTGTCATTATAACGTGGACCTCACTGGATTACGAATTTACTAGTGTAAAAACTCACCTTGTAATTCGTCATTGCCGCAAATAATATTGCGCATCTTATCCAACTCAGACAGCTGTTTCGAGCCTTGGCGTCCCTTCGTCTCATCATAGACATCAGTGCTCTCCCTGTTGAACTCGATCTGCGCTCTCAGCTTCTCATCCAAGAAATAGTTTAGATACTCAGGAATGTCATATCCCCCATAGTCAAAGTCGTCGTCATCATCACCCGGCAACAAATCCACATTGGACACTTCATCGCTGTCATCGTCAAACCCGGCTTCACCTGCTGGGATGTCATCTGACGGTGTCTTGGGAGGAACCAAAGTCTCGGCAGGTATCTTATCGGCGCTGAACGCTATGTACTCCTCCGGTATCCAGAAGAGAGTTTTCTGTTTGTCCGCTGTATCTTCTTCTTCTTCAGCTCCCTCTTCTCCTTCTACATCATCACCTTTCTCTCCATCTCTCTTTCGATCTTTTGTAGCTTCTTCCTTGACTTTTTCTCTCGCTTCTTCCTTTCCTTCTTCCTCATCATTATCTGCCGGCCATCCGTCTTCGTCGGAGACAAAGTTCTTGTGTTTTTCGTCGATGTAGAGGTGGTGACCTAGCTGGATGGCTTTCGTGTCAAACGTGAAGCAGCCTTCACCTATGGGCTGGGAAATGGATTGAAGAAGAATGAGAGATTATTAATAGATATTGTAGAAGATTGAGAAGCTATTATTGTAGAAAATGACGTTGTTTGTAACATTTAAATGTTTCTTGGCAATAAAAGATTGATTGATTGATCATTGTCATAGCCACCTCTAATACAAGGCCCCGGCCTACGATATTGCAACGTCGCAGCGTAGGCCTAGAATCTAATACATGATTGGTAAAAAGATCAGCTGGTATTTTTAAAAATCTTTTTCACCAATCATGTATTGGATTCTAGGCCTACACTGCGACGTTGCAATATCGTAGACCGGGGCCTCGTATTGGAAGTGGCTATGTCATTGTTCATTGAATATTACTTTAATGCCGCATCCTCATGTTGGCCCTACGAAGGCAAATGACGACCAGCGCCAGTGTGTGCTGGATAGGTGCGGTTTGCCAACGCTGGCCTTGATTGGGCGCTGGTCACATTGCAGGCTGGGCCAGTTTACTTGGCCAAAATGTGGAATAGGATGGTCATTATTTGCTTAGATTAGGTACTAAAAATTTGTTTCTGATAACCTGGTTAATATAGGTACTTTGTACGTAGAAATTACAGTTTACTGGTGCCGTGAAAATTTTACACAGTGAAAACTTGAACTGTATTAAATCAGTTAGTGATTTATTAATCTCAATATGAATAACATAACAGAAAACGAAACTTAACATTGTTTTAAAGCTGTTTTTTTTTAACTGGCACTTTGCAAACGGTCCTTCATATGTAAAACTTGTTTTGTCGTGTGTGGCTTCTTCAGAGCCTGAACATTTTCACAGTAAAAACTACTGTAATTTCTACATACAAAGTCTATCAACCAACATATTCTACAGTAGGAGCTTGAACTGAATCCACAAACATCTTAATCTGTTAATTTTTGTGTCTTGTATTGCATTGTTACAGTGGTATTGTTATATTGTTTTCTATATGTGCTTTATGTGAATAAACTGATTGTCTGATTACAGAAGGTGTTTCTGCTGCTCCGAACTCAAGATAAATTTGAAATTAAAACTATGATATTTGTAGAATTTGGAATAAATTTTAGTGATAAAAATTCGACTTTTGCTAGATTGCAAGAACTATTTTGGAGCTCACATCGAATTTCCTTCTAGCTCTTCTCCCAGTTGTCAATATTTGCAGTAGCAGGAGTCTTCAGGATCAGGGTAGTTGATGGCAATAATTAATTTGGATTTTGAATTGACATTTATTATTATTTACTCATTATACGGACATTATAAATAAATCATTATACTATAATTATAATAATAGTACTTTATTTTCAAGAGAAAGAGCTCCCAAAAGAGACAACAAAGTACGGTAGTGTTGAATGTTATAGGAGATCTATATTACAGAATTCGGTATCACCATATCATATTATAAGATAAATAAATAAATAGATGTTTATTTCCCAAAAAACTAAAACTCCAACATCAATTACACAAAATATTAGATAAATTACAATAACATACAATAGTTAGTTACAAAAAATTCTTATAATGTGTCCTCTACTTGTTTAGTTCCTTCTGTGTAGAAATTGACCTACTCCATTAAGGTGTACTGTGTTCTAGAGACATATAGAGATAAATATAGAGATATATTTAGACAAGCAAAGTTGTCGGTCCTGGCTGCCTAAAAGCAGTCGTGAAGTCATGTCAGAGACCCAGAAATCGATCCAGGTGTGACCTGAAAACTCTGACATCAGACCCGAGCCAGCCAGGTCACTCGGAGTTGAGGGTGAGACCATATTAGGCGATTTTTTCAGACGCCAACCCAATAGGACGAGAGCTTCATGCCCTGCCGACTCTGAAAACGTCGAGTATGGACTCGTCCTTAGTTTATAAGAAGATTTGCAAAACAAACGACAGCCACTGTAACCGCGTTTTACAGTAAATTCTTATTCTCACCCGATTATCCTTCCAAGTGCCATGATGACGGAACTTAGCATAGTGGACTTGCGCAGTTCCCTGCCGCTTGCCCTCCACCCAATACCCGCTGTATTTGACGCCATCTTTCTTGTGAAAATAGGAGCCGTGACCGTGTCGTTTACCCTTGTACCAGGAACCTTCATAGTAGTCACCATTGGGGTACTTGTACAAACCATAGCCGTGCTTGTCGTCCTTCTTCCATTCACCTGAGAAATTCATTGAATTACATTTTATGAATTTTGAATGAAAAGTAAGTTAGGTAGGCCTATATCATAGACACTTTTTATGCTTAAATTACGACAATCAGAGTTTTAAACAAAGTTTTAGTTTTTAAAGAAATACCTAAATTATAAAGTTCAATCAGTCGCCATTTTGGATAAAACTATCATAGAACATTTTTATTGATGTCATCTTTCTCGTTTTGAAAAGGCCTTTAAAATGATGTTTCACACAATGGGTGTTTACATTCAAAATATTTGATTTACAACCCCTCATTTCCTCAAAAACTAGAAACTAATCAGCCGCCATTTTGGATACAAGTATCATAGAACATTTTTATTGATGCTATCTTTGTTGTTTTAAAAAGGCTTTAAAATGATGTACCACATAATGGGTGTTCACATTTAAAATAGTTACAACCCCTTCACGTCACCCCTCTATGAGGGATTGAAATTCAGTTGTACGTCGAAAGGTAGAGTATTTGACCAATAACTTATCCTGAGAGTTATACATTATATCTATAGCAGTCTCCAACTTATTGAGGTGTTCCCATATACATATGACTCACTCTGTATATTATTATATTTCTTCATAATTTTGAAACTCACCTTCATAAGTTGACCCATCGGGGTAAATAAATTTGCCAATGCCATGCTTCATGCCCTGGCGATAAGTGCCGTGATAGCGGGCTCCGTTTCGAAAAATATAGATTCCTCTGCCATGCCGCTTTCCAAATTTGTACTGGCCGTCGTACATGTCTCCATTGGGCAGCAGAGCGCACCCCAGACCGTGTCTCTGATTGTCTTGATTTCGCATCCCTTCATACTTCTGTTGAGAATATTTGGTCAACAGATGTTTCTAATTCTTTCTTATAGGCATGTCCGTTTTATTTTAATAATTGGAGGCTTGAAAATGGCATTAAATGCTTAAAAATATAGTAATAGAACCACGATACAATGACGTTATTTGATTTTAGCATTGCTATCCTTGTCTATCATTCGACAAAGCAGATAGCGATATCATTTTCTAGTTTTGCAACGTTGCCAGATCGTTTTTCAACAATGTAGGAATATAATTGACAAAATATCAATTTTTCACCAATGTAGAAAATATGATTAATCAACAAAATATATTTTATTTCAATTATGAAAATTCATTATTTAATCATAGAAAAATAAATTTTCTTGACGAATAGTATTATTATTATTAGCGTATGGCTTTGAATGGTGGGGGGGGAGACCCAAGGGTAGTTCCACCTCGCCCTATATAGTCCAAAGTTCCCTAATGGGAAACCGGACACTAAAAGGTTATAGGTGGTGAGCACAATACTTTAAATTTACACTTTTCACTTCGGAATTAAGTTTATTTTGATGTTAAAAAGTCCAAACATAAACAAAACCAATAAGCCAAATTTAGAAAATATTGAATTTAGACAATAAATTTAGAGCCGAAAATTTATAGCACGTTACAATTTTGCCATGGCAAAAATTATAACGAAATTATAAATATGAATTATAATTTATTTAACGTATAAAATATATTTCATCATATCAAAACGAGAATGTACAATTAATATTAACGGTACATCAGATTTACCGGTTACAACCATCTTCTATAGGAGGCAGTAGTAAGGCAGAGAATCCGTAACGCTGATCTCCTATCTTCCTCTACTGTTATTATAACAAGGACTTCACTTAGTCGTGTTTACATAAAAATATAACATAAGGGTACCTACTATAGTGAGGTCTACGTTATAGCAATAGAGAGAGATAGGAGAACAGTGTTGCCGATTCCCTACCTTGCCACTGTCTTCTAGGTAACTGATACCGGTGTTTCTGATGTAATATTAAATGTTTATTCTTGTTAAAAATAATAAATCGTATTTTATTCGCCAAGAAAATTATTTAATAATAGATTTTTATTCATATTTTGTTAATTATATTTCTAGACTGTTAAAAACGACCTGGCAATGTTGCAGACGTAGAAAGGATAGCGCTATTTGCTTTGTCGAATGATTAACAAGGATACAGTAGCAACACTAATGTTAAACACTGCAATTATAACGTGGACCTCACTATAGGTACCACAATAATATCATAAGTGGTTTCATGTTTGGCAAGACTGATTGGTAATTATCATTGTATTTAAACAGTTCTATGACTAGTTCATTATTCAGACTGATACAGAGAGGCAATATCCACATCGACAGGCAAAGAACAACACTAGCCTTGTCTAGTGTTAGAAACGTGGCAAGCAGGGTGTACAACAAGCTTCCCTTGGAAATACAGAGGTACAGAGATCCTGTGAGCTTTAGGAGAACCTTGAAGACTCATTTACTTAGAAAGAATTATTATTCCATGGAGTTCTGGGAGGACGTCTGACAACCAGATAGAACAGACTAAAATGACGACCACGGCTTCCAGTTGTATCACTACAAGTATACAAGTAAATAAGTATTTTTATTAATGACCTGAGTGTAGGGTAGAAAAGATGTAAGTGAGCTACAAAAGTATAAGGTATAGCTTGTAAGTCATAATTATTACAGAGTGATCTTAAATGATACCAATTACAAAACACAAACAAAAATATTAGCTTCAAAAAGTTTATAGTAGGCTATGAGAAAAACTTGAATCCTGTGCTGTTTCGAAAACTATATATATTGATAAACAAAGGAAAAAAGTTTATTTGCTTACCCCAATGACATCTTGATCTACATCTTCTCCCTCGTTTAGTTGTTCCTCTGGTTGTAAACTCATTTTTTATATTTTTCTTGTCAATGTTTTATTCCAGTTCTTTTCAAGTGTTCTAGCTTCTAAATACGTAAATAATCATAAAGTAATTAGATGAGTCATACGCTACACTCAACAGGTTGTAAATAACTTCAAACCGATGATATAGATGTGATTATTTTGAAATCACATCACATGTGTTTGATATTCATATGCCCGGTTGCGCAAAAGTTTGTTAACTGTTAATCCATGAGAACCAATCAGAAAAGCCGTCCTCCCAGAAAAAAGCTTACCTCTGATTGATTCTTGTGGAATTAAAAATAATTAAAATTTGAGGCTCTTGTGCAGCCAGGCCTTAGTAATTAAATGAATTAATGCGCACTGTCTCATTCAGTTTTACGGCTTCAAAGACGATCACACACACAGAGTGACAGAGAAAAATTAACCATTAAGGCCCGCCGCAAAGTAGACCCACGCTAATCCACAAAAAGCAACCCACGCCGTGGGATGTTTTGTAAACCATTGCTATAGAATTATTCATAATCAATCAGCTGACAAGTGATTATTCATTGCCTTATCATTACACAGATGTCTGGAGAAGCCTAGCAATGGTTTACAAAACATCCCACGGCGGGGGTTGCTTTTCGTGGATTAACGTGGGTCTACTTTGCGGCGGGCCAGTTTCCGAGCTCGGGATTTATCTAAGTTCTAGAATTTAAACAGCTAGAGTCAGAAAATTGGCTTTCCGAAACGGGGCGTAGTCGCACTCCACGTTTAAATTTTGAAAAACTAGAAAATTGAACATAAAATAAAATAGTGTAAAGTTTCAGCTGTTTTTAATTATTTAGGAATGTTTCATTTCGTCAAGGAAAAACGTTTCCATGAGAAAATAAAGATTATCATAGAATCTGCGACTATGCCCCGTTTTGGAAAGACGATTTTCTGACTCCAGCTGTTTAAAGCCTGGAATTTAGCTAAATCCCGAGCTCGGAAACGGCCCTATATGCAGACGTGCGCAGACATAAATGTAGAGAGACGGACGTCTGTGTGTTTTGCAACATTCGAACACCTAGGGAGTGAATGTCCTCCGTCTTTTGCTGCTGTGTGCGTTTGCCTCAAGTCTGGTCCACATGTTCAAACTTATCGTCAGTCTTGCATGATCATTCGATAAATGACTTGAACAGAAACCAGTTACATTTTAACCAAGATTGAATGTCACGAGAACCAATCAGAGAAGCCTTCTTCTAAAATAACCTTCTCTGATTGGTTTTCGTATCATTTAATCTTGATTAAAATTCAAATGGCTTTTGTGCAACCGGGACCATTATGTTTTAATCATTGCACAGCTGCTGTTTAGTGGCATCGATCTTCACCGCGACTGACTCGTTCTGTTCGCACCTCTAGAAACCACAAGATAGATGGATAGATATTTAATTTATTCAACACAATGCATATACTATTACACTAGCACACAGTTGAACGTCGACAAATTAATACAAATATAAATATAGCTCAGGAAAAGGTTTGGGGTTCTTGTGTACTATACAGAAGCCAATAAAATGTATTGGTAGTTACTGCATTTTGAAATCATAAACCTGGTTCTGTAATTTCATGTTTCATGGCAAATTGATTTTGTGCAAATATAGTGGTATTGACAACATAAACGTGTTATTTATTCAAGTATTTTTAATTGTAAAGACTTAAGCTGGGTTTAAACCAATGTTATTAACAAAATGTTAATAACTTAATCCTTATAGATTCTATTAAATTGAATATAACTTATCATACACATGATGAACATATATATGTGTTTGTCAAGTTCCGTTCAATCTAATAGAATCTATAAGGATTAAGTTATTAACATTTTGTTCATAACATTGGTGTAAACGCAGCTTTATCATTCATAAGTCTTTAACAGCTCAAGTTTTTACAATTGAAAATACTTGAATAAATAACACATTTATGTAGTCAATACCACTAATATTTGTTCAAAATCAATTTTCCATGAAACCTGAAATTACATAAACAGGTTTCATGGCAAACTGATTTTGAACAAAAATATAGTGGTATTGATATCAACTTGTTATTCAGCCTATTCCAATATTATGGAGAAATACCTCTTACCATACAATCGAATTATTAATTAAAAATACATTGAAGAAAATAAACAGGACTATAGTGAGGTGAGGTCCACGTTATAACGGCAGTGTTTGATTAGCAATGGTATTGATATCCTTGTCTATCATTAAACAAAGCGGATAGCCCTATCTCTTTCTTGCTTTTGATTAGCAATGGTATTGATATCCTTGTCTATCATTCAACAAAGCGGATAGCCCTATCTCTTTCTTGCTTTGCTCTGTTGCTAGATCGTCTTTTAACAATGTAGAAATATAATTAATAAAAAAATGTAATCTTGATTATGAAAATTCATTATGAAATCATGAAAAATATAATTTTTTGCGTAATAAAATATAATTGATTATTTTGAACGAGGATGAACAGTTAGGTAATATTACATCAATATACCTGTATCAGCTACCGTATTTACAAGACATTGGCAAGACAGAGGATCGGCAACGTTTTCCTCCTTTCTTTCTCCACTGCCATTATAACGTGGACCTCACTACAGTAAAGCATCTTTAAAACATGGCATTATTAAAAGTTGATTTAAAAATTATTGGGCCTCAAGTTACTTCGACTAAATTTAGAATTGTAAGATGGAATAAAACCTGTTTTCTCCTTCATTGATTAGAAGTAAAAATTTTATCATTAAAAAATAAATGACTGTGAAAAATATTAAATATGTATTTAATGACTGGAACATGCTTTCGAATTACTTGAGATTCAAAAGCAAGCTCCAGTCAGTGAGTGTGTATTTTATTTTTTCACAATTATTACTTTAATCTACAAGTTGTCATTCTTGTAGGAAAGCTCAATGAAAAATAGCAGTTCGTGATAAACCAAGAAATTAAAGTCTTCAAAATGAGTTGGCAAAAAGTACACTTCCATATAGCACACAAGTAGGCTTACCACTAATTCAATGAAAAACGAAACCAATATAACACACAAAACTGATATAATATCGAGCATATTTACAAATCATGTCGATAGTTACAATTTGATTACAAAGTTCCCAATTTTCGAATTAAATTAAACAGTCCCATTGTGACATTGAGAAATGAAGCTTAGTAACAGATTCCCCAATTTTTGTTGGAAAACGTTCTAATGATTTCAAAGTCTAATCCCTCGGCATTGATTCATTATGAAGATTGTTATAAGTCATTAATTTTTTATGGTAACCGGTCTGATTATGATATCATACAACCCACCTCGGTACTTGAATACCGATATTATAAAGTATAGCTGCAGAATTCCAAATTTTTATCAGAAAACGGACTAATGATATTAAACAGTCCCATCCCGGTATTGACATATTATAAAAAATATAGTTGCAGAATCCTTAATTTTTGTTGTGAAGCGGTTCAATGATTTTTAAGAGTTCGATCACTCGGTATTGACACAAGATTGTTTAGCAGAGTCATTAATGTGTGTTGGAAAACGGTCTAATATCAAATAGTCCCACCTCGGTATTGAAACATTATGAAGTAAAGTATTAGAGACCTAATTTTTTTTAGAAAACGGTCTATTAATATCAGTTCCACTTCGGTTTTGAAATATTAAGAAATATAGTAGCAGAACTGTTTCATTTGCGAGCTAGAAGTCCTTCCGTCTAGACTTTTTCCAACAGCTCCTTCCTACAATCTACGCGAACTGGACTTGCTTACTGTCTCCAGAGCTAACAACTTTACACATTTCTAAAATCCCTCTCGCGCAAAAATGTCCATACTGACGCGTGTGTTAATGGCAATCTTGTTTTTGATCGCTAGTATCAATTGGAACCGAGTGGAAGTATTGGAGAACGAGGCCCCAAATCCGGACGCCCAGCCCAGGGGCGTTTGCCCCATTGTGGGGCCGAAAACTTCGCACCCAACGAGGATGAAGAGGAACGTCACAGAAGGATCCAGCATCCCACTTTGCTGCGCGCAGTTCTATCGCCATTGCCAAATTGGTCATTACCTATTGGATCATCTGGATTGCGTCTGGCCAACGTTTCCGACAGAATTTTCTCAATGGCGGCGATCAAAATGGCACTGAAAAAGCAGCTGCAGACGTTAATGATGGACGACGGTGGAACTCACCAATATCAACAATAATTAATGTAAAGAGAACAACACTAATTATTAATGTAAAGAGAACAAAATTAATTATTAATGTAAAGAGAACAACATTAATTATTAATAAATTAAAGGTGGAACTCACCACTATCAACAATAATTAATTTGAAGAGAACAACATTAATTATTTAATCTTTAATAAAGATATTATGCTATTTTGATCATCGCCATTGAGAAAATTCTGTCGGAAACGTTGGTCAGGCGCAATCCAGATGATCCAATAGGCAATGACCAATTTGGCAATGGCAATAGAACTGCGCGCAGCAAAGTGGGATGCTGGATCCTTCTGTGACGTTCCTTTTCATCCTCGTTGGGCGCGAAGTTTCCGGCCCCACAATGGGGCAAACGCCCCTGGTCTGGGCGTCCGGATTCGGGGCCTCGTTCTCCAATACTCCCACTCGGTTCCAATTGATACCAGCGATCAAAAACAAGATTGCCATCAACACACGCGTCAGTATGAACATTTATATTAACTTTGTAATGTGGGATAGTTAATATAAATTTTCTATTATTTGTTCTCTTTACATTAATTATTGTTGATTGTGGAGAGTACCATCGTCGTCCATCATTAACGTCTGCAACTGCTTTGTCAGTGCTATTTTGACGCCACCACATTGAGAAACTTCTGTAATTTCAATAATTTGTAGTTTTCAAGTTTTTATTTTGTAATGAGTAACGAGAAATAAAAGTAGTTTAGAACTTTCAATTTTGTCAGAAAACGTTCATACGATATCAAACAGTCCCGTCTTGGCATTTAAACATTATGAAGTACAGTAGCAGAGTCCTTAATTTTTGTTGGAAAACAGTCTAACGATATCATCTTGGGATTGACATATGAAGCATTGTTGCTGCAGAACCAATCATTTACTCGAAAAAACATTGGATACAAAATTGCCGAACCCTACAAACGTTCACTAACAACACCCGTCCCAGTCTTCTCCTTGTCCTCATTTCTCGGATCACACTCCGCCTTGGGCAACAGGTCGCGCTTCATGGCATACGCGTCCTCGCCGTCAGCATAGTACTTTGGCTCGATCTCCGAAATCACAAACTTCAGCGTGTTCGTGTAGAGGTTGAGAGCGGCGCGGTTGCTTTTGCGCACATGCAGCGAAACATACTTGGCCTGGAAGCACTCAACCATGGCCGCAGCTGCTTGGTCCATCAGTTTCTGCGCCAAACCCAACCGACGGTGACTGCGTTTCACTGCCAACGACGTGATGTGACCGTGAGGATTATCCTCACTGTCCTCCTCCATTTTGGCCAGGACATAACCTACAATCTGACCCTTCTCGTCCTCGGCCACGTAGCTCAGTTGCGGCCACGACAGACCGTGGTAAAAGTAGTATTTCATCTGGTAGTTCTCGGGCAAGCACAGTAGGTTGCAGTGCTGCATGTTCATTAGGTCCTCAGGTCTGGCACACCGGATATTCATTTTTAATCGATTATTTCAACAATTTCCTTCACTAAACTTCACACTTCCATACCCAACGATCTTCAAAATTAATTTTAGATGTACACCGACACCTACAACTCAATTACCTCTTAACGGTCTTCAAAATTAATTCAAGTATACACCTACAACTTGTTCACCTCCTCGATCCCGTACCTAATCTTACTAGGAAGGATTCCTGAAATTACTCGCGTCTGAGTTTTTTGAGTCTGGAAAGTGTCCTTGAGGTCTTCTCACCGGTTGCCGCTTGCGAATTGCTGCCACTGCTATCCACTGTTCCACCTCCCAGCAGCTCTCGCACAAATCGAAAGTGGGACAGGAATATCTTCCACACCAGAAACCAGCCTGAAAACCAAAACAGTGTTCAGAAACCAGTTATAGATTGGTAAGTTATTTAGGGTTTGTGAAAATTATGGAAACAGCATAATATTCATTTTATAAGGTTGAAATTATGAAAACACCTTAATATATTTTTTATAAGGTTAACTTGACAGTAGGTTTTGTTGAGGATCCTATTAGAATTAAAAAACACGTTTTCTGTCGTCTCAAAATTTTGGTCAGCCATTCTAGGCTATCTAAAGTAACCGTATCCATTGATTCGGGATTCTTACAGTTTTTAGCCAGTTTATCTTTGCTTCCTTGGTTGGTATTAGGAATAGGCCTACCAATCTGAGGGGGTTGCAGAGTACCTACTCACTTCGAAATGCTCTCAAAGTCAAAGTTCCGCGATGTAGGCTAAGTAAGGCTCAGAACTGTTATCCCAATATCGCTATTAAAATGTTTAATATGCTACCTCCATCTGTGCGTCATTTGAGTGACAGTGAGTTTAAGATGAGACTCAAGTCCTGGCTGCGTTCCAGACCTTACTACTCCTTGAGTGATTTTTTTCAGGAGTTTATAGTTGATATTAAATTTAGTGGCCATCACCGTGTTTAGCCATTCTATGCCAATATGTTCTTGATATTTGACGTGACAGTGTTGTCACAAAACTTGTGTGAACCGTGTATTAAGTATATTGACGTGATGACGTACCCAATCCAACTGGCAGGCTAATGGTCCTACGAATTAAAGATTAAAACTATATTAAGTTACCAATTTATTTTAAAACTATTCTCAATAATATTTATTCATAAAACGAACAAAAATATATGTACTATAGTGGAATATCAACTTCAATGATTATTATTTTTAATTTTTTCTGAGTATGAAGCCACTCTACACAAGGTTTGTAGACAATATTTAAACAGCTATTATTTTATAAGGTTAATTTGACAGTAGGTTTCGTTGCGAATCCTATTGAAATTGAAAAGTACTTTTTTGTCGTCTCAAAGTTTTGTCCGCCATATTGAATCCAACTTCATTCTTTCAATTGGGAAGGTGCTTCTACATTCAGAGTTACTAATAAACCATGAAAATAAAAAAATGATCAAACTTCAAAATTTTGTTCATTGTCTTCAAATATGTGAGTAAATATTACTAGTGTTCTCTAACAATGATTACTTATTAAATTAAATAAACGATAGGTAAATAATATTTATTGCCTTTCAAGCAATTGGTTCGAACTACTTATAAAATTCAACATAACATTTGAATGACAAACAAATTGATTTCAGTATATAATCGTATCTATATTTAAAAAAAAAAAAAACATTCCGATATTATTATAAAATTTACAAATATCATCAGTCTATTGGTTGATGACAAACAAAGAAAGAACTGATTATAAATTATAAAATTTACGATGATGAATTTGAAGGGATAATGGCTTTATTAAAATTATAGCTTTAAACTCTAAATAAATAGGTGCGGTATTTAGGCCTATTTTACTTTTTTAAATAGATTTATAGTTTTACCTAACCTCGAAATATTAATAATGATGTTGATAAGTTTACTTATGCTGTTGATATTTATTTTACTTGAAAATACGTAATTTTTAGAACCATAATTCTGTCAATTTAGAGCAAAGATTGAAGAAGTGCGCAGATAGAAATTGTTTCAATGAACGTTTATGATAAAAATATAACTTACCAAGAGCAGCTAAAAGGAATACGAGAACAACGGATGAGATAATTGAAAGAAAAGCCAATAGTATTTCCATTCTACATAAACACTTTCATTGTAGTGTGGCATAAATAGAGATTTGTAACCAAGATAATAGCTGAATTTATAAAAAATATTGAAAAAATATCACTACAACTGTATCTACTAGCCTACTACATTGTTGCTGGTTTTTGATTTGACGAATTTCTGCTCAGTTCACTGTCCACAACACAGAACCCCCACCATTTTGAATTAACTTCAGTGGTACAAAGATTTACTATTTAGCCTAGAAATATTGCATAAAGCAGTCTAAATAGAAAACTCACCTTCAGAATAAAATTGCTTGTGACGTACTTAATCAGATACAGTTTTTGATTAGATTGGGGAAATAAATAATTAGATGATTACAGTTTTTTCAAAAAGAATTAGGTTAAAATTGAAGCATGCTCGTAGCAGAAGAATCCAATGCCTTTAAGATAACATAGTTTAAATCATAAAATATGTGTATTATATATGTGTAAATATAATAGTTTTACTAAGATCCAAAACTGATTAATGAAAAGACAACTAATTTGATTTAGAGAGATTCTATTATCAATTCAATTTTCAAAGTAAACACAAGAACTTTATTTCTCTGGAAGTGTACTTTAGGAAAGCAAAGAAGTGGGAGACCTGTCGCTCTTGAATACAATTTGAATATATATATATACTATTAGCTATAATAGCTTTCTGTTTGGTGATCTTTGAGATATTTTGCAATAAAATTATGTTAAAAATGAAGTATTAGTTTGTTGCTTATTCAGTCTTAAAAGTTTTATTTAACTTAGTAGCTCCTTACCAGTATTTTGAAAGGACAACAAAATAAGAATGAGTTCATCTGGTAAGTTAGAAACTCATACCGTACCAACTGATATTGTACTATAATATTGGTTTGCTTATAATTTGATAATTATTTTTTGTATAATATATAGTGCACCTTATTGTATAGGGTTCTTTCCTTCAAGCAAGTTAATTTAGTAATAATACAGCAGTTATCACTCAATACATAGCCACCTTGTGGCTATGCACAATACTGTCACTGGACAGATTTGACACCATATCATAGCCACCTCTAATACTATTGTATTAGAGGTGGCTATGACCATATTATATAGGCCCACACCGCACAGCCACAAGTTAGATTATTGTAAATTAACAAAATTGAACATTCATGATGGATCATTACCTTAAAATTGTTGCAGATAGTTTGTTTGCCGTAGTTATACAGTTTAACTAGCACTTTAGTCTATGAAGATCAACCATAACATCAAGTTGACCATATCTCTTCCATCTTCCCCTCCCAATGAAAACAGGAAAATAGAGAAACTGTTTATATAGAAAACCTTCTAAGTCGAACTCACTACATAAACCGTATGACAGTCCAAACTTCCAGTTTTCTTGGCTTAGCATTCATTAACTTGATTAAGTCAGGTTGATGTTTCCCCGCCTACCTGCAGCTGGCTTCTCTCTTATATAGTCTAGTCCCTAGTGAGATTTACTTCAAACTGCTAGTCTTTGGTTTAGTGGGAAGTTTTATATTATAAGTGTAATAAAGATTTGTATTATCTATAAGGAATGTTGATACCTTAAGGAGAATCTTACTAGGCTTATAGAAAAAGTGCACCTCATTTTTTGAGTAGCATTAGACTATTTTCTTCTTGATGTCTTCATCACAGGAAATCGTCAATTAGTCATTACTATACTGGAGACTAATTTCTATATTACCAGAATACTATATACTGTAGATTCCATAATTTAAGGAAAATACCATGATAAGCATGATGAAATTACAATCTTCCTATATTCAATCTAGTTCTTTTTTCAGACACCTTTTCCCGAATCCCGACATTGAAACTTCATAGATTGGAGGATCTTGGATTCCCGATTTCTTTCTCAAAGGTGAATGAAGTAAGTCATCATTATACAGAGTGTCTGATAAGTCACTACCTATTTTTATACAGCTATAATTTCTTCATTTATGAACCAATTTTGTTAGAACTACATTTGTTATAGTGAGGTCCACGTTATAATGGCAGTGGATAAAGATAGAAGAAAAGCGATGCCGATTCTCTGCATTAATTATTATATTTCTACACTGTCAAAAACATAATTGGCATCGTTGTGGACCTAGAAAAGGATAGTACCCACCGGCTTTGTCGAATGATAGAGAAGGTATATTAAGTATATTATCAACCAAAGTTGATCAAATATACTGTCATTATAACGTGGACCGCACTATAGATAGATCACTCCTTGACGTTGTATTTAACTCCAATTTTCATTTGTTTCAGTTTAAAAATGCCCCCCCCCCCTCTCTTGACTGTGGAAGATCGAGCCAAAATAGCAGCTCGTTATGAGGTCTTGGGATCTGTGGTGCGAGTACAAAGGTGGTGGAGGGCTGAACGAGGGATCCATGCAACACTAGATGCAAAAACGGTTAAAATTCCCATACCAAATTACTAACAAAAGGGAGTGTCGCAGATGCAAGACGATCAGGAAGACCATCAACGTCAAGAACAGCAGAGAATGTTGACAGTGTTCGTGAAATGTTCATGATGAGCCCTAATAAATCACTGCGTCAAGGATCTCGTGAAAGTGGTCTTTCACATTACCCTGTTGCAACAATTCTTAAGAAAGTTTCTCAGTGCATCTGCGACACTCCCTGTTGTTAGTAATTTGGTATGGGAATTTCAACAGTTTTTGCATCCTGTGTTGCATGGATCCCTCGTTCAGCACTCTACCACCTTTGTACTCGCACCAAAGATCCCCAGACCTCATAACGAGCTGCTATTATGGCTCGTTCTTCCACAGTCAAAAGAGGGGGCATTTTTAAGCTGAAAGAAATGAAATTTGGTGTTAAACACAACCTCAAGGAGTGCTCTATCTAACAGATGTAGTTCTAACAAAATTGGTTCATGAAGAAATTATAACTGTGTAATAGGGAGTGACTTATCAGACACTCTGTATACCGTACTTGAGGTTTTAATCATAGACTATGGTAGTACGGTACTAGGTATAATTAAAATATCAGATAATAATTCAAAATTAATCATAAGTCACGGTCTCACGAGTTGATCCCTGGGCCAATTCTTCTTTCCACAGCATCATACACTACTACTATGCATTTTTAGCCATTAATCCAGGTGTCCTAGCTTGCTTTTCACGTGGAATGCTCCTTTTTGAATTGCGCGTCAATGTATATATAAAGGTGCGTACAGACTGGAGGAAATTCCTTTTCATTTACTGAAATCCTTAAAATGAAAAATTTAATAACCCCTCATATCAAAGTGCGTACTGACTTACGCGCATTTCACTTTTTATCAGCTGATGCTATGTTTATTATATCTGTATCCTAATGTTTCTTCACAAATACATCAGATAGAATCAGCTGATAAAAAGTGAAATGCACATATTCGTGGCGCGTAAGTCTGTACGCATTTTGGTATGAGGCTTTTTCAAATTTTACATTTTAAGGATAATATTATAAAAGGAGAAGGAATTCCCTCCGTAGTTTGATATAACTGTAGACATCAGACTATAGGACTATTCATGATTAATCAGCTATCAAGTGGATTATTAATTGCATGCATTTAATAACTCACTGTGATTCCTCTCCATATTTCTCTGCTTTCTACCACTACCTCCAAACGAAGCCATAGTGCATTCTGGTGACGTCAGCACAGGTAGGGCTCCTAACCCAATAAAAATTTGTTGATTTCAGCTGATCTATATCAGCTAGTGTTTTTATTGGTGTAGGAGCCCTACCTGTTAAGAAGAAGAAGAAGGAGATGGAAGAAGAAGATGAGAGAAGAAGAAGAAGAAGTTTTGATGTCAGCCCTACCTGTGTGACGTCACCATCAACCACCATATCATGCACTACGGCTTTGTTTACGGAGGTAGTGTTTCAACCCGGGCTGACCAGTTGACAGAATTAGAGGAGGCTGTGGTTTATAACTGTGAAAATGAAACTGTTATTGCTGTTAATTCGCTTGCCTATCGCCAGTAGATCATCGATCTACATGTGATGACGTCATAGTTTATCATAGCTTTAGTTGTGGGGCCTGAAGTAATAGTAGGTATTGATTAGGCTCGCCGCAAAGTAGACCCACGCTAATCCACGAAAAGCAACCTACGCCGTGGGATGTTTTGTAAACCATTGCTATAGAATTATTCATAATCAATCAGCTGACAAGTGGATTATCCATTGCATGTATTGGAACACAGATGTCCAGAGAAGCCTAGCAATGGTTTAAAAAACATCCCACGGCGTGGGTTGCTTTTCGTGGATTAGCGTGGGTATACTTTGCGGCGGGCCTTAAGCATGCCTTTCACCATCTAACAGTTTGTTCTGGATCTTCATCACTCACGTTCCGGGTGGTTAGTCAAACATCTCTACTCACGTTCCAAATCGAACCTGAATAGGCGACTGACCTTGCGAGATCGGCCAAGTCAGTTGAACAGTTCACCAGACTCGCAAACATATATAGGCTACTATACATGACTCCCAGACACCAAACTATATATACTAAGTATCATAATACTATAGTGAGGTCCGCGTTATAGTGTGATTAGCAATGGTATTGCTAGCCTTGTCTATCATTCAACAAAGTGGATAGCACTATCTCTTTCTCGCTTTGCTCTGTTTCCAGATCGTCTCTCAACAATATAGAATTGATAATTAATTAAAAAAATATTTCATCCTAATTATGAAATTATTGAAAAATATAATTTCTTGCTTAATATAATTGACTATCTTGAACGAGAATGAACAGTTAATATTACCTCAATAAACCAAAGGTACCTAGAATAAATGTACATTGAATAAACCTGTATCAGCTACCGTCTATAGAAGGCATTGACAAGACAGAGGATCGGCAACGTTTTCCTCCTATCTTTCTCCACTGCCATTTTAACGTGGACCTCGCTATAGAAAGAAATTGCTCAATAGCTTCTTGAGAATAGATTGCAATAACATGTCCCTTTGATAGACTAATGCTCACTTCATATTTTTTAATGAGGTTAATTTGATTCTTTTTGGATGTTTTAGGAGTCACTTAGCAGTAAAGCTACAGACAATCTTGATGATACCAGACTGGAAGAGGAACTAAACAAACATGGTAAGTGCTCCTTAACCATACACGGTTTGACAATGAAGAATGGATAATTTGAAATACATGGTACACACTCATTTTTGAACTCGAAAGTTTTTGTTCTAGTGTGTACCTTCTAAATGTTGCCATCTTAATAATTAAACAGGAAACATAGTAAAATTAGTTATGTGCGAAAAATCGTTTAAATGACGTCCCTTTTTGTCCCTATAAGAGAGAACAAAAAGATTGAATAATAGTTCTATTGTTCCATGCTGAAAATAAAAAGTGTTCTACTATCAAATTCACTTGAAAACAATAGAATAACTGATTGAAAATAGATATTTGTAAATCTAGAGTGAAAAGTATTGGTTTTTCTCCCTGAGGGAAAAGTTTGAAGCCTGAGGCGAAGCCGAGGGGAACAATTTTCCTGAGGGAGAAATAGTATATTCGCACCTAGGGCCGAAAATAATGACTTGAAACAGAGAGTTCCTATCAACCTTATCGCTGATAATAATTCAACAAAATGCAACATATTAATGAATTATTGAAACCTAAAATAATTGTTCAGGTATAGAAGTTTTCAGAAAGGAATACGGTAGTCTTCTATTTCCCATTGACTTCATAATTCCAATGTGAGTTGTATAATATCTGCTAATTGTGAGGTGCCGTTATTTCCAATCACAAAAATTTATTGTTCCTTGGGACACGGAATAAATAAGTAGGGTTGTTCTTCACTTCGTGCTCAGGATCACGATACATAGAAGGCGTTAGAGGTCATGTGCATGTACGGACAAAATTTTAGGTGCTACTGGCGTCTTTCCGTATTAAAAACTCTGTTTTACAGTAAAGGCGGATTGCCACATATCAGTATCAGTGAACGTGCCCGCGCTCGGTACAGTGAAAATCGTTTTCCATAAGTTCTAATCGGACTATTTATACTCGCTCGGCCGGGATAAGTGGCAATAGTCCCATTTGAACTAATTGGAATTATAGTTTCACTGTACCGGTCACTGATTCTGATACTGTGGGAATCTGCCTTTGAGATTCAATACAATTTCTTATAGTAGTTTGAATACAGCCTCTTGTAATAATTAGTGGCTGTTGTTCGAAACCTGGGTTGATGGGAGGTGTCGTCATTTAGCAAATTTGCTTCTTTCTAACTTTCAATTTTGAACTACTTCTTCTACATATTGTGCTCTGGATTAATAATTTTATTCACCTTTATATTAGGAATAGAGTGTGACCACTTATTAACATAATTTATTACGTGATTTATTCATGATTTAACGTTTATTCCGGTAAAAGTTAATTTAGTTAAGACAAGGTAACATGATTTATTCCGTGTCTTGGAATAAATTGAGGATTCATTAGAAGAAATAAAACCACTCAATGTTAGAAATTATTATTTATTCACCGAATATATAATTTCATAATCAATAGTATTAATATTTGTAATTTCTTTAAAAATTGCAGTATTAAATATTTCTTTGAACTACATCATATAACATGCATGTAAATGACAACCACATTACTGAATTATAATCTGATAGCTCAATATGTTAACATAAAACCATGTCCCTCTAACTCAAATATTAGTTGGCTGGAAGGAGTTTACAAGTTATAATTTTTTCTTTAAAAAATCTATAAAATATATAGTCCAGTCAAATGGTCGTTTTTCAGGAAACAGCCCCGAAATAATTTTTCTCGTCGGTTCTATATGTATTTTGGGGCGCTGAATTCGAATCTGAAATTTGCTGACACGCCAGAGGGCGGCTTCACCCCCAAAATTTCGGACTTTTTTCAATTTTCCCATTTTATCTCGTATACCTTAAGTTTCTCAAGAAAAATCATTCTCGACAAAATAAAGGAGAATAAAATGTCCAAGAAATTGAGTCGTCGTGCAGGATTCTACCATTCCTGGTTCCGGAGCTACGAATTTTCAAAAAAGGGGTATTTTTTAAGGGGTTTTCAAAATTATGCAAACCTACCACTTCTATTCTATACAACATGAGTGATGAAGATCCAGAACAAACTGTTGGAAGGCCCGCCGCAAAGTAGACCCACGCTAATCCACGAAAAGCAACCTACGCCGTGGTATGTTTTGTAAACCATTGCTAGGCTTCTCTAGACATCTGTGTAATACATGCAATGGATAATCCACTAGTCAGCTGATGATTATGAATAATTCTATAGCAATGGTTTACAAAACATCCCACGGCGAGCCTAATCAATACCTACTATTACTTCAGGCCCCACAACTATCAATCAATCAATCAATCATTTATTTCTTTCCAGAACATACATGAAAATGTACATGAAAAAGTCAAAAACTAAAAACTAACTTGAAGCTAAAGAGAAATTAGTGAGTGTATAAAATTCATTTTTTTACAGTAAACTCGTTTATTCTGTAGCATGCTAAATCCATCAAATATGCTCTCAGCAATTTCTTAAATTTTGATCTATCAGGTTCATGTCTTATGCAACCTGGGAGACAACCAATAAATTTTATTCCCATGTACGTTGGACTGGAGCTCAACATTTCCAGCCCCTTCCTGGGGTATGGCTCTCCGGAACTTAAATCTCCGTACAGTCTAAAAGTCATCCAGTCATTAACACGAATGGCAAGAGGAAATTCTGCAAGTGAAATTATTAATGAGACTCTTACAAATAAGCCAGGAAACCATGAAACTGTCCAGGAAATACCTCTCAATGATAATAGTTTTTTAAGATTAACAGTGAATGGAGGAACCCTCCCGTAGAAACGGTGGAAACTAAAAAACATAAATATAGAAGTAGGGAAAATATTAATGCAAAAAGTAAGTTTACGAATAATGTAATAATCTTCCATCAAAACATCCAGCACTTGGAGTCAAGAATAGACTCCCTAATAATCACATTGCAGGAATTAAAACCGGATATCGTAATAGTAACTGAACATAAATTAGATGAAAATGAAAGTCAAAGAATCAAAATACCAGGATATTCCTGTATGAGTTGGTATGTAAGAAAGTCGTTTAAGGGGGGAGGCGTTTTAATATTAGTATCTGAAGAGCTAGTTGAATGCAAAAACATTATGGTAAAGGCAATAACTGTTATTAATGATGATAAAATCTTTGAAACATGTATGATAGAAATAAAAATAGGTAAGAAAAAATACATTGTAGCTGGATTGTATAGAACTCCTTCAGAGAATATAGAAGTGTTTCTTGATAAATTGAATAGATTTTTAGTAGAAATTAGCAAAATTAACCAGAATGTTGTAATCGGAGGAGATTTCAATGTGGATGTTTTGAGGGAGATTTTATAAATGTAATGAATATGAATGGATTTAGACATACTATAGAAATACCTACTAGAATAACTGAAACTTGTAAATCAGCAATCGACAATTTCATTACCAGTCTCAACAAAACTTCTATTAAAGTGGAATGTTTGATAACAGCTCTATCAGACCACGATGGACAAATTTTCCATATTTTAAACACAAATAATAAGTGTGAAGGTTTAAAGACTAAAACAATGGGTAGGAAGTTTGGGAAGTCCCATATTCAGCGCTTTATAAATGATCTAGATAAATTGGATTGGACTGAACTTTATCAGTGTCCTGTAGAAAACAAATTTTCATATTTTTACAATGTGCTCAAATATTATTTTGATCTTCACTTTCCGTTTGGTAGAATAGTAAGAGCGAAACAATGTAGTAATAAGTGGATTGATAATGAGATTGTCGACGAACATAAAAGGCTAATTGAAATGCATCAGCGATACAGGAAAGAACAAAGTAATATAAACTTAGAGAAAACTATAAAAGCACATGAAAAGCATCTAAAAAGAATTATCCTCTACAAAAAAAAGAATTATATTGACTCAAAAATAAAAAAATCAACAAATGTAAACAGAACAATATGGCAAATAGTTAACAATGAAACAACAAACAAAAAGGACAAGAAAGTTATTAAAAATATTGTACTTAAGAGAATGGTATAGACATAGATGATCCGTATAAAATTTCAAACATGCTAAACAATGATTTTGTAGGGATGGTTGACACTCATGTCATCCCTTATCTAACCAAAAGTGACGTAACAGATGAGAAAAATGAAAAAGTTACAAAATTATCATTTAGATGTAATACAATTGAAGAGAAGGACTTAAGTAAAATAATAGATTCGATAAAACCAAAGTGGTCAGCCGGCTATGATGACATACCAATAAAAATAATCAAGGATGCTAAGTCATCACTCATCAAACCTCTTTTGCACGTAATCAATGCCTCAATGATAACTGGAGTGTACCCAAACGAATTAAAAATATCAAAAGTAATACCATCATATAAGAAAGGAGATCCATCTGATCCTCTCAACTACAGGCCTTTGGCCATCCAACCTGCCCTATCTAAAATATTTGAAAAGTGTGTACTAGTTCAATTAATTGATTATTTTGAAACTAATGGTATACTTGACAAAGAACAACATGGCTATAGAAAAAACAGGTCAACCATTACTGCTTTGATAGAGTTCATAGAAAACATTTTAGAAAACTTAGATGAGGGATTAAATACTGTAGGAGCATTCCTGGATTTAACCAATGCATTTGACAGTGTGAATAATAAATTATTATTAAATAAACTTCAAAATTACGGAATTAGAGGTAAAGAGCTTAGCTGGATCAAGTCATATCTAGAAGGACGGTAACAGTATGTAAATATAAAGTATACAAGCAATAAAAATCAGTACAATATTGGATCAAACTTAAAATGTAATAACTATTCTGTACCACAAGGATCGGTGTTAGAGCCATTTTTGTTTCTGTGCTACTTAGGGGGGTTGCCTAAATATATGTGCGATTTAGTTCGAAATGGTAAATTATGCTTATACGCTGACGATATAAGTCTGTGCATTGCTGATAAGGACTGGAACACAACAGAAATTAAATGTAACAATTCTATATCATTAACTAAAAAGTACCTAAATCATAGACATCTGCTACTTAATGATAACAAAACAAAGTTCCTCCATTTTACTTGTAGAAATTCAGAGGTAAAACAACTTAATTCCGTAAATAATAAGGAAGAAATCAAATTTTTAGGTCTATATCTTGAAAACACACTTAGTTGGTCCGTTCACATTCAAAAAGTATGTAAAAAATTAAGCTCAGGAATTTTCGCGCTGAGACGACTAGCAAAAATTTCCACATTTCATATGGAATTGAAATATATGGAGGAACAAGCATCTCAAACTTAAATAAAATACTCCTATTACAAAAAGAAGCAATAAGAATAATTCTAAATCTTGATAGAGAGCAATCATGCAAAGCCATTCTTCAGTAAGTTAAAGTTTATGACGGTGTACAGCCTGTACATTTATAGGACAATATTATATATAAAAACTAACGAATCTAGATTCCCACGGCAAGTAGATATACATAATTACAACACAAGAAATAAAAATAATTTTACAATAAAGAAACACAATAAGGAAAAATATAAACAAAGTCCAACGTACATGGGAATAAAATTTATTGGTTGTCTCCCAGGTTGCATAAGACATGAACCTGATAGATCAAAATTTAAGAAATTGCTAAGAGCATATTTGATGGATTTAGCATGCTACAGTATAAACGAGTTTACTGTAAAAAAATGAATTTATACACTCACTAATTTCTCTTTAGCTTTAAGTTAGTTTTTAGTTTTTGACTTTTTGATGTACATTTTCATGTATGTTCTGGAAAGAAATAAATGATTGATTGATTGATTGATTGATAGTTGTGGGGCCTGAAGTAATAGTAGGTATTGATTAGGCTCGCCGCAAAGTAGACCCACGCTAATCCACGAAAAGCACCTACGCCGTGGGATGTTTTGTAAACCATTGCTATAGAATTATTCATAATCAATCAGCTGACAAGTGGATTATCCATTGCATGTATTGGAACACAGATGTCTAGAGAAGCCTAGCAATGGTTTAAAAAACATCCCACGGCGTGGGTTGCTTTTCGTGGATTAGCGTGGGTCTACTTTGCGGCGGGCCTTAAGCATGCCTTTCACCATCTAACAGTTTGTTCTGGATCTTCATCACTCACGTTCCGGGTGGTTAGTCAAACATCTCTAATCACGTTCCAAATCGAACCTGAATAGGCGACTGACCTTGCGAGATCGGCCAAGTCAGTTGAACAGTTCACCAGACTCGCAAACATATATACTATACATGACTCCCAGACACCAAACTATATATACTAAGTATCATAATACTATAGTGAGGTCCGCGTTATAGTGGCAGTGTTTGATTAGCAATGGTATTGCTATCCTTGTCTATCATTCAACAAAGTGGATAGCACTATCTCTTTCTCGCTTTGCTCTGTTTCCAGATCGTCTCTCAACAATATAGAATTGATAATTAATTAAAAAAATATTTCATCCTAATTATGAAATTATTGAAAAATATAATTTCTTGCTTAATATAATTGACTATCTTGAACGAGAATGAACAGTTAATATTACCTCAATAAACCAAAGGTACCTAGAATAAATGTACATTGAATAAACCTGTATCAGCTACCGTCTATAGAAGGCATTGACAAGACAGAGGATCGGCAACGTTTTCCTCCTATCTTTCTCCACTGCCATTTTAACGTGGACCTCGCTATAGAAAGAAATTGCTCAATAGCTTCTTGAGAATAGATTGCAATAACATGTCCCTTTGATAGACTAATGCTCACTTCATATTTTTTAATGAGGTTAATTTGATTCTTTTTGGATGTTTTAGGAGTCACTTAGCAGTAAAGCTACAGACAATCTTGATGATACCAAAATTTAAGAAATTGCTAAGAGCATATTGATGGATTTAGCATGCTACAGTATAAACGAGTTTACTGTAAAAAAATGAATTTATACACTCACTAATTTCTCTTTAGCTTTAAGTTAGTTTTTAGTTTTTGACTTTTTGATGTACATTTTCATGTATGTTCTGGAAAGAAATAAATGATTGATTGATTGATTGATTGATAGTTGTGGGGCCTGAAGTAATAGTAGGTATTGATTAGGCTCGCCGCAAAGTAGACCCACGCTAATCCACGAAAAGCAACCTACGCCGTGGGATGTTTTGTAAACCATTGCTATAGAATTATTCATAATCAATCAGCTGACAAGTGGATTATCCATTGCATGTATTGGAACACAGATGTCTAGAGAAGCCTAGCAATGGTTTAAAAACATCCCACGGCGTGGGTTGCTTTTCGTGGATTAGCGTGGGTCTACTTTGCGGCGGGCCTTAAGCATGCCTTTCACCATCTAACAGTTTGTTCTGGATCTTCATCACTCACGTTCGGGTGGTTAGTCAAACATCTCTAATCACGTTCCAAATCGAACCTGAATAGGCGACTGACCTTGCGAGATCGGCCAAGTCAGTTGAACAGTTCACCAGACTCGCAAACATATATACTATACATGACTCCCAGACACCAAACTATATATACTAAGTATCATAATACTATAGTGAGGTCCGCGTTATAGTGGCAGTGTTTGATTAGCAATGGTATTGCTATCCTTGTCTATCATTCAACAAAGTGGATAGCACTATCTCTTTCTCGCTTTGCTCTATTTCCAGATCGTCTCTCAACAATATAGAATTGATAATTAATTAAAAAAATATTTCATCTTAATTATGAAATTATTGAAAAATTTAATATAATTTCTTACTTAATATAATTGACTATCTCAAACGAGAATGAACAGTTAATATTACCTCAATAAACCAAAGGTACCTAGAATAAATGTACATTGAATAAACCTTTATCAGCTACCGTCTATAGAAGGCATTGACAAGACAGAGGATCGGCAACGTTTTCCTCCCATCTTTCTCCACTGCCATTATAACGTGGACCTCGCTATAGAAAGAAATTGCTCAATAGCTTCTTGAGAATAGATTGCAATAACATGTCCCTTTGATAGACTAATGCTCACTTCATATTTTTTAATGAGGTTAATTTGATTCTTTTTGGATGTTTTAGGAGTCACTTAGCAGTAAAGCTACAGACAATCTTGATGATACCAGACTGGAAGAGGAACTAAACAAACATGGTAAGTGCTCCTTAATCATACACGGTTTGACAATGAAGAATGGATAATTTGAAATATAGAAATAGATGGTACACACTCATTTTTGAACTCGAAAGTTTTTGTTCTAGTGTGTACCTTCTAAATGTTGCCATCTTAATAATTAAACAGGAAACATAGTAAAATTAGTTATGTGCGAAAAATCGTTTAAATGACGTCCCTTTTTGTCCCTATAAGAGAGAACAAAAAGATTGAATAATAGTTCTATTGTTCCATGCTGAAAATAAAAAGTGTTCTACTATCAAATTCACTTGAAAACAATAGAATAACTGATTGAAAATAGATATTTGTAAATCTAGAGTGAAAAGTATTCTTTTTTTCTCCCTGAGGGAAAAGTTTGAAGCCCGAGGCGAAGGCAACAATTTTCCTGAGGGAGAAAAAACATTTTTCACTCGTGATATACACAACATTTTTCCTCCACCTACATTTTTATAAATACTGCAAATAAAATAGTTTTTAAAAACGTACATGAATAAACATGTGTTACAACAAAATCTAAAAATTAAACAGCTGGACTGGCTTGTAATCACAGTTCTCCGCCGACAGCGCTATGCGCTATCTGTCGGCAAAAGTTGTAACAACAATGGCCGCCACAACAACTATGATGAAGTTCCCGTTTCAAATTTGATTAGTTAATAAGGAATATTCGTTGGCTGGTATTTTGAATAACATGGAATATAAAAAAATATTTATACATTTTTTTAGTATAGTGATATGAAGTTTGTAATAATTTTAGCATACAAACATAAATTTCATATATTTGATCAAATGTCTGGTTGAGGTATTGAATTTAGTTGGTTTAATGATATGCTTCCTCATCTGAGCTTAGACCTTCTAACCTATTTCAAGTGTACGTCTGAAAAATAGAGATGCTTCCCATATTATTTAAATGGAGTTACTTTTACACTCTAGGGAGTTTTCCTGTTTTTTCCTCCCGAGAGCGAAAAAGTGTCACTTTAGTATTATGTTACAGGGAGTAAAGTAAGCACTTTAGACAGGAGGTGGAGGAAAAAATAGTTTTTTGGTCTTTGATAATCTTCATTAAAGTTGGAAATTTCCATATGTTGGACTCTAAACCTTATGTTCAATTTATTAATAACTTAAAATTCATTGATTAATAAAAATGAGAATAAGCATATAACCATCCTCGGTGAATTTCGAATCTTCATGCAAAATGTCAAGTTCATCAGATCCGAGTGATGATGCATCAAACATGTATTCCCTATCTCGTGCATGTTACTTCCACTTCTTCATTTTATACAATCAATCCACCAAGAGCTATTATAGTAAGTTATGAGCATACTTGTATTGCAGCATTGCTCTCATGGAGTCATAGAAAAAAGATAGCATACGAAGATATCTTATGGTATTGGGCATTTATGTTCCAAATTAAATAGGTAGTATAAATATAGATTTAAAGAAACTAAATCAAGCTTATTTTGTAATTCTCACCCTCTCTCACTCACTAGACAAAAACACCCTATTGACCGTCTACTAAGCATATGTCTACTCATATCTGAGCTACGGAACCATTTTCTGGGGAAATTCTGTTGATAGCGGTAAAATTTTTATAATCCAGAAAAAAATAGTAAGTCATTTGTGGATTGAGATCAAGAGATTCTTGCAAAGAATTCTTCAAAGACCTAAACATTCTAACGCTGCCATCTATTTTATCTATCAATTGGTGGTTTTTGTTAAACAGAATTTAGATACATTTCGATTCTGCACAGATAATCACGGGTATAATACACGTAATAGTAGTCTCATTGCTTTTCCAGTACATAGGCACACAGCTCTAGAAAAAACTCCATTCTACTCTAGAATACGTCGTCATTTTAATAAATTACCTGCAGTCATCAGAAATCTAGATTCAATAAACAAATTCAAACTAACAGTCATAAAAATGCTAGTAGAGAAAGCCCTATACTCTGCTGCCGAATTTTAACTTGTGAAAAGGGGCTGTAGAGTGTAACTCAACTTTTTGTGACTTTCATTTCCATGTGAATTTGATGAGATACATCATAGAGTGTATTTATTTATTTTACTTTCAAGAAGTTAGAACTAAGTCTTTTAAATATTTTGTTCTAGTATTGACATGTCACCAGTCAAATGAGTGTTACTCAAAAATTGATGAAATGTGACGATAAATAAATGAAATGAAATATACAAAATGCCCCACAATAGCGCTTTCACTACTATACAAAAATACTAATAATTTATATTTATAACTAGCAGGTAACCCGTGATCCGCAAGGGTCCTTTTTCAAACTCGACATAATGAAATCTTGAAGAATTGAAAATAAGCCTATAACCATCCTAGGTTAATTAAGAATCTATATGCAAAATTCCAAGTTAATCAGTCCAGTAGTTCAGACGTGATGATGCATCAAACATAATTTTCCTATCCCGTACACGCATAAGTCAGTTCTTTTCTTCATCATAGTATAGATTATGATAATTTGTAACAATCATAATAATATTTCAATTGTTTTTCAGATATCAGCCACAGTGATCTGGATAATAATGGTGATAACAAGGGCCTGGATGCATCGGAAGACACCTATTCAGAGATTTCAAGTGACAATGGAGTGAAAAGTAAAACCAGACTAAAAAGTAGATCTAAATATGTAAAACCAGTTACATGCTCGATTTGTTATAGAGTTTTGTCTAGCAAATATTGTTTGAAAAAACATATGATATTACATTCCACGGAAAAACCGCATAAATGTATAATTTGTTTCAAAACGTTCACACAAAAACAGTCATTGTGTAAACACATGGCCACACATACTGGAGAAAAACCCCACCATTGTACAGTTTGTAAAAAATCATTCCTTGAAAAGCGTGTACTTCTAGTACATATGCGCACCCATACTAAAGAAAAACCGTTTCAATGTACAATTTGTATGGCACGTTTTGCTCAATCTGCAGATAAGACTAAGCATATACTCAAGCATACTAAAGAAAGGCCGTTTCAGTGTACGGTTTGTTTCAAAAAATTCTCTCTGTCAGGAAATTTGAAAATACACATGAGAACCCACACTGGTCAAGTTAAACATCAATGCCCAATCTGTTTGAAATGGCTCTCAACAAAAAGAGCATTAACAATTCATTTGCTCACTCACAACAAGGAAAAACAATTCCAATGTACATTATGCACACAAAGTTTCCATCAGGCAGGCAATTTGAAAATGCATATGCTCACGCACACTAAACAGAAACAATTCCAGTGTGGAATTTGTGACAGAAAATTCACTCGGTCAGCTCATGTCAAGTCGCATATGCGCGTTCATACTAAAGAAAAGCCGTATCCGTGTACATTTTGTGAAAAACGTTTTTCACAGACATCTGCTGTGAAATCACATATTCGCCATATACATACTAAAGAAAAACCCTATCAATGTACAATATGTGGCAAATCATTTTCTAGTAGTAGTGCAAGGGAAAGTCACATGCATACACATACAGGTGAAAAAAAATATGCTTGTACACAGTGTCCCACTAAATTAACTTTTTTATCCAGTCTTAGAATTCATATGCGGATACACAATAATGAAAAGCCCTATAAATGTTCTATTTGTACAAAATCATTCTCTCAGAATAGTAATATGAGAACACATATGAAAACACATATCACTGACAGTGATAGACGGACCCATCAATGTGAAATCTGCTATAAAAGTTACCTTACCTCTAGCAATTTAAGAGTCCATTATATTGTTAAGCATACTTTAGAGAGACATTATGAATGTACTTTTTGTGACAAAAAATTCCCGTTTATGACGCTATTGAACCTACATATACGCACTCATACTAAAGTGAAGCCATACAGATGCACGATTTGTGGTAAAGGTTTCTCTGGGAAAGGTGCGTTGAATAATCACATACGCTTCCATACACAAGACAAGCCTTACCAATGTAAGATCTGTTTCAAAAAATTCATCCAGAGAGGAAACCTTGCTACACATATGCTCACACACACCAGAGAAAAGACATTTCAATGCACACATTGCAGTAAAAGGTTCATACATCGCGGGACGTTGAAGTACCACATACGAAAAGACCATACAAAAGAAAAGCCATATAAATGTCAGATCTGTCACATGAGCTTCCATTTTTTGAGCATTCTAAAAAACCATTCACGCATCCATTCACAAGAACGGTCCAAACTATCAGTAAATTAAAGGCTATGTAGCTACTATTTCCTTGTTCAAAATCCACAGAGCCGTAAGCTGTTCAGTAATAAAAGTGAGAAGCGATTAAAAAATGATGAATCCTATATTAATATTAGATACAAACTTATATTTAGTAGGCACCAAAAAATATATCTTAGAATGTTTTTTAAAAAAGCGATTTTGTTACCCTTAAATCTACTACGGTCTTCCTCGTTTATTAGAAATCTCTTGAAAGCAAAATATCTCAGTTATGTGTTATTAAAAATAGGTTTCCTAATCAAAGACCACTGTTGAAAATTGTCTTATTTTCTATCAAGTGGTCTATTTAATCAAGTACTGGATTGGCAGTTGCTTTACTCAAGCAAAACCGTTAAGAAAATTCTCTATTATCCCAGAAATTTAAATCATTCGTTTTTGCCCAATTTTTCTCAGTTTCAAAATTTCTTCACAGTCATCTTTATCAATCGCATTAAAAACTTCTATCAATTCCTCCATTATAATTATTTATACAATCAATCCACCAAGAGCTATTATAGTAAGTTATGAGCATACTTGTATTGCAGCATTGCTCTCATGGAGTCATAGAAAAAAGATAACATACGAAGATATCTTATGGTATTGGGCATTTATGTTCCAAATTAAATAGGTAGTATAAATATAGATTTAAAGAAACTAAATCAAGCTTATTTTGTAATTCTCACCCTCTCTCACTCACTAGACAAAAACACCCTATTGACCGTCTACTAAGCATATGTCTACTCATATCTGAGCTACGGAACCATTTTCTGGGGAAATTCTGTTGATAGCGGTAAAATTTTTATAATCCAGAAAAAAATAGTAAGTCATTTGTGGATTGAGATCAAGAGATTCTTGCAAAGAATTCTTCAAAGACCTAAACATTCTAACGCTGCCATCTATTTTATCTATCAATTGGTGGTTTTTGTTAAACAGAATTTAGATACATTTCGATTCTGCACAGATAATCACGGGTATAATACACGTAATAGTAGTCTCATTGCTTTTCCAGTACATAGGCACACAGCTCTAGAAAAAACTCCATTCTACTCTAGAATACGTCGTCATTTTAATAAATTACCTGCAGTCATCAGAAATCTAGATTCAATAAACAAATTCAAACTAACAGTCATAAAAATGCTAGTAGAGAAAGCCCTATACTCTGCTGCCGAATTTTAACTTGTGAAAAGAGGCTGTAGAGTGTAACTCAACTTTTTGTGACTTTCATTTCCATGTGAATTTGATGAGATACATCATAGAGTGTATTTATTTATTTTACTTTCAAGAAGTTAGAACTAAGTCTTTTAAATATTTTGTTCTAGTATTGACATGTCACCAGTCAAATGAGTGTTACTCAAAAATTGATGAAATGTGACGATAAATAAATGAAATGAAATATACAAAATGCCCCACAATAGCGCTTTCACTACTATACAAAAATACTAATAATTTATATTTATAACTAGCAGGTAACCCGTGATCCGCAAGGGTCCTTTTTCAAACTCGACATAATGAAATCTTGAAGAATTGAAAATAAGCCTATAACCATCCTAGGTTAATTAAGAATCTATATGCAAAATTCCAAGTTAATCAGTCCAGTAGTTCAGACGTGATGATGCATCAAACATAATTTTCCTATCCCGTACACGCATAAGTCAGTTCTTTTCTTCATCATAGTATAGATTATGATAATTTGAAACAATCATAATAATATTTCAATTGTTTTTCAGATATCAGCCACAGTGATCTGGATAATAATGGTGATAACAAGGGCCTGGATGCATCGGAAGACACCTATTCAGAGATTTCAAGTGACAATGGAGTGAAAAGTAAATCCAGATTTGGTTTAAGCTTTAGCTTAAACTTACACTGTGCAAACGGCCCTAAGTGTACTATTTGTTCCAAAGGTTTTTGTACATTATCATATTTAAAACGGCATATTCTCATACACACTAAGACCAAAAAAGATTCAAATATACAGGGTGTTTCAGAAGTAGTGTCGAGAATTTTAGGGTATTGTACCTGGATGCTAGGAGACTACAAATGTCATATTTTAAGTGTCCAAAACTCAGCGGTTATCCTTATAGCTGCCATTTTGTTTTTTTCACTTAAAAATTTTTATCTCAAGAACGAAATGTTGTATTGATCTGAAATTTGGCATGAATATTTATGCTATAAAGACTCAACTATAAAAAATGAAAAAAAAATTTTTCGTTGAAATTTTTCAAAATGGCGGCCATTTTAAATTTTTGATGGCGAATATCTCGAAAACCGTCCATTTTACAGAAAATTTACAAGAGACAAAAAAGTTAGCAAATTTTTTCACGATTCCAATGATACCTAATTTATTAAGATTGGTCGAAGAATAACAGAGAAATTAATTTTTTCGTACTGCATGCATGACCACTTTTCACCATTTAAAGATCAATATTAATTTTTTAATTCCAGATGTATTTAAGATGAAGCTTTGAAACTCGGTATGGCTCCATATGGGCAAACAGATGATTTTACAATGGTTTTCAGATGATAATGTTTGTCTTGTAAAAGTATTGTTGTTTCATTAAAAGTAAAGAACCAGATGTAGTGCTTCCTATTTCTTAGTCTCACGTTTCCTAGGTCTTATTTCTATCTTAAATTTCCAGTTTCAATATTTTCTTACGTTGCTTCTACACAAATATTTAATTATTGTAATGGAATTTAGTTCGCTGGAGTACACCGATATTCACTTCATGTATGGAGCAGCTCTTGGCAATGCGACCGAAGCAAGAAGAATGTATGCAGCTGCAAACCGCCGTCTCCCTTCCGACAAGGTGTTCACAAGAACTCACAATCGGCTGAGAGAAGTTGGTTCATTTGAACGGAACAGGGTAATTGCTGGTAGGCCTCGAGCAGTTCGAAATGTTGCTTTTGAAGAGGAAGTATTGCAGAAATTCGATTTCAATCCTAGAACGAGTACGAGAGCAGTTGCAAAGCAAATCAATTCAAGTGCTTCTTCTGTGTGGCGTGTACTAAACAAGGAAAGACTTCACCCCTTCCGCTTTCAAAAAGTTCACTCATTGGTTGAACGCGACTATGAGCCAAGAGTAAACTGTGCCCGTTGGTTTCTTCAGCAAGACATTATCCAACCAAATTTTCTAGAAAATGTGTTATTTACCGATGAGTCCAGCTTTACAAGAGAAGGAATCTTCAACTCTCGCAACAGTCACGTCTGGGCCTTAGACAATCCTCATGAGGTCAAAGTGCGTGGTTATCAGCATAGATTTTCGCTGAATGTTGGGCGGGTATCTTAGGTAATCGCGTGATTGGACCATACATTCTTCCTAATCGTCTGAATTCTCCCACGTACATTACTTTTTTAAGAGACATACTACCAGAACTTTTGGAAGATGTGCCTCTTGCAAACAGATATAATATTTGGTTTCAACATGATGGTGCCCCTGCTCATTTCGGAAATGTTGTTACGGACTTTCTGAACATGACCTATCGTCAGCGGTGGATTGGGCGGGGTGGACCAGTACCGTGGCCCGCACGTTCACCTGACCTCAACCCTTTAGATTTTTTTTTCTGGGGCCATATGAAAGACCTTGTTTACAGCACGCCAGTAGAAAACGAAGAAGACCTTCTGGCAAGAGTGGTTGCTGCAGCAGGTGCCATTCAAGATGATGAAAATGCTTTTATAGCAGTTCGACGGTCCATGATTGAAAGGTGCAGACTGTGTAATCAAGTTGAAGGACGGCATTTTGAGCAATTGCTGCATTAGTATCAGTGAACCGATTTGAGTGAAATTAATATTTTTCAATGTAAAATAAAATTTGGAGGAAAGTTATTCTTGTATATTTCTGTAATAAGAACGGTTTTCATGAAATTATAAAAAAATTAATATTGATCTTTAAATGGTGAAAACTGTTCAGTAATGAAAGTGAGAAGCGATTAAAAAATGATGAATCCTATATTAATATTAGATACAAACTTATATTTAGTAGGCACCAAAAAATATATCTTAGAATGTTTTTAATAAAGCGATTTTGTTACCCTTAAATCTACTACGGTCTTCCTCGTTTATTAGAAATCTCTTGAAAGCAAAATATCTCAGTTATGTGTTATTAAAAATAGGTTTCCTAATCAAAGACCACTGTTGAAAATTGTCTTATTTTCTATCAAGTGGTTTATTTTTTAATCAAGTACTGGATTGGCAATTGCTTTACTCAAGCAAAACCGTTAAGAAAATTCTCTATTATCCCAGAAATTTAAATCATTCGTTTTTGCCCAATTTTTCTCAGTTTCAAAATTTCTTCACAGTCATCTTTATCAATCGCATTAAAAACTTCTATCAAGTCCTCCATTACAATTATTTTTACATTCAAATAATGATTCACTATAACCTAAATTAATAATAATTATCGTCTACAGCAATGAAAACAACCGTCGAAAAATAATTTACTATAAGCTGTTTCCCCATCAAATCTTTACAGATGTCAAGTTAATCCAAATTATTTGGTTTAAACCTCCTGCTTTGGAGGTTTAAACTTTCCCAGAGTTTAAACTTAATACAGAGTTTAAACTCAATACAGAGTTTAAACTGATACTGTGTAAACGGAATTTTAGTTTAAACCAAAAAAATCCAGATTTGGTTTAAGCTTTAGCTACAAAACTTACACTGTGCAAACGGCCCTAAGTGTACTATTTGTTCCAAAGGTTTTTGTACATTATCATATTTAAAACGGCATATTCTCATACACACTAAGACCAAAAAAGATTCAAATATATAAATACATAAAACGGATGAAGACAATCTAACAGATGATAGCTCATAAGGAGAAGGTGCAATCCACCTTCGATGAATAATATTGTTGTTTGATATACCGGGCAATCAAAAAGTCTCTCCGCAGTACCTGCGTTCTGTTTTAGCTGAAGATTGTGTTCTGTTTAGAAACCCGTTCGAAAAGTTACTCCCACTTCCCCCCCCCCTCTACAGCAATGAATGAACACGTAAATGCAATAAATTAAAACCTTGCTATTGTTATACTTGTTTTTGAGTGTTATTTTAGTTTATAGTTCACTGTGGAGGAGCTTCTTGATCACCCTGTATAATAAATATTACAGTGCGTCATTATGTCGCGAACATCAAATTAAACATGTCTAATTTGATCGAGCATAATATAAATAAGTCTTAATTGGTCGAAGCATATTGGTATAATCTCTGGTAAACTGTATAAGGGGTTATTCGTGATTAGATGATTATTAGATTATTAGAAATGTTGTAACTGAACTTAGACTAGACTGCAGTTACTATACAGGGTGTTCTGAAAAAAGGTGCCCATAAGTCAGGCCGTGATTCCTCACAAAAAAGAAAAGAAGTTCCAATTAACATAGGTTCGAAAATGCTTGGTTAGCAAAGTTATACAGGAACTAAAGAGATTTCATCTGAATTTCTGTGCCTCTGCTGAAACGAAGTCCTACAGGTGTTTGTTGGCTGTTAATTAAGATGTACATTGTACAATTCAGCAAATGAACTGTGAAATTAAATAAAACAGTTTCCAGACATTTAGCTACAGTAATTTTAAGATATGTGACGAAATACGCGAAACTTTGTCCCGAAAAACAAGTTCCTTTGAGGGTTGAAGCAGATTTACTACGCTAAATGTACAATAAACACAAAATATATGTTTACATAACTTGTAGAGAATTTAATTTCGAAGAGAAATATGTAGAATAAGTCTATAACGGACAAACGCAACCTTGAAAAAGAACCATTAATTACATACAAAACGCAAGAAAAATAGACAAAATCTGTTAAACTCTTTATTTTTTATGCGTTTTGTATGTAATTAAGGTTTTTTTTAAGGTTGCGTTTGTCTATTAGGCCTATAGACTTATTCTACATCTTTCTCTTCAAAATTAAATTTTCTACAAGTTCTGTAAAAAAATAGTTTGTGTAATTTGCTTATTAAATAGTTCATCTGCTTCATTCCTTAAAGGAACTTGTTTTACGGGACCAAGTTTCGCGTATTTCGTCTCATATATTAAAAATTACTGTAGCTACAGGTCTGGAAACGGTTTTATTCAATCTAGCAGTTCATTTTACGCTAAATTGCACATCTTAATTAACAGCCAACAAATACCGGTAGGGCTTCGTTTCAGCAGGGGCACAGAAATTCAGATTAAATCTCTTTAGTTCCTGTATAACTTGGTAACCAAGCATTTTCGGATCTATGTTAATTAGAACTTTTTTCTTCATTTGATGAGAGGAATCACGCCCTGACTTATGGGCACCTTTTTCAGAACAACCTGTACAAACACAGTTTGGCCATAGACTGTCACGCTTTCAATTGGCTACCTAGATCATCTGATACAGATTCCACGGTATATAGAAGAAGATATTTACATCTAAATACCGTGACAGATTCCAACTTCATAATACTATCTTATAATTATTGCGTGAATAACTTGATATCAAACACTGTTTCATGAATCAATACGTAGAATAATATTTCATCATTTTAACAAACCAATAACTTCTCATGAGAACACAAATTATAATTATTTCAAATTTGGAATTTGAAAAAATACCTTATTGACTAGGAACGAAACGAAAAATAAAATTATGTGAATAAAGTAACTACTTTTCACGTTTTAGAGGCGAGAATCAATTCATCTTCTGCGAGAATCCTGGCAGTCATTCCAAAATGGCGGACAAGGTCTGTCACCTAAAAAAACACAATCAATTACATTTATTTATTCTTTATTATTATTTTAGATAGTTAGATAACAGAATGACTGAATATGTGTGATATCAGTGCTAGATATTTATCAATCTTTATAAGCCGGCTCATAAACAAATAAAAGATGAACCAAATCCAAGATACTAACATCACAAAAGCATAAAATAAGAGAACAAAATACTCGAACAGTAGTTGAGAAAAATATTGAAACTTGAGAAATAAGAGAAACAAAAAAAGTAGTAGAGATGTATCATGTCATAGATTTTTAATTTCTAATCCTGTATAAATAACTATTTTATTTTTGTGATAGAGAAGTAATGACAACACATTCAAATAGGTTCTGTGAATTTAAATAAAAAATTATTTATTCATTATTGATTCAATGGTGCACAATTGTTTTTAAAAAATAATATGGTGGAGGGTCAACCAGGTACAGCCCAAAACGGTTCCTCCCCCGAATTTTGATTCATTAAAATAGTCCAGAAAGATTTTAACCCAATGATTGATTTTTATATATTGTATTTTCAAATATTATATTTTTATAAATTATAGTTTAGCTTATTTGAGTATATTGTTATAATGAAATAGTTGCCTATGATGGTATAATACTGTGCAGATGTGGTCTAACAAGTTGATCCTTAGTTTTTGGTGCGGGAGTGGGCGAAAGATTATATCAGCCAACTGCGCATGCCTGACGGCTGTATTCCTAGTTATAAAACTACGGCCTGCTGGCTGGTTACCTCAACCAGCGCATAACAGCAAGATTTTTGAGAGTAAGCCTATATAATCTTTGTATCATCACTGTATATTATCTTTGTACATTTTTGTATCATCTCTGTATGATCTTTGTATCATCTTCCTTTAGTGAGGTACATGTTTTATGGCAATATTTGATTAACATTGGTGTTGCTATCCTTTTATAGCTCTACAACGTTACCAGATCGTTTATTGACTGTGAAGAAACATAATAATAAACAAAATATTTTATCTCAATCATAATTTTTCATTTAATAATTGAAAAAAAATTTCTTGATACATAAATAGTTATTTGTATATCTAGAGTGAAAAGTACGACTTTTTCTCCCTGAGGGAAAAAGTTTGAAGCCCGAGGCGAAGCCGAGGGCAACAATTTTCCTGAGGGAGAAAAAGTATTTTTCGCTCGTAATGTACACAACATTTTTCCTCCATCTACATTTTTTTATAGAAACTGCAAATTAAATCATTCTAATAACTTACGTATTGGTGACAATGTTTCCTAACAACATAACCTAAAATCTAAAACCTAAAAACCGGTCGTCTGATAGGCACTGCTGATTGCGCTATCTATCGGCCAAAGTTGTAACAATCATATCAGCTGGGCTACCAAAAATGGCTGACTCCAGATCACGCGGTTCAGATTAGAATTGCATAATGCAGATCAAAAATATTTGTTGGCTGGTATTTTGAATAGAATACAATATTTTAAAAATTGTATAAATTTTTATCGTCTACTAATATTAAGAATATAATATCATACAAACATATATTTCATGAGTTGATCAAATTTCTGGTTGTGGTATTGAATTCAGTTGACTCAATGACAGACACCTCTATTACACTTTCTCATCTGAGCTTAGACCTTCTAACCTATTACCATGTAAGTTTTTAAAATAGAGATGCTTCCCATGTTATTTAAATGGAGTCACTTTTACTCCCTAGGGAGTTTTTCTGTTTTTTACTACCTAGAGCGAAAAAGTGACACTTTAGTATTATGTTTCAGGGAGTAAAGTAAGTACTTTAGACAGTAGGTGGAGGAAAAAATAATTGATTATTTCAAACAAGAATTAAAAATTGATATTTCATCAGATATACCGGGTATCAGCTATCCTCTATAGAAGGCAGTGCATCGACAACAATGTTCCTATCTTTCTCCACTTATAACGTGAACCTCACTATAGTAGCGTCTTGATGCTGTGCATTAAGGGGTAAATCAGTCCAGGGATCAACTTGTTAGACCGTGACTATCTCATTTGTAATTATAATTTATACACATGTATGGCTGCGATGAGTATATAAATTTCATATTTCTAAATGAATCAATTTTATAGAATAAATATGACTTGATGAGAATTTTGTAATTTTTTAAAGATACCCTTTCATTTTTTTCCACCGCTTGTCTATTCTGTGACTAGCTTCAATATCGGCGATTTGCGATACAAAATAGAATAGCTTAGGACAGTTAAAATTTAAATAACTAAACACATGATTCACTACAAACCATAGTGAGGTCCACGTTATCATGGCAGTGTTTGATTAGCAATGGTACTGCTATCCTTGTCTATCATTCAACGAAGCGGAAAGCGCTATCTCTTTCTTGCTTTGCTCTGTTGCCAGATCGTCTTTTAACAATGTAAATTAATAATTAAGAAAATATTTTTCTTAATTATGAAAATTCATTATGAATTTATTGAAAAATATTACTTCTTGTTTAATAAATATAATATTGATCATTTTAAATGAGAATGAACAATTAATATTATATCAATAAACCTGTATCAGCTACCGTCTATAGAAGACATTGACAAGACAGAGGTTCGGCAACGTTGTTCTTCTATATTTCTCTACTGCCATTATAACATGGACCTCACTATAGCTGGAATACCTTTTATTAACACTAGCAAAAAAAACTAAGGCACAAGGAGTGGAAATGAAACAACCAGGTGAAAATAACACATTATTTGTTAACGACTCGTTTAGAATAGACACAAACTTAGAATTCGGTTGTACAGTCACACTAAATCACAAAGAAACTGGCACTTCACATCTATCAAATTATATAACTACACACCTGACCACTTGAAGGAACTCACATGCTCACAATTTAAACAAGTATTGAAAGCAGTGTTAATTGATGAATGTTTGTACACCGTACATGACTATTTTAGAATAGATTGGAATCGTTTTATGTGATTCATGTGTTATTTTATTGTTTTGATACTGACTGATCTTAGTGTTTTTGTGTTTGTTTTGACTTACTTTAGTGTTAAAAAATTGACGAAGTCCATGTATTCATGTGAATATTTTATGACCAATAAAATTCTATTCTATTATCAATTTGTTCGGAACATTGCCAATTACCATATCCTTGACTTGCAATAGCTTTGATCGGAAAAAGATGGAAAGCAATGATGACTGTTTTAGGTATAACTTTGTAAGGACCCTTTTTGATAAGTATCCTTATATTGTAAGGACCTTAAGTTCCAAATTTCAAGTCATTCCGTTGATTGAGAGATGAGGTATCGTGTACACATACATACATACACACTAATTAATAAGAATAATATGAAAAATCGTAATACCCCTTATTATTTAAAATAATACTACAACGACTAGTTTCGACCATAACTTGGCTCATTTTCAAGTTGAATTTTTTTACTCATACACACACACACATACAGACCAATACCCAAAAACCATTTTTACTTTTCTTGCCCTATTACCATAGGTAAGGAAAGTATTGCTTTCCAAAAAATTTGAGGTACCCTAATTTCATGTTTTCTATACGTTTCATTACTTTCCTTGCCCTATTACCATAGGTAAGGAAAGTATTGCTTTCCAAAAAAATTTAAGGTACCCCAATTTCATGTTTTCTATACGTTTCAAGGTCCTCTGAGTCCAAAAACATGATTTTTGGGTGTTGGTCTGTGTGTGTGGGTGTGTGTGTGTGTGTCTGTGAACACGATAACTCCATTCCTAATTAACCGATTGACTTGAAATTTTAAACTTAAGGTCCTTATACCATGAGGATCCGACAATATCAGTTCAATAAAATTCAATTCAAAATGGCGGATATTGGCTAAAAAACCATGTTTTTCACGGTTTTCTCGAAAACGGCTCTAACGATTTTCTTCAAATTTATACCCTAGATAGCTATTTATAAGCCCTATCAACTGACATAAGTCTCATTTCTGGGAAAATTGCAGGAGCTCCGTAATATTCCTGAGAAGAATGAATTTTGTTAAATTTCTATCACGATTTTCTCAAAAATGACTTGACCGATTTTTTCCAAATTCATACCCTGTATAGTTATATATCAGCTCTATTAACTGGCATGAGTCTCCTCCCTGAGAAATTAACAGGGGTCCACCCCATCCTTGAGAAATTTACTTTGTAACCTCCTTCTCGTGCGTGAGGTAGGTAGGTAGAGCAGTTTATTCAAAAGAACACATCTCGATATTTTATTTGTAGAACAGCTGTTTTGACAACTTATAAAAAATCCTCAAATTTCATAATTCAAACAAAGGAAAATGTACTCTGAACACAATCACAATAGTATAATCGTTGTTTTAATTATTTAGCCGCCAATCGGCATAATGTTATTCCCTAAATTATCCTCGTTAATGAGGCTTATAGATCAATGAGCAAGGAAAGTTGTGTGAGTGTACCACACCAGATTTTTTTGCAGGGGACTATTGAAACGTATAGAAATTTAGAAATTGGTGTACCTTAATTTTTTTCGGAAACAATACTTCCCTTACCTATTGTAATTGGGCAAGGAAAGTAAAAATAGTGTACGATAACTTGATTCTGGAACGATCTTCATATTTTCATCGACACTTTCTCATTTCCAGTCAACTAGATTAGCCACAAAATCGCACTTACCTTGCATAAAATTATTGCTCCTCTGTTCAAGCGGATTCGGACCCGGACAGGGCCCTGGCAGTCTGTTCAGAAAATGCTGACTTGGCAGTTCATATTGAGCTGGCAGTGGACATTGAGGCGGCAAACCCACAAAAAGCCGCGGCAACAACTGACCCAGTCTGCCGTGGTCTGGCTGCATATGAGGCGGCAAATGTTGATGAAAGCTGTTCCAAGATGGCGACGATTGTGGAGGGGGAGGAGGAGGAGTTTGAGGGGGGTGAAGAGTAGCGAGAGGAGGGGGAGGGAGCGACATGGGGGAGAAAGCAATGGGAGGATGCGGTGGAGGAGGAGGAGGAGGAGGAAGCATAGTTTTCATTGGTGGATAAGGAGGAAGAGGTGAAAGGGGAGTAGACTGAAGAGCCTGTAAAATAAATACACATTAATTACATAAATGGATGAATAAATAATTGATCGTCCCAACAAATGTTGTCAAATTTCGTATCCACAAGGGTCCAGCCACACAGAGTGCCGGTTGCACAAAAGCCGGTTAAATTTTAATCGTGATTGATTCCATGAGAACCAATCAGAGAAGCAGTCTTATAACAAATGCCTCTGATCGGTTCTCGTGAAATTAATCACGGTTAAAATTTAACCGGCACTGAGAGTGATCTATGATCTCATGATCGCTCTCTGTATGGCGGGCCTTCAATTTGCAACAACAAAATCAAACAGGAAAAAATTACTACTATATTTCAATTTTATAAGATTGAAAAACTTGCAATACGCTAAAAATAATACTATGTACTCTTAGGGTAAACGTCCACTGGAACCGTATTCAACCGATTCGTTTGACCGTTGGACGAATCTGCCGGCCGTTAATTCGGCTGAATATGGTCGTCCATTGGAACCGTTTATGTCAGTCTCACTACCTCCGTAAACAAAGCCGTAGTGCATTCGTGTGACGTCAGCACAGGTAGGGCTCCTACACCAATAAAAACACTAGCTGATATAGATCAGCTGAAATCAACTAATTTTTATTGGTGTATAGCCCTACCTGTGCTGACGTCACACGAATGCACTACGGCTTTGTTTATGGAGGTAGTGGTCTAGTTCAGTAGTTGGCTAAACTATTGAATATTGAATTAACTACTATCCAACTACCAACATTTTTCATAAACAATAATTATATTGAGATTTTGAAAATTGAATACACACACAAATATCCACTAAATTAGTTATTCATTACAATAATCTTAACTTCAGATCCTATTTGTTCAGTAATCTTTGTCTAAAGATTCCTTTGAGCATCACGACGATGATATCTTTTACCTCGCATATCCCAAAATGGAACATGCTCTTGAACCAAACTTATCAACTTTTCGTTGTCCATAATTACAACTTAACAGAACAAGTTTAAAAAACAAAAACAGACAAGACTGTGAAACAATTTTGAGGTTAGGATGATGTTGTCTCAGCTCGACTTCGGCCGGAAAATCCCATTCAATTCGGATCGAAAAATTGATCGGCCGGATACGCCGTGCACAGACGTATGAACCTGTTGCAATGGACGAACATCTATTCATTTCTTTGTTGGGGGATCGTTCGGACGAGTTCGGTAGTTTTTGGCCGATGCTAGTTCGGACGAAATCGGTTCCAGTGGATGGCCCACCACTTATGGTTTTGAGTCCCTTCCTTATAACACACTACACACGGGTACAATAGTAGCCTCCACCATAGAGAAAAGATAGCATAAGAGGATATCCCATGGTAAAGGTAATTCATGTTTCTAATTTCAAGCCGATGTTTTGTTAACTCAAGCCGATTACTGTCTTCCATTAGGTGGGCCGTCCACTAGAACCGTTTTCGTCCGAACTAGCATCGGCCGAAAACTACCGAACGCGACCGAACGATCCCCCAACAAAGAAACGAATAGATGCTCGTCCATTGCAACAGGTTGATACGGCCGTGCACGGCCGTCTCCGGCCGATCAATTTTTCGATCAGAATTGAATGGGATTTTCCGGCTCTATCCGGCCGAACTAACTGGTCGAGCTGAGACAACAAAGTGTTCCTAATCTAAAATTGTTTCACAGTCTTTTTTTTTTTGAAGTTGTTCTGTTTTATAAAGTTGCAACTATGGACAATGAAAAGTTGATAAGTTTGGTTCAAGAGCATCTTCCATTGTGGGATATGTGAGACAAAAGATGTCATCGTCGTGATATTCAAAGGAATCTGTGAACAAAGACTGCTTAATAATGAATAACTAATTTAGCGGATATTTGTTGAAGATAAGATTATTGTAATGAATAGCTAATTTAGTGGATATTTGTTGAAGGTAAGATTATTGTAATGAATAACAAATTTAGTGGATATTTGTTTATTCAATTTTCAAAATCTCAATATATTGATTGTTTATGAACAATTTTGGTGGCTATGACAGAAGTTAATTCAATAATTGGCAACTCGACTGACTTTAACGGTTCCAATGGACGGCCGGCAGATTCGTCCGATCCAACGGCCGAATGGATCGGTTGAATACGGTTCCAGTGGACGGTTACCCTTACTGTTTTGGCCGGGTGAGAGTGTAAGAACGGAACAGACAATTATGACGTCACATAGCTTCACGGAAAATACCTATTATGACTATCGGCTTGAGTGTTAACAGTGAAGTATGGAACATAAACGCCCTATACCATGATATATCTTCTTATGCTATATGTTCTCTATGCTTCCACTAAGTATCCACTAGTTCAGGGAACACGGAATTGGAAATGCCATGCGTTCCACACATTTCTAGATTTCTAGGTAGTTTCAAGATTGAGAATGTTGAATGTAATGCATGTATTTGGATGGTGACTCACATGGTAGTACACTATTTGCCACCAGAGTGTGCCACCATCTAATAACATACATCAAGGTCTATAAATACAGGTCATGACACGATCCCGTGATGCATTGCAAAATCGCCATTTGAAATAATATTTAGATTCCAACTAGGAACTGAACTGTTGATTTTTAGATTTAATCGATCAGGAACTTTAATCTGTTTTTGAGGTTAGCCTCTTGTCCCAATGCCTTATGAATCATAACATGTTACATGAATAAGAACAATTTTCATTAATAAAAAATGAATTATTAAACCATTTATTATTGAAATTTGAAAATTAAAAAATCAAAAACCTGAATTTACATACTGAACCAGAATATTGTTTTTAAAATGCATAATTTTGTTATGAGCAAATTGAATTAGATTGGATTTTCAAATGTGCCGCCATAAAAACCCCACAAAATGGCTGCTTCATAAGAAACACGGGTGTCTTGACATATTTATAGACCTTGACATGCATTAAATACAGTACTCTTAAGCTCAACTCACACTTAACGAGACTCAGGTCGAGAAGAGACTCGACCCTAGTCGAGAGCATGTGTTTCCAAATGGTGACGTCGCTGAGACTAGAATCGACTGGTCTGAGTGTCACCATTTGGAAACACATGCTCTCGACTAGAGTCGAGTCTCTTCTCGACCTGCGTCGCGTAAGTGTGAGTTGAGCCTTAAGCTTGAAGTTACTTTCACCACTCCATGTTTTCAACCTTGGGAGCTTCATACATGTAGCCAAACTTCAGAATAACTTACCAGAGGTTTGGAGTCCATCCTAAACTTTGGGTACTTGATATTATTGGAATTCCTATTTTATAGGTCTATATGTTAATCCAATTCATCCTAAGGTTCAATTCCTAAGCAACGATTGTACGACTTGACCGCGCGAGGACTGTATATCTATATATATAAAAGCGAAACGGCACTGATTCACTCACTCACTCATTCATTCATAATCAACAGAACTAAAAATCTACTGGACCAAATTCGTTCAAATTTGGCATGTATGTTCATTTGGACTTCTAGACGCGCCCTAAGAACGGGTTTGAAAAAAATGTGTTTAAATTTGGCATGTATGTTCATTTGGCCTTCCAGAGGCGCATTAAGAACGGGTTTGAAAAAGTTTCCAAAGATACGCCCAAAATTTTCGTTTTTCCAGCATTTTTATCTCTTTTTCAAGAACTAATCGACAGTGTTCAAATTTGGTACAGAAGTTGAGATAGGGTCTAGAAATTTTGTCTTTAGGGAACTCAAGAATTATGCCAAAAATACGCCCAAGATAGGCGGTTTGGGACTTGGAGACTCCCCAGTATGTGAATGTGGGGCGATGGAGCAGACTGTGCACCACATTATATTTGAGTGTGAGAGACGTGCCTACCTGGGCGAGGCTAACGACTTCACTGTAGGTGAAGTCCCCTGGCCTTGTCCCCAGGCAATATATAGTATATTTCATCCTTCGACGTGCACTTATAAAAGTGTGAAATTTTAAAAATTTCACATAAAATGCCATACGTTAAATAAATAAATAAGGGCGGTTTTACTATGTTTTCCTAGCGGTCCCCAACGTTTTTACTGCGTTTTCTCAGATTTTACAAAAACCAATTGTTATAAAATGTTCAAACTTTGTACAGAAGCTCAGCTAGGGTCTAGAATTTTGTCTTTAGAGGACTCCAGAATTACGCCAAAGAAACACCCAAGATAAACGGTTCAACAGCGTTTTCCTAGCATTCCCCAGCATTTTTTTTTCAAATTTGGTACACAAGCTCAGCTGAGTTTCAAAAATGTTGTAATGGAGGAATTTAGAAAAAATGCCAAAGATCCGCCTCAATCGGTGGTTTTATTCAGATGGAAAGAGCCTGAAAGTCTGTATTTGACTATTTGATGGGAGGAAGCAAGCTCAAATGAAGAATGCAGGCGAGCGAAGCGAGTCTGCTATCATCAATTCTGAATGATCGCCCCCCCCTGGCTAGACGGATAAGGCGAACGAAGCGAGCCTGCCGGCTAGTTTTACTGTACATTATTGTAGTCTATTTATATACGTCGACTATAGGAGCTATAGCATCTGAAAAACAGAGCGGCTAGTCTTCGCTTAGGAATTGGACATAAGGATCTTTCTGAATTTAGAATCGAGAGCCGAGCTGAAACAGTGGATAAATGATGTTATTATTGGAATATCTGACCTGCTGTAGAGCAATGCTGATTGGTGGAGGGGGAACTGGTCCCAGGGGGGGTGGATCGAGTCCCTTCATCGTCATGACGCCACAGGGTGGTGGTGGAGGGGGTGGAGGTACAAGACCACAAGGAGGTGGTACTGGAGCAACTGAAAATTAAAATGAATTAATAACTAAAATGAATTAATGAATAATGATAAATAATAAATTATACATAGAAATAATTAATATAACTCCATAAAATAGCCCAAATGTGATCTACTGAAAATTTGAAAAAATATATACGTGAATTGAATGTATAACATAGATATACAGATAGTATGCTTGTTTACTGTAATATAAATGCCATTCATACACCTGAATAGATTCACATAATTATAATACCCGCCACTCCAACATGTTTTCTTCTGTGGCTCACAGAACCACTCTCTTTGAAAAGTCGCCACAGTATAGCGGGCCAAAAATTTATAATTCTCTACCTGCCAACCTAAAAGATTTGGACATCAGGAATTTCAAAATTAAACTCAGAGATTGGCTGGTTGAGAGACCATTTTATTCATTAGATGAGTAAAGATAGTATTGGACTGCCTAACTATGTCCTGTATGTGATTGAGTAGGCTAAAGCAGGTGTACTAGTCTGAGTGATCTATATGATTGGTTTTCCTGTTTAAACATTTTATTATGTGTTTTTTATCTATATAAGTTGAATGTTGACCCATCCTCTGTCCACTATTGTGGATGTTCAGGACATGATAAAAATCTAATCTAATCTAGAAATGTGGGAATATTATTTTCCCACGCCTCGTAAATCACTTTTTAATATAATTCATAAATACTAGTTGAGGTTGTAAATCTAGATTCAGTTTAGTTGTACATTTTATTTGATTTGATAGTATAAACCAAATAATATTCCATACAATAATAATATTATAATCACTATCACAGTCAATATTAGCACTATCCCGTAATAAAATACACAGAACAAGTTATTTAGTTAACATAAGTGATTCATAATGACTAAGTCATTTAGTTAACATTCATGATATATTCATATAACTTACATTGATTATTCATCAGCTATATAATTTTATTCATTAATATCAAATTAACACTATCTCAAGTAAGCCTGATAACTTTAGACCTATTGCTATTGTCCCTATTATTGGAAAAGTGATTGAATCATGTTTAGTCTTGCAGTTGTATGAATATTTCATAAATAATGAGTTACTGTATGAAAATCAGCATGGCTTCCGTCCCGAACATAGCACTGTAATGACTATTGAGACTATTGTTGAATTTGTTCTTCACAGCTTTGAAAGTAGAAACATAGTAGCAGCTAACTTAATTGACCTTACAAAAGCTTTTGATTGCCTACCTTTTGATATCTTGTATGATAAGCTCTTTTTCTATGGAATTAGAGGAACTGAACTCAAACTAATCAAGTCATATCTGTCAAACCGAAAACAGAGGGTAGTTGTTGCTAATGAGTGCTCAAATTTTGAGGATGTTGTTGCTGGCGTCCCACAAGGTTCTGTTTTGGGCCCTTTCCTGTATTTAATTTTTGTTAACGACCTTTATTGTAATATTCCAACATTGCCTGTTCTCTACGCCGATGATACATCTTTAATCTGCTCCGACTCGAACTATGATGATGTTAGATATAAGTTGTCAGAGGCTCTTGCCTCTGCTAAATCATGGTTTGAGTCTAATAATCTAATCATCAATGAGAGCAAAACTGAATGTATCTGCTTCTCTTTAAGGAGTATTCCAGAAGACAATGATATTAAGCATCAGGTCAAAATGTTGGGTTTCACTTTGGAGAGAAGTTTGAGTTGGGAGCCTCACATCATAGAATTGTGTAAGAGATTCTCTCGTGTTGTCTTTCTACTTAGAACACTTAAGTTATCATTGAACTCTGATTCATTGGTACTTGCTTACTATGGACTTTTTCATTCCCTCATATCCTATGGTATTCGCCTATGGGGTAATTCTTGCCATGCTTCAAAAGTTTTCATATGGCAAAAAAAGGCAATGAGAGTGTTAGACAACTTGAGAAACAGAGAGTCATGCAGAGAAAGCTTTTGAAGATTGAAGATATTGACATTCCCTTCAATTTTCATAATGAGTAGCTTGTTGCATGTAAAAACTAATTTAGAATCTTACTCATGTCAGGGAAACAATCATGAATACACAACCCGGCACAGAAATGATATTTCAATCCCACAGGTAAGGCTTTCTAAAACAAGGGACAGCCACCTATTTCAGCAGATAAAAATTTACAACAGTCTTTCCTCAGCTGTTAAAGAGCTGCCAAAAATGAAATTCAAGAAAGATGTGAAGAATAAATTGATGGAGAGAGCATATTATTCATTGACTGAATACTTTGAATGTTCAATATAAGGGCTGCACCTCATTTTGGACTAAGTTGTGTACTGTAAGGTGTATCATCATGTGAATACTGTTACTATTCTTGTCAATCTCCCTGTTAGCCTACTTGTATATACATACTCTTTGTTATTCTTGATATTGTGTTATGTATCTTATGTACAATGTGTTTTTTTTGACGAGCTTATACATTGTAAAAAATGTCAGGCAGAATAAAGAATTTGAATCTTTCAAAATGTACTACTAGCTGATTTGACGATGTTTATAGTGAGGTCCACCTTATAATGGGAGTATTTGATTATCTTTGGTGTTAGATAGATAGATAGATGGATATATATTCAATCCATTCAACACAGTGTACTCATTATTACACAAGCAAACAGTTGAACGTCGTCAAATTATTACAAATATAAATATAGTCTACTAATTAAAATAGTAGCGATTCCTTCAATGATCCTCCAAATACTCCTGCACCGTGTAGTAGGCTTTGTCTATAAGATATTTTTGAAGGTCGGTTTTAAATCTATTAAGATGAATGCTGGTGGATGTGCGCTTTAAATGTAAAGGAAGCTTATTATAAAATTTGCAGCCCGAATAACTAGGCTTACCCTCAAAAAGCTTCCTCCTATGCGGCTGAGAATCGCAAAGTTGTCTCTGCCTCTAGTGTTGTAGGAGTGCGTATCGGATATAAGTGTCAGGTCCATTTTATTTTTTACAGTATGCATGATCATTCTAAACATTTAAATCGAAGGCACCGTCAGCAGCGACAATGTTCTGAACGCATCTCTACAGGGGTGATTAAATCCAAGGCCCGCTACATACCGTATTGCCCTCTTTTGCAATATCCCTCGTATTGCCCTCTGTTGCTATCCTTGTCTATCATTCGACAAAGCAGATTGCGCTATCCTTTCCTTGCTCCTCGTTTTTTAACAAGATAGAAATATAAGTGATCAACAAAATATTCAATTTTAATAATGAAAATTTATTATTGAATCATTGAAAAGTATACTGCATTTTCTTGACGAATGAAATATAATTGATCATTTGAAACTAGAATGAACAGTTGATATTGCATCAGATATACCGGTATCAGCTATCCTCTATAGAAGGCATTGGCAAGGCAGGGAATCGGCGACGCTGTTCTCCTACCTTTCTTTACTGCCATTATAAAGTGGACCTCACTTTAGAACGTCTTTGTCCTCTATAGAAGGCAGTGACAAGGCAACGTTTTCTCCACTGCTGTTATAACGTGGACCTCACTATAGCTGACTTGGCGTTGTCTTCAACTGTTACAGTCCGGGTCCTGTAGCTTTGCCTACCGGCGGAGGGCCACTAGACTTTAATACTACCCGTTCAAAAACATCGACCTAAACTCTGTAGGGAGCTTCCTTCATCTAGGGATCTAGATACTCTATAGCATGTTTTTCTAAAAGTAGGAATATCACCCCGCGAACCTCACCTTGCCTTTATGCCGTTTCAAAGTTACGGAGGCAAAGTTACTGTACTTATGTTGAAAGACAAATTTATTTTATTGATTGACTAGCAGGTAACCCGTGCTCTTCAAGGATCTAATTAAAAACTTGACAAAAATTGAAATTCGTGCTTCGAGGTGCACGAGATTGACATTTTTAGATTCTATGTACGTAAACTTTGAAGATCTAAATCATCCCCGTTTTTCCGGTATGCAATTCACAAGTTGACATGTTTTGATGCGAACAAACACAACCCTACTCTCTCTTATTATGCAATTCTGCCTTGGTATTGCCTCTTCATGTTCAGTGAGAATAGAAAACTTCATAATATTGGTAACATCTATATATATAAAAATGTTATGTTGGTTTGTGTGTAATGCAAAAACTCCAAAAGTACTGGACCGATTGAGTTGAAATTTTAACATGATATAAAATCCGCATCAAGGATGGTTTTTATCTACTTTTTACAATTTTCAGGGGCGCTACGCTCGCCCGAAAATTTTTAACTTTTTTGTTTATGGATTTTTCCGATTTTTGACTTCACATTCGGGGTCAGCTCGCGAAAATAAGTCGATTAAAAAAAAAAAAAATTGACCGGGCTCGCAGGGTGGCCCGGGGGAGGGGGTGAAACTTTGGCCATTTTTGGCCAGATTTGAGCTGAGCGCTGCTGCAATCAAAGTGCAAAATCTGACCGCTAGATAGCGCGCATGTTTCAAAACGCAGCTTCAACAGGTTCGTGAGATATAGAGTACCGGTAAACTACACTCTTGATTACCGTATGTTTTCCGGTACAATTATTGGATTTCAATTACTTTCGCAATTCAGAACAAAGAAAGCATACCGATGCTTTTTTTTCGATAATAAATTCGTGTTTCAGTGCAAATAATCGTGTTACTTGTGTTAATATTGTAATAATTTCAATCAGTGAATGGATCGATACCGGTACCGTGCTACAATCAATTGGCGATTCAGTCGTTAGTGTGAGTATAATCTTATCGATGTAAATCAATCTTGTAATGAATAATAATTATTGAGGCTTTTATTCTTGCATTTGTGTATTCATAATTTCTCAATTGTCAATGTTTCATAATCCTCCAAACCTTAGTTCATAAGCTGATCGGCTTATCTTATAGTTTCAATATCTTATTTCTATTTCATATTCATGCTATGTTTCCTTCTATCATAAAACAACGAGAAATAAAAAAAAATTCTTATCTCTTTTCTACTAACATACCGGCATTTGACAACGGTGTTGTTGATAATACGATCTGGGCTGTGTTGCATGCTAAAATACAAAGTAGGCTAATATTTTAGTAGTCAGCTGGTTATTTGATCATATAAACAAAATGAAGGGATAGATTATAATAATATATTAGTCTATTAAATAATTGATATAAGTTGATTGTTGGAAAGGATTTATGTACAGTAGTTTCAATACGCAATGCGAGATGATCACTCAACGTGACCAGCGTTTAATGCTCAGCCGGTCAGTTTCATTCCCGTTGCATCAGAGGCTCAGCATCAAAGATCCTCGCGTCGGTACCACTTGGAAAGTTACCGAGTGAGGCGCTTATCAAAAACTGTTTTTGTCTTTAAAACGCTCTATCTCCGGAACCACTGGTCGGAAAATTTTCGTTGACCACCCGTTTTGTAGGGAATTTAATTGTCTTTATTTCTGATATAGTGAGATTTTTCATTAAATTGAGTATAAATATATAAAATTTATTTTATTCGATAAAAAATATAATATATTTTTGGTGGTATTAATTTTTTGGTAGGCCTATAAATCTCAAAAAGGTTATTCAATATTGAGAATATATCGATTGTTTCCCTCATAACTATGCAATTATTTCTAAATATCTATTATAAGTTATATTTGAATAACTGAATCGCTGACAACCGCGGTTTATTTTTTTGTAATTATTATTTATTTAATATTAAATACGTAATATAAATACGAAATAAATACGTGAAATATTAGTTTACTAATTAAACAATAACAAAACTTCTTACGTGTGTAAAGTAATACACACACATATTTTCCTTTCTTCTCTTTCAGTAAAAACCAAAATAATGCCTCGCAGAAAGTCAAATTTGGGCCGTCGCACTAACAATGCAGAAGGATTAAGGAGATGGCGTTCGAATATCACTGAGGAAGAGCAAACATCTTTACGAGAGAGGAACAGGCTAAACACCATCCAGACACGTAACGTGGACCCAGCAGAAAGACGAGCAGCCAGGCTTGAGGATGCACGATTGCGAGCACGTCAGTCGCGTTCTGCAGCAACAGATTTGGTTCGTTTTGAACGCAATGAACGCGAAAGGGTGAGGATAGCTGAAACACGAACAGAAAGAACAGCTGATCTGCATCTGGAATACAATCGTCTTGCGTTCCGGTACAATCCAGCTATTGATTATAGTTCAAGTCAGCATGTTGTCATTGGTCAGATGAGTCATGTATGTAGCTACTGCCAGGCTCTAAAGTTTAATAATGAAACGAAAGGGATGTGTTGTGCTGGCGGAAAAATCAAATTGCCTCAACTTGATGCACCACCAGAGCCATTGAAAACTTTACTTACTGGATCTACCGCTGAATCAAAGCATTTCTTATCGAACATCAGGAAATATAACTCTTGCTTCCAAATGACATCATTTGGTGCGGAAATCGTGACTGCTCAATTCATGCCAACTTTTAAAATCAAAGGGCAAATATATCACAAAGCTGGCTCCCTGCTCCCATTCTCAGATAGTGACCATAAATTTCTACAAATGTACTTCATTGGTGATGATAGACATGAAGTAGATGCACGTTGTGGAATACATAACTCGCTAAGAAGATCCATTATTTTGCAGCTGCAGGAGCTTCTTCACGAAAGGAACAGTTTGGTGCGTTTGTTCAAAACAGCAATTGATATGATGTCATCAGATACCCACAAAATTGTTATTCACGCAGACAAAACTCCTGCTGGAGAACATGTCCGGAGATATAATGCTCCAACTATAGACAAAGTAGCAATTGTCATAGTTGGTGATCAGTTCCAACCTAGAGATATTGTTCTCCATCGATGAAATAATCAATTAATAAATGTAGCAGAAACTCACCGTTGTTACGATGCTTTACAATATCCATTGATCTTTTGGGATGGTGCTGATGGATATCATTTCAATGTGGAAATGATAAATCCAGTAAATGGTGCAGAAATCAATAAAAAGTGCAGCTCAATGAACTTTTACGCATACCGCTTAATGATTCGGATGAACGAGGACAATCATATTCTAAAATTCCGTCAGTTATTTCACCAGTACCTTGTGGATATGTATGCAAAAATTGAAACGGAACGTTTGCTATTTCTTCGTTTGAATCAGACTAAACTACGCTCTGAAGAATATATTCATTTGCGAGATGCAGTTGTGAATGATGGTAATACAACCAACGTTGGAAAGCTAACTATTTTGCCATCTTCATTCATTGGCAGTCCACGTCACATGCAAGAATATGCTCAAGATGCAATGTCATATGTTCGTCATTATGGGCGTCCAGATTTATTTATCACTTTCACTTGCAATCCAGTTTGGGACGAGATACAGCAGCTGTTATTTCCTGGGCAATCACACGTGGATAGGCATGACATTATAGCACGTGTTTTCCGGCAAAAGCTTAAATCGCTGATGGATTTCATTGTGAAACTTGAAGTATTTGGATCTGTGCGCTGCTGGATGTATTCAGTGGAATGGCAGAAGAGAGGATTACCACATGCGCATATACTAATCTGGCTCTACAATAAAATAACTTCAGACGAAATTGATGACGTGATATGCGCTGAGATTCCACGGGCTGACAGCGATAAGGATTTGCATGCAGTGATCATCAAAAACATGATACATGGACCATGTGGTACACTAAATCCAAATTCACCATGCATGGTAGATGGGAAATGCTCTAAGCAATATCCTCGAGCATTTACAGCAAACACAGTAACAGGCGACGATGGATATCCTCGGTATAGAAGACGATCAACTGAAGATGGTGGAAATTCGGCAACTATACACATGCGAAATGGTGATATTGATGTAGACAACCGTTGGGTGGTTCCATATTCTCCTTTACTGTCAAAAACATACCAAGCCCACATAAACGTAGAATATTGCAATTCTGTGAAATCGATTAAATATATCTGTAAATATGTAAATAAAGGCAGCGATATGGCAGTTTTTAGTGTGCAATCTGATAATTGTGACAATAATGCAGTACGAGATATTGATGAAATTGCTCAATACCAGGCTGGAAGATACATAAGCAGCAATGAGGCTGCATGGCGAATTTTTTCATTTCCCATGCATGAACGCAATCCAGCTGTGGTTCACTTGGCAGTACATTTAGAAAATGGACAGCGTGTTTATTTCACAGATGCAAATGTGCAAGAAAGAGCCCTTAATCCACCTGGTACAACTCTGACTGCTTTTTTCACCTTATGCCAGGAAGACGCTTTTGCCAGAACACTAATGTATTCAGAAGTTCCCTCTTACTACACGTGGAATGTAACTAGAAAAGTATTTGTACGGCGCAAACGAGGGGAGCCAGTCAACGGTCACCCTGGCATTTTCAAAGAAAATACAATTGGTAGACTTTATACAGTGCATCCCAATCAAGATGAATGTTTTTACCTTCGCATGCTATTGGTAAATGTGCCTGGTCCTACATCTTTCCAGCAATTAAAAATAGTTGACGGCGTCACACATGCCACTTTTCGCGCTACGTGTCAAGCTCTGAATTTATTAGAAAATGACCAACAGTGGAACATATGCATCAATGACGCGTGCAACACTGCACATCCAAACCAAATTCGCGCATTATTTGCGATTATATTGACCGCTTGCTTTCCTTCATCTCCCACAGAGTTATGGGAAAGATATCGTTCGCATATGGCTGAAGATATTTTGCATAGAGTACGCCTTGAAAATGCCAATATGACCTTAGAATTTACAGAAGCCATTTACAACGAAGCATTGATAAATATTGAGGACAAGTGCTTAGCTATTGCAAATAAAGTTCTTAGTCAATTAGGAATGCCAGCACCAACCCGAACTGCGACTGCTGCATTTGATGTAGATTTACGCCGTGAACAGAGTTACAACATTAATGATCTTCAGGCATATGTCCAATCGAACATTCCCAAATTAACGTGGGAACAGAAAGGCATTTATGATCGCATAATGCAAATGATAAATGACGGAGTTGGGGGGACCTTCTTCTTGGATGCGCCAGGAGGAACTGGGAAAACATTCCTCATTAGATTGATTCTAGCAACGGTTCGATCAAAAAGTGATATAGCCTTAGCTCTTGCTTCGTCTGGAATAGCTGCAACATTGTTACCAGGTGGAAGAACTGCGCATTCAGCTCTAAAGTTGCCATTAAACATGCAAATCATTGAGACTCCTACGTGCAATATTTCTAAAGCATCCGGTATGGGAAAAGTATTACAAAAATGTAAACTAATTGTTTGGGATGAATGCACAATGGCACATAAAAAATCGCTCGAAGCTCTTGATCGATCATTACGAGACTTGCGTGGAAACGTTCAACCATTCGGGAATGCATTGATATTGCTCGCAGGAGATTTTAGGCAAACATTGCCTGTAATTTCTCGATCGACACCAGCAGACGAAATTAATGCTTGCCTGAAATATTCAACACTATGGCGGCACGTACATACATTGGAGTTGACTACGAATATGCGTGTCCAGTTGCAGAATGATCCATCAGCTGAGGTATTCTCACGACAGTTACTGGAAATTGGAAACGGTCAGCTGCCAGTCGATGAGACGTCTAGACAAATATCACTTCCCGATAATTTTTGTAATTTAGTTACATCAAAAGAAGAACTGATCGAAAAAGTATTTCCTGACATTCAGATAAATCATAGAAATCATGATTGGCTCAGTGAACGAGCTATCCTTGCCGCAAAGAATAAAGATGTCTATCAACTTAATAATGTTATACAATCCAGTATTCAAAGTGATGAAACTACATATAAGTCGATAGACACTGTTGTGGAAGCTGATGAAGTAGTTAATTATCCAACAGAATTTCTAAACTCACTTGATCTGCCAGGGATACCACCACACATATTGAAATTGAAAGTAGGTGTGCCAATTATCCTCTTGCGGAATATTAATCAGCCAAAACTCTGCAACGGCACGCGACTTGCAGTTAAGAGATTAATGAATAATGTAGTGGAAGCAACGATTTTAACAGGGCCTTTCAAAGGTGAAGATGTCCTCATTCCTCGAATACCCACGATCCCGACCGATACACCATTTCAATTTAAAAGATTGCAATTCCCAATTCGATTGGCATTTGCAATCACAATCAACAAAGCTCAAGGTCAATCTTTAGAATTGTGTGGTCTAGATTTAGATGTGGATTGCTTTTCACATGGACAACTGTATGTTGCGTGTTCCCGAGTCGGCAAACCAGATAGTCTTTATATTTACGCAGACAGTGGAAAAACAAAAAATATTGTATATAAACAAGTATTGCAAAATTAAACTTATATGAAATGTATTCTTTGTTTTTTCTCATTTCTCAACCATTCGCAAACAGAGAGTGAGAATAGGGAAAAATCTGAGTGCAGAAGAAGGCCTTCCTGTAAAATTCGGCGTGCCACAAGGAACAGTTCTTGGTCCGATACTGTACCTCATCTTTGCCAATGAGTTGTGCTCACTCGACATTGGTGGCAAGATTATTGTCTTTGCCGACGACACAGCTGTGATATTTCAAGGCAACAACTGGAACGAGACTTTCATAACCGCTGAATTAGGCATGGAAAAAATTACACTTTGGCTCCACAGTAATATCCTGACTCTCAATTCATCAAAAACTAAATTTCTAGCATTTTCACTGACGGACTCCAAAAAACCTGTACGAAATACAATCAAGTTACATCACTGCAAAATAAATCGCATAGACTGCAATTGTCCATCAGTAGAACGAACAGATAATATAAAATATTTAGGAGTTATAATAGACGACTTACTTTGGTGGGACAAACACATCATACAGCAAACAACAAAACTCAGGAAACTGGTTTACAGTTTCATTCAACTCCGACAGATACTCACACTGGATACGTTAAAAATTGTATATCACGCATTGGTAGAGTCAATAGCAAGATATGGAATCCTGGCATGGGGAGCTACGTATTTCTGCCATAACAATCCTGTTTTTAAAGTCCAGAAACTCATCCTCAGAATAATGGGACAGAAACATCCACTCTACCCTTCAGATTCTCTATATGAAGAACTCCAACTACTGAGCATCCGACAAATTTACATTCACAAATTACTCACATTCATCAGGAAAAACCCGCAGTTCTTTCTCAACATGGACCACACCCACAGCACGCGAAGAAGGAATATTGATCTAGCAGTCCCCAGGATGACAACAACTGCCGCCCAGAGAACAGTCACATACTTAGGACCGAAGATTTACAACAGGCTGCCAATGGACATCAAGGAAATGGTACTGGTTAATATATTTAAAGCAAAAACAAAAACTTGGATAATTGAAAATAGAATAAATTATAGTGAAGACCTTATTACAAACTAGATATTATGAATATTATTAATTCATTTTTTTATCAATCCTTTTTAAGAGACTATTCTCAAATATTTTTTTCTTTTAGAATCTAATTATTTTCCATCAATAATTTTCTATTTTATATATAGGTATTCATTTACTCATTTTAATTTCTTTTTTCTAAAAATTTTGCTTTTTTTCATTTTATTTCTCACATAAACATTATTTTTCCTTTTAGTTTTGTAATTGCACAATAAACCAGATTTAACAGCTCACATAACACAGATGTTCATAATTTATTTAACAAGCATAATATTTGTGGTTTCCCAACACATATTTTATATATAGTGGGGGCCACAGAAAAAAAAAATAAACATTCAATCACAATGTGCCACTGCGAAGCGTGGCAGGGTACAGCTAGTTTGTTAATATTTAAACCGAATGAGCAACAAATTAATCTACTTTCAGCTTGAAAATTTTCAACTTATCAGGAGTACAGTGTATAGATGAGCGAAATACCTTGAGTGGCCGCTTGTTGGCCACTGGTGGCGTCGACTGGTGGCGCAACCAGTTGCGTAGGCGGGGGAAGTGGTGGTGCAACCAATGGTAACGGTGGCGCGTCCGCGAAAAACTGGTTCGGCCTGTAAAGTCAACACACTTTCAATTTATTTTCATTTTAAATTTTGTACAACACTTTCTGCAAAAAAATCCTGAATTCAAAGTCAACATACTCATATCACTTTCTATTCAATTTTTGTTCAGTACTGTACACAGTAGATCCACTAGCTCCGTAAACAAAGCCGTAGCGCATTTGAGTGACGTCAGCAAAGGTAGGGCTCCTACACCAATAAAAATTCTTTGATTTCAGCTGATCTATATCAGCTAGTAAAAGTAAATTCGTATGGCTTTTGTTGGTGGGGAGTCCCTTGCAGGAAGGTCCCACCGCCTGAATATATAATTTAAGCCGTCAATGGGCCTTACGACTGTCATACTTCAGCCGGGACCGACAGTTTAACGTGCCCATCTGATAACACGGGAGTGATCTGGTTAAAAAACTTTTGGTATTGAGAGGGTTTGAACCCGGTATATAAGCTAGTGTTTTTATTGGTGTAGGAGCCCTACCTGTACTGACGTCACACGAATGCACTACGGCTTTGTTTAAGGAGGTAGTGGTAGATCCCGGAATACGAGGGCAGATTAAAAAGTTGCCGACCTAACAGGACAATTAGAAATCTGAATCGTTCCTAGAATGAACACAGCTTTTGATAAGAGATCGGTAGAATATTTAGGTCCTAGAATTTACAATAGAAACCCACAGATTGCAAATAAAGAAAGAAATATAAATAGATTTAAAAGAACTGTAAGGTGGGCCGCGTCCACTGGAGCCGATTTCGTCCGAACTAGCATCGGCCGAAAACTACCAAACTCGTCCGAACGATCCCCCAACAAAGAAAGCTATAGATGCTCGTCCATTGAAACAGCCGTGCACGGCCGTCTCCGGCCGATCAAGTTTTCGATCCGAATTGAATGAGATTTTCCGGCTCTATCTGGACGAAGTCGAGCTGAGACAACATCATCCTAACCTCAAAATTGTTTCAAAATTCAATTCAACAAATTTTGTTTTTTGAACTTGTTCTGTTTTATAAAGTTGTAACTATGGACAATGAAAAGTTGATAAGTTTGGTTCAAGAGCAAGTTCCATTGTAGGATATCCGAGACAAAAGATATCATCGTGATGATGTTCAAAAGAATCTGTGAACAAAGATTGCTTAATAATGAATAACTAATTTAGTGGATATTTGTTGAAGGTAAGATTATTGTAATGAATAACTAATTTAGTGGATATTTGCTTATTCAATTCTCAAAATCTCAATATAATCACTGTTTATGAAAAATTTTGGTGGCTATGATAGTAGCTAATTCAATAATTTGGCAACTAGACTGAAGTAAACGGTTCCAATAACGACCATATGCGGCCGAATTAACGGCCGGCAGATTCATCCGATCCAACGACCGAACGGATCGGTTGAATACGGTTCCAGTAGGCGGTTACCCTTGGAAACTGGTTATGGTACTGAATTTACCACACAGAGGAGCTCATTGTAAAAATAGGATATAGGATAAACTTGCAAATATGTAAAGTAATTTATTTCATGGCTATGGTGTAGTATTAAACAGGCAGTAGTTTGAAATTTATATTGGTTTTATATTATTTATGTAGTAGTCATATAATGTTATTCTAGTTGCTTGGACACCGTTATTACTACTTTTTATGAGCACTCACAGTTGAAAAAAGTACATTCCTCGAGTTCAAACATTTTGAACGCTCATAAGAAATTCAAGAAAGTCGTACAAAGGAACAAATTATATGTATCTTATTTGAAATTTCTTCCTCTTTCCAACCTTATTCTTAGAACTAGATGTTGACTGATAGCTTTCTAGTTGACGTTTTTCAAAAATATAGAAAAATCTATATATCTCGAAGATTAAGGTCGATATAAGAAATTTTACTGGAATTTTTTGTTGGCCTTCGGCTGTTACACCTTTTGTGAGACACTCTGTATAATTGGGGTACTCAGTCACTGATGATAATCACAATATTCTTATCCTATTATATAAGACACTTATCAGAAGTTTATAAAACTACTGCTCTGAAGTATGGCATCCATATCTCGCCTCTCATAAGCTGGAATTAGAAAGAATCCAAAGTAAATGTCTAAGGTTTGTATATTTCAAGCGTTTCAAAATTTTCTGTCCTTTCAATTTTCCCTCAGCTAACCTAAGAGCCATATTTGATATTCAATCCCTGGAAGCATCTAGGAACTGTAAATTGTGTTTGTTCCTATATAATATATTGAACAACCGTGTTCAATCAACCTACCTCCTTTCATTGCTGAAGATATGTGTGTCTTCAGTTTCACGGCGTTTCGGCTTCAGATTTCTTCCTCCCCAATGCAACTCCAATAGTCACTTCAATTCTACAATCAACCGCATAATGAATCTTTATAATTACCATAGTTTCCACCTAGACCTTTTTCATATGAATCCCAGTCAGTTCAAGAAGGCATGTAAGCAGCTTCACCCAATGTGACACCTATTTTTCCCACGCTGGACCTCATCAACTTACATAGAGTACCATATTTAGTAGATGACTTCCTTTCTCTTTTAGCTCTGTTATCATTCAACTCATTCTTATTCTAAATTTATTCTCAGCATATAATTCACATCATTCTTGGAATGTTATTTGTAATTTCTTGATTCCTCTCATATTATTTTCTCATATTGTAAATGGTTTCTAGTATATAGTATAGTCTCTAGTATTAGTATTCAGTATTATTATCTAGTTTTCAGTATATATTTAGTTTCTCATAACATTTTTTTATTCACTAATATGGAATAGTTTCTTTTCCTCGATTTTCAATTTCTTTGTAAAGTGATTATTGTAATTTTTTTTGATTGGGGAGCAATTTTTGGGGTTTCCCCGTATGCTCCCATATTGTTGTAAATAAATAAATACTGATATTTGGGTATCCACTTCTCAACTACCAATTTCAAAACTGGATAGATTGATAAACTTAACATTCAAAGAATATAGAAACACATGCTTGGTTTCAGAAGAGCCGCTTAAATGTTAATCGTGTTTTTTCGAAAAGAAAGCTTTTCTGATTGGTACTCGTGAAATTAATCACGATTAAAATTTAACCGGCTCTCTATATTTTCCATTAAAGTATTCCAGATTCTACTGCAACTCACAAGCAATTCTTGGTGGCGGGATTGTTAGCAGCCAGCAGCCGTTCGGCGGCCGATCCGTGCCGAGTCATCTGACCGGCGGCCTGGCCGTCACGACGGTAGGCGTAGGACACACTGATCGCCCGGTTGCACAAATACTGACCATGCATGGCAGCTATGGCCGCGTCCGACGCCTCGAAACTGCCAAAGTTCACAAAGCCGAAGCCCTGTGAGTTGCCTGTCTCCGGGTCGCGCGCTATCTGAAACCAAATTAGATACCGTAATGAAGTTAATTATAATAAAATTATACTCGCCTCTTTTTCAAAAAGACTATATGCCAACATTCAATAATTTTTTTAGCACTACAGCCAAATATGAGCTTTGGCCGCCTCCACTACATCTCTCCACTCTTCTCGGTCCTCTGTCATTCGTTTCCATCCTCTACATCCCATTTTTTGGAGATCGTCTCTTATTTCATCATCACACCTTGGTCCTCCTTCTTGAATGTAGCCTCTCCTTGAATATGATTTTAGGCATTCTGTTCTCATTCATTCTACAGATATGTCCAAACCACCAATGCCGCTGTGCCTTTATAATTTTTACAATATTTCGGTCTTTTATCAATGTCTCGAGCTCTGAATTTGTTCTTCTCCTCCATTAACTTCTCCTTCTTTAACTGGGCCATAAATCTTTCTCAGAATTTTCCTTTCAAAAACGCCTAGATGGTTCTTCTTTTGTTAACGTCCACAAGATTCGCAGCCGTAGGTTACAACAGGTCGAATCAGGCTTTCATATACAGTATTTTGAGTTTTGTATTTCTACATATGAGCCTGTTCTTCAAAAGTTTCAAGTTACTGAAGTATGCTCTATTTCCAGCCACTACCCTTTGCTTTATGCTGTAACTAATATTGTTTTTGTTATTCAATTCAACCCCCAAGTAGCTGAAGTTCCTTACACCTTGAAAGATTTTCTGGCCAATTATGAGATTTTGTGGATCTCTTCTTGCTTGACTGCTATACTTCGTTTTACTTTCATTTACTATCAACCCAATCTTTTCCGCTTCTCTCTCCAACAACAAATACGTTTCCTGCAGGACATCTTTCCTTCTTGCAATTATTGCTACATCGTCCGCATATGCACATACCTGATACCGATGGAAAATATTTCCTCTGTCTATTCCTTCAATAGCTCTATGCAATGCAATATTGAATAGAATTGCAGATAGTCCATCGCCTTGTTTGACACACATTCAATGACACGGCACATAAGAATTGCGGCACTTTTGGTGGAAACATACAAACTACAAATGACAAAAGTACTGAATGAAATGAAATAGATTACAGTTGTGTTTTGCGTTATGTTGTAGTACTTTCCCATAATGAGAAATGTATCCTCAAGAATCTTGAGTTATGTTCAAATACTTGAATCACACACAACATGCATCAAAGCACGAATATTTATAATTTCCTGGATTTATATTTAATTTAAAAAGTACGTATTCGTGAATTTTGTTTAAAAGCATAACAACTATGAATAGGCATCCTCAATTTTAGAAATCCTGATTTTAAATAAATAATAAATATTGTATTTTGTCAAAGAGCCTCGCAGCTTGTCAGCCAACGGCTCCTGCACTATCAATACACAAGATAATTGAGAACAAAATCCTGAATTTTGTGCACAATAATTAAAATTATGATTCAAAAATCAATAAAAAGCATTCATCCAATGGATAATTACTGTTTTTCCAGAGATGAACAAAAACCTGAAATTACTGATGTTTTTGGAGTCCTTATGCAAAAATTATTAAAACACCCGGAATTCTGTTGGAAAACTTACAAGCAATAAATATAACATCATTAATAATTTCTATCAATAACATGAATAAGACCTTATTTTTAAAATCATGATTGAAAAATGAATTATATTTCTCGAGTTTTGTCCAAAAACATACATAGGCTAAAATAAATAAAAATTGAAAATGATTTGATGAAAACAAGTTGATAGATTGAATTGAAGAAAATAGAATAATTAATTTCATTTTGTGCATAGGAAGCTAGCATAACCCCTCCACTTGTCTCCCTGAAGAAACATAAAAATAAATATTAATTTTGAATATTATTCAACGAAAATACAAAGTTAAAAGCTGTAATTAATTTGACAATTGAGAATGGCATGAATGCCGAAACATGTTGTATCTTGAAAAAACACGCAATAGAGTACAAGATTATTAATTTACAATTATTGTGAATATGGAGAAAAGTAATCTATGACATTTGTAATGTAGTAATTGTAATAATAAGAGCTTTAGCTAACAATGCTAAAATGAACTTACAAGAGAACTTATTGTAATAATAGCAGCTTCAGTTAACAATGAACTCATTGAAGGAGTTGGCATCTTAAAAAATGGCCAATTAAATACCGAAACTTGAAAGATCTCCACAATAATTCCTAACTGATTGACTGTCTTGATTTTATGTTAAATAATACAATTGATTTAGAAATACTAGCTAATTCTAATCATTTGTTCTTTGTATCTAAATAAATAAATAATTATTCAAGAAATTGAGAATAAATCATGATAGAGAAAAATCTAAATTTTGTCAGTCACCTGTACCTGCCAGCGGAACATGAATTGCTGGACTTTCTCTTAGAAAAATGTCACAATTTTTTGAAAATATTTTTACCTTAGGAACTTGCAGTATAACACCAAAAGCAGAGAAAGTATCGTAGATCTGTTTCTCATCAACTTCTGGGTCTAAATTGCCGATGAAAATGTTTGCTCCAATATCCGTGGTTTTTTTAAGGGATGAAGCCTGTAAAAATATGTTTTTCCTATCAGAAAACGTAAAACCACATACACATCATCTATCAGCAGAAATCAGTATCAAACAATTTCAACAGACATAAAGTTATTGGATAATAATACTAGTAGTTTTGTGAACAGTAGACCTCACGCAGTATTCTCATCCACAAGTACCTGATTGAAACTATATAGACCTTATGGAAATACAGCAATAGACTGGCTTCTCCACACATCTGTGTAATCACTTGGCAGCTGATTTATGATGAATAATTCTATAGTCTGATTTTTACTCTAATATTGGCATATGAAGGAGGCTCCTTTCTCCTTTTATATTATCCTTGAAATGCGAAATTTCCAAAAACATTGTATATACGTCGACGCGCAATTAAAAAAGGAACATACCTGTCAAATTTCATGAAAATTTATTACCGCGTTTCGCCGTAAATGCGCAACATAAAAACATTTAAACATTATTAAGAGAAATGCCAAACCGTCGACTTGAATCTTAGACCTCACTTCGCTCGGTCAATTATTATTATTATGTTGTAATGTAGCCGATTATTTTACATGCATTTTCACAATCCGAGAGTACCCATTGTTTAAAAATTAAAAGTGTCGATGACGGTGAAAATTTTTAATGAATGGGTACGGTACTCCCGAAATGCATGTCAAATAATCGGCTACATTACAATATTATTACTGCGGATGATGCCGACATGAGCCTTTTGCTTGTGCGTGATTAGCCTAATGAAAAGTGCGTTGGTGAATTGATGAAATGATCAAACGTCCATATTGAATTTAACATTCAATTAAGAGCTGCCATTCTTCTCATTACTCATTTTACCAACTAGAAATTTTAATTATCTCTGAAATTTGGGAATATTCCTAATATCTTAGAATTTAATCTATTTTTGCAATAAAGTTTGTAGAATGACTATTGATGTTGTGGAACTTTACCATAATTAAAGAGACTTGAGATTTTGTCAATATATCTATTTTTGATTGAAGATTTGTTAGTTTTTTGAAGTGTAAATTGTTATTTTAATAAGTGATGGTAGCTTAACCCACAATTTAATTTGAGAAGGGACAGTTTTGGGCATAAGCCTGTTGTGACTTCTCACATAAGTGTAATAATTGTACATGACTGAATAAATAAATATTCCACTTTATTTCAATAGATTTGATTATTTTACAGGAGCATGCTTTCTTATTGCAATTCAATTTTCCTACCAACGATAAGAATCACTAACACATACATTGTTTCTTGAGCATAGAAGCAACAAATTATATTTTTCATTCATTCCATTTTTATTTATCATATTGTGTACAAATACTTAACAAGAGGAAAGGCACAACAGGCTCATGCCCAAAACTGTCCCATTTCCAATTTATACTAAACTGTCCATATCAAAATGTCACTTTCACTTTTCAAAATACAATTTACGCTCTTCAATACTCAGATAATCGAGTAAATTTTGAATCAAATAGGTTGACTATCAGAGTCTAAAATCAAAAAATCTAGAACAGTGACTTAGTAATTATTCAAAAAGTCTAAATTTTGAATGAAACTAGAAATTTTTGAACCAAAAACTTCACACGTTAAAGAAAACTGAATTTTATCCAATTATGATATTTATTAATGTATCATATTAAACTCATTTTTAGATGAATTGTCAACAAAGAATCTCCATTCATGAGGAAATTCGAATTCGGTCCATAGATTTGTTTTAATCATACAATAAGAATAAATTTGTGCATGCGTTCTCTATGGCTTTATACACTTATTCATCACTAGCAGGTAGCCCGTGCTCCGCAAGGGTCTAATTAAAAACTCGACAAACTGAAAACTTGACCTACTGAAATCTTGAAAAATTTAGAATAGGCCTGTAATCATCCTCGGTGAATTAAGAATCAATCTGCAAATTTTCAAGTTAATTGCTGTAGAAATATGCAAACATTTCATAGTCAGTAATTGTCAAATTTTTCTATGAATTTTATTATTGGAATCATACTGTTTTGTACACATTTGAAATCTGTCCAATAAGATAAAAATACAACAGCAACAAATTATATAATACAGTTTGCTGATTGCGATAGAGAATTTAATACTGTCAGTTTAAAGTGAACCTCACTATAAAATAATATGCCTTTAATGAATGTTGTAAACTAAATTTTTCAAAGATTGGTGAAATGAGGGTACATTTACTAGAATATATATTATGATCATCTCAAGAATTAAGATTGCTTCAAATAGGTAGAATTAGGAATTTGTCTCAAGTAAATCTTGACTTCTGAAGTTCATGGACTACACTATGACATAAAGTATTTTTAATTCATGTAGTTCACTTTAAACTGACAGTATCCCCTATAAAATAATACCAACGCTTCCCATTCATCCAATGTTGACAGGAAGTGAATTTAACTAAAGCAAAAAAAGAGATTAAAACAAAAATGAATAAAATTTATATTTATTATAGGACATTTAAGACATAAATGGAAAAAATATGTAACTTAGATAACTGAAAATCCACAAACATAACCGGGATAAATTGCATGGACCCGTAAAAAATAAAAAATTAGTTACTGTGAAATTGTGACCAAGCCATACAAGGCGTTTTTCAGTCGGCACGACAAGACAGGAAATTCTCCGATTGGCTTATTAGGATGACGTATCGAAAGAGCTTCCTGTCCAGCCAATCAGAGAGCTTCCTGTCCTGTCATGCCGACTGAAAAAACGCCTCGTGTGGCTTGGTTCGATCAGTTTTTATAAGTTCTATTAGCTACATGACCTCAAAGCAGAAACAAAAAGTCTCACCTTATTTACTCGTATAGGCTTTCCATATAGCTTTATCATGTTCATGATTCTAACAGCATAATCAGCATCAGCCTCTTCACAAAGTTCCACAAAACCATAGCCTTGATGTGCCTGAGAAATTCTGTCTTTTGGCAAGTGGACATTAACTGTTGGAACACAAAATTCGAAATTATAATGACACCAGAAGAAAATATATACTACTTCAAAACTATTATTCATTCAGTTTAAAAGACAACAATCACCAGCTTTCCTTCCTTAAATTTCAAGAATGACCAGAAAACTTGATAACTTAAATACCATATGATCTTGATAACCAGAAAACCAGTAACAAAAGTTATGAATATTATGATGAATACATGGGAATAATATTCTAAATGAAGTAAATGATGAAGACTCTGAAGTACATGAAATTTCTAAATTTTAAAGAAATTGATGTGTTTTATAGCTTTTATTAAAGCTTCTGAAAAATTAGATTTTTAAGGAAAATGTTGAAATTTACAGGTGAAAGGTAAAATTTATTAATAAGCGTGAATGGTCATGATGTGAAGTAGTTGAGTAAAACAATATCTTAGTTTACAAGTTTACAATATATTTTTAATATTAGTTACAGTACGGTACAGTATACGGTAAAAATTGGATTTTCATGAAAAAAGTTCAAATTCATAGGTGAAATCATTCATAAGCGTGATAGGTGAATGATCATGATATTAAATAGTTGAGTAAAACAGTATCTAACAAGTTTACAAATTAGTTACAGTACGGTAATACACCAGCTGGGACACCAGATTTTGGCGGCAGGCTGGTGTCTTACTCGGGTTGCTAACCCAACAACCGCTGGGACACCAGCATTGGTGTCCTTGCTTGCTTCAAGGGGGTTTTAGACGAGGCATGTAACTAGCCGCTTGTTACTGGCTAGTAAACACCAAAAAGCCAGATTATAGGACAGTAGCAAGCCTCAGGTAAGTAACAAACCCCTTGACGACTTGTCAACTTACCCGCTTGTAGGAGGTCACGTGATTACAAGTGACTTGTTACTGCCCCGGTGTAAATGCCGCACTGGTAAGTTACAAGTCACTTCTTGTAAGAGAGGCTATATAATCTCTTTAAAGTAACTGTAATTCTTGTCAGTCTACAGCGCACCTAGTGACAAGTTTTGTAACCTTCTTACCAGGACTGCAACAGCTGTCGCGACAAGCCGACATTTACAAATGACTTCTTAATAATTCGTCTAAACGCCCACAAGCGCCTCCTGAGTAAGTAGACTTGTACAAGTGTCAAAAAGTGACTTGTACAAGTGTCAAAAAGTGACTTGTACAAGTGTCAAAAAGTGACTTGTACACGCCTCATCTAGAACCTCCTTTACACACGGACACCACTGGTAACTCGCTGGTGCCCGATTGGAGATCCAATTTGGTGTCCTATGTAATTAATATCCCGCAATTCCCTTGGACACTATACTTGGTATCCCCGCCTGGTGTCCTAATTTTATACGGGAAAGTATTATTTTGAGACACCAAGTGTCCGAGCGAGTTGCAAGACATCAAGTCCTATTGTGTTCATTAAATTAGGGACACCAGATTTTTCTGGCCGGCTGGTGTCTCACTTGGGTCGCCTGTCCCGCTGAGACACTATCGGCGTCTCACTGGTGTCCCAGCACACTTCAAACACGGACGCCTCTGGTGTACCGGTATCACTGGTGTTCTAATGGGGAACGGGCCTTATAGAAATGTTCAAATTATTTCAGACACGATCTCAAAGATGTAGAATAAAAAAATGTGATATTTTCGTTATAATGTACAGCTTACCAATTCGACCAGCTTGGAGGAAAAGTTCCCATAACATTTCTTCAGTAACTTTCTCATCAAACCCTCCAACATAAATCGTGGCATCTGCAATAAAAATTTTCATGAAAATTGAATTGGAAAAACATAGAAATGAAAATAAAGATAGCCTACCATATTAATAACAAAATAAATTTGAAATGATTTTTTTTTAATTCTTTACTCAGTCTAGCAAAAAAAAAAAAAATAAATAGCATACAATTCAGATAGGTACCAAAGCTTAAATTTATCAGAATTCCAAATTCATCTCATACATATTCAAGTACCTATTAGGCTATGGTCGCTATGGTACTCGGTAGCCTACGGTAACCTCAATAACATAAGGGCTAAAAAAACGTGTTTTGTAATGAATTGAATGAATCAAAGAATCAGTCACATCTAAAAATGACCTTACATGGAATAAATAACTGAGGAATGAGATAATTATGAATAATGATTCCTACTTTAACTGGTAAATTGATAAAAATTTGAAATTTAAATAAAATATGTACGGTACCGTACCGTATGTATACTGTGGCCGTAGGCTACTCTACAGAGTTAGCCGATTGTTGATGAAATTTGAACTTTAAAGTTCGAGTTAATGTTGAAATGAAAACATAAATTCAAGCTTCCTTCACTTAATTAAAATGTTAATAGTTAAAGTGATAAATTAATAATAATTACAAGATACAAGTATACAAACCTTGATTTCTAGATACAGTTGGACCTGCTGCCATTCTCAATTATTGTCTTTGAGCTCAAAATCAATAGAGTTTTTGGTTTTTGTTGGAATGAAAATAAACTTATAAATTATTAAGTACCAATCTATCTTGAATAAACATAATTTCAAATTAACAGACACTCATTTTAGTTATAAATAAAGCACCCGTTGAAAAAAGTGACAGCACGAGCACATGTGTGAGGAGCTCATCAAAACAATACATTCGAAAACGTTAACGAACGCAAACGTTTTCATGGAGTCGATATAGTAGAGTATCGATAATTTTTATCCGATAGTCGATAATATTGATAGCTCCCATTGGAATATTTGATGGAATAAAAACGGATTTTTTTTGCAAAAGAGCATTTACGTTCTATTGATATTGAAGCCAAGAGGGATTCTGTTGCATCAATCATTAAATCTTCTAATAACAAATGTAAGAAAGCATGGCAAATTATCAAAACTTTATCCTTCAACAAGAATGTTGTAAACTTATCTACTCCTGAACCAAACAAACTTAATAAATTATTTCATTCAGTCAGTAGATGATGTGCACGAGAAGATAGACAAGCCATCAATTACAGCCAGTGCATTGCTCAATGATAATGTAAATAAAGTGCAAAATAGCTTATTCTTTTTTCATGAGGTGAGTCAAGAGATGATTTTTAAAGTGGTTCATAATCTTAAAGTTTCGAAGAGTGAAGATTTCTATGGTCTATCAAGCTGTCTTCTCAAAACTATTGCTCACTCTGTAGTGCCAGTAGGCCTACTGACCATTTGTATAAACAGGTGTATTACACAGGGTGTTTTCCCCGATGTATTAAAAGTCTCCAAAGTTGTTCCCGTTCATAAGAAGGGCTCAAAAGAGGAACCTTCCAGTTATAGACCCATCCAAATAGTACCTGACTTCTCCAAGGTTCTAGAGATTGTCATGTATATACAGGTGTATGAATACTTAGTAAATCTTGGGGTACTGTCTGAGCATCAATTTGGTTTTGTGAAGGGAAGATCCACTACTGACGCCTTTGATGCACTAATAAAATTTGTAATTGAGTCTTTTGGAAACAGGTGCTTTGCTCAGGCTGCCTTCTGTGACCTGAGCAAGGCATTTGACTGCGTGAATCATGATATTTTGCTTGAAAAATAAGCTTATTATGGAGTCAGTGGAAGGAGCCTTAGTCTTTTTAGATCGTACCTTGGCGATCGCCAGCAAGTTGTTTGTGTAGGAAATAAGAGATCTGATCTTGCTAAAGTAAAGTACGGTGTCCCCCAAGGATCAATATTGGGACCATTCCTCTTTGTATTGATGATAAATGATCTTCCTCTCACAATCAACAGCAAGACTGTGTTGTATGCTTATAGTATACCAGAAACCACATGTTATGCAAAACAGATGACATAAATCAGTTATAATATTTAATAGTTTGTTGATTGGAATTCACTCTATCCTACATGTTTTAATAGAGATTACACACGTGAGTATTAATCTTTGAGACTTATTTATTTCTAATATTCTACATGGCGCAGTCGGTAAATAAAAATCACAGCAAATGTCAACCATTTGATGGAACAACCAAAGATTGGATATATTGGCACAAAAGGTTCAAGATTTTCCTACGAAATGGAAACATCAAAAACGAAGAAAAAAAACGAGACTTACTACTTGAGAATCTGGGACCGCAACCATTCAAGATAGTTTTCGATTCTATGCATCCGACCCCCATAAACAACATTGGATTTAATGATGCGATAGAAGTCTTAAACAAATACTACACGAAACCACAAGCACCTCTATCCCAGAGAGTTTGTTTTTCTCGACAATTCCGGAATGAAGGTGAGACCATAACTCAGTTTGAACTAGATTTAAGGTTTCTCGCAGGAAATTGTAATTTTGGTGATAACCTGGATGAACATTTAAGAGATCAGTTCATATTAGGCATCAACAACAATAGTTCACAACTTGAGTTATTGAGAATGCATGCATCAACACAAACAACTTTTACAAAAATAGTAGAATCAGCAAAATTGCTAGAAACCGTTAACCTTCAACAGCAAGAAATTAAAAACAGTTCTACAAATTTGAATAGAGTAAAAATTTCTGATAAACATCAGGCAATGGAATCTAACCCTCAAAAGTACAACGAAAAATATGAAAAGAAATCGACTCTAAAATTGAACAAAAATACACATTGTCTCCGTTGTGGAAACCGGTGACATTCTGATGGTGTCATGTGCACTGCAAATAACAAATTTTGTAAAGCTTGCGGAGGTAAGAACCATTTTGCTAGAGCATGTCTAAAAGTAGAGAACGCTACAATTGTAAAAGACAAACAGATAAATCAGGTCCGCGAAAATTATCAATAGAAGATGACAACCTGTCACTTTCCGATATTGAACATATAAGAACTCTGGAAAAAGGCTGTAAAGTAATGGTGAACGTTAATCTCAACAACAACACAGTGAAAATGCTGTATGATCCAGGTGCCGCTTACAGCGTTATTAACGAGAAATTATGGAAAAAATTGGAAGTCCCATTTTAAAACCAACAAGAAACCTCACGGCATACACAGGGATTGACATTGAAACACTTGGAGAAACACATATAAATGTCAATGCTTTTGGTGACTCCAGGAAATTACCAGTAATTGTTATAAAGAAAGATGACATACCTTGTTTGGACTTAATTGGGTCCTCAAATTCAATCTACCCTTACCTCCCGGTGCTGAAATATGCTCAGTAAAAAAACGATAAGTTCTCCACAAAAAAAGAACTCAGTTTTGGTAAATAAAATAATCACAGATTTTTCTGATGTTTTCAATCCAAATCTGGGAACAATAAAGAACTGCATGGTACTTTTCCACATGTCAAAAATGCCATACCAATAGTTGCAAAACCACGTCCAGTTCCGTTTTCCTTAAGAAAAGCAGTAGAAATGGAACTACAACGTTTAGTAGACAGTAATGTACTATCACCTGTAAACACAAGTGAAGAACCTATCACATGGTCCTCACCAATAGTTATTGTGGTGAAACCTACAGGAGCAGTCCGGATATGTGCTGATTTTAAAACCACCATAAACAAGTTATAAGTCCAGACAACTATTCCCTACCTAGGTTTGAAGAAATCACTTCAAAACTTACAGTAGGGAAAGAATTCACAATTATTGATTTGAAGGATGCATATCTACAAATGGAAGTTGATACTTCTGTACAAAAGTATCTCACTATTTCTACTCATAAAGGATTTTTCAGATATTCACGCCTTCCTTTTGGGATAAAAATAGCAACAACAGCTTTTCAGTGTAAAATGGATCAAATCTTGGCTGGCTTGGAAGGCATTGCATGTCTTTTAGACGATGTAATAATAACAGCTCCCACAAGAGAAGAACACATTAACAGAGTCAGGGAAGTGTTAAAACGTTTTGAAAACAATGGACTTCAAGTACAAACCACAAAATGTAAATGGTTTGAGGAATCAGTAAACTATTTGGGACACAGAAAAGATCAAACAGGTATACACCCCACAACTGAACACATCAAAGCCGTAGAAGATATGCCATCACCGAAAAATGTCAAAGAACTAAGATCCTTCTTGGGATCAATCAACTACTACAGTAAATTTGTTCCACATTTACAATCACTGTGCGTTCCGTTACACAAATTACTCCAAAAAGGAGCAAATTGGCACTGGGATAAAAAACATGAACAATCGCTACAAAATTGAGACATTTATTAACAACATCAGATACTTTAGCTCATTATGATGAATCACTTCCTCTAATTCTTGCCACAGACGCAAGTGAAGTCGGATTAGGTGCAGCTCTTTTTCACAGATATACTGATGGTACTGAAAGGCCAATTTTGTTCGCATCAAGACGACTTGACAAAGCTGAAAAACGGTACAGTGTGATTGAAAAAGAAGCATTAGGTTTAATTTTCGGAGTAACACGTTTTGAACAGTTCCTCTATGGCAGATTCGTACTGATCATAAAGCTTTAGTGAAAGTTTTCGGCGAAAATGACTCTATTCCAAAAGTTGTTTCCAACCGTATTGCTAGATGGGCTTTAATTTTGAGCTCATACGACTACTCAATAAATTATCACAGAGGTGCAGATAATGCAACGGCGGATATGCTATCAAGGTTTCCTTTGGAAAATGTATTGAAGTCAAAAAACGAAAAGTTAGGGGAAAACAATAGAGCACATCTTTTCCACCTTCGATTTCAAGATATACCATTATCAACAAAGAGCTTACAAGAAACAACAAAACATGACACAACACTTGCAAAAGTTACAAACTATCTCTGAAGTGGTTGGACAACAGATACAAATGTAAACAAAGAACTACTACCATATTACAATAAACGAGAAGAACTATCATTTGAAAATGGCATACTCCTCTGGTCGGGTCGTTTAGTCATACCCACAAGATTTAGAACAAAAGTACTACAAATTCTTCATGAAGGTCATCCAGGAATTGTAGCAATGAAAGGAAAAGCACGATTCCAAGTATGGTGGCCTGGACTGGACTAAGATTTAGAGGAACATGTAAAACACTGCACCGCATGTCAAGAAAACAGAAACAGAGATGTTGAGATGCCACATTTCTCATGGACTTTTCCAACAGAAGTGTGGTCTAGAATCCACATAGATTTCGCAGGACCATTTTTAGGGAAAATGTGGTTAGTCGTTGTAGATGCTAGATCGAAATGGCTCAAAGTAATACCCATGTCAACAACCACAACAAAATCCACGATCAATATATTACAAAATCTATTTTCTAAATTTGACTACCCAAGAATAATTGTAAGTGACAACGGTCCTCAACTGACTTCATATGAATTCCAAAATTTTTGCAAAGAACTGAACATAAAACATGCACGTATCACCCCATATCACCCAAAAAGCAATGGATTGGCGGAGCATTGTGTACGAACGTTCAAAGAACGTATGGAATTTCAAAAGGAAGTACTGGCACCTTACAAGAAAAACTAAATAAATTTTTATTCGCTCATAGAACATCCCCAAGAGAGCAACGGGAAAAACACCTGCTTTTATGATGTTCGGTCGCGAGTTAGCTGCAAAATAGATCTATTTCTACCAGATGTTAACGACAGAGTAGACGAAGAGTTAGTTAGACAAGGAACAGCAAGCCGAGAGTCAACGCAAAGGTGTTCGGAGAGGGCGATGGCGTATGGGTACTAGACAGATCAGGCAAAGGCTACAAAAAAGGAAAAATCGTTAAAGTAAATGGACCATACTCATACCTAGTGAATGTTGAGGAAACGATGAGAAGATGCCACGCAGATCAACTGCGATATGCAGATTGAACTTAAGAAGAAAGGGGAAGATATAGTATACCAGAAACCAGATGTTATGCAAAACAGATGACATAAATCAGTTATAATATTTAATAGTTTGTTGATTGGAATTCACTCTATCCTACATGTTTTAATAGAGATTACACACGTTGAGTATTAATCTTTGAGACTTATTTATTTCTAATATTCTACAATGCTGATGAAACCACTTTTCTTAATTCTCATTCAGATGTACACACTTTACATAACATGACAGCCGATACCTTGGCGGAGGCTTCCAAGTGGTTCACAGCGAATGGCTTTAAACTAAACGAGGATAAAACTCAGCTTATGACATTTGGTCTCAGGGACTATACACACAACAATAACAATAGTTTAAAGTTTTTAGGCTTAATGTTTGATCACAGGTTGACCTGGGAACCCCACATAAATTTCGTTTCTGCTAGGTTATCTAGGGTTATCTATCTGTTAAGGCAGTTGAAGAATCTTGTACCAGAAAAATACCTCAGAAACCCATATTTTGCTTTTTTCCAAAGCATAATTTCATACGGAATTTTAGTATATGGAAACAGCTGTCACATCAATAAGGTCTTGCTTTTGCAGAAAAAGGCTATTAGAATATTGACCGGTGCAGGTATCTAGATCACTGTCGACCTCTTTCAAAAAAACAAAAATATTGACTGTCATAAACCTCTATATATTTCAAGTAATCATGCACACTAGAAGAATCTCCATAGCTGAATAAAAGATCCAATATTCATGCTTATAACACCAGGAAAAAAGACCTCATTGATATCCATATCAACGTCTTGTCATAAGCATGAAACACTATGACAGCATAGGCTTGAGAATGTACAATAAGTTGCCATTGGATATGAAATGTTGTGAAAATATTGTTATTTTTAAAAAATTACTTTTTGAGTGGCTGGTTTCAGTAGACCTTTCTATTGTTTGACAGAGTTCTTCGATTCTACTTGATGTAATTTATTATACTTTGTACTTTAAAACTATTGCTCTGATTCTATTATTTTGTATATGTATTACTATATCACTTTGTCAATGTTAGAGCCAATGTAATGGGCTTCAAATCACGTTACTTAGTAGCTCAAAATAAAGTCGTTACCTTTAAGAAGCTTCTCGTACAAGGATGGCGGGTTCGCAGTGGACTGTAACAGCGGTTTTCTCGTTCGGGTAGGCGGTAGCACGTTATTGTAATAAGAAATCACTTGCACTGGCTGGGGGGAAAACATGGGCCCATGTCGCAGCGAAGAGGTCGTACATTTATAAGTTCTTTCAAAGGGAGGAAAAATTGGTAGCGTTAGTGCACGTTTTAGAACAAGCCATCTTGACAAAGCGGAAACTGCCGAAGTTATATTGGCGGTAACATACCCCCCCCTCAAAAACGAACAGTTTTTCATAGCGGTGGAAACAATCTCCAGCGGGTCGGTGACAATACACAGTGAGAGCGTTGCACAAATGACCAGAAAGGTGGCGCAGACAGGAACAGTGGTGTAGCTAGGAGCAGCGGTGTAGACAGAAACAGCAGTGTAGACAGGAACGGCGGTGTAGACAGTAGCAGCGGTGTAGACAATAACAATCCTCACGGATGTGAGCGAGGCGGTCTTCATGCGGTGTGTGCGGTAACTTGTAGAAGGTTTCAAATGATGCGGTGAACTTTGCGTATGTCTCGAACAATGTTCCCAGATGCGCATTTGATAGTGACTACACGTACTAGTCCATCTTTACCAGGGTGTAGCGCAATAATCCTGCCTAACGGCCAGCTGAGAGGAGAGGTGTTGACAGATTTGATTATGACCAAATCGTTAAGTTGCAAGTTCTTTCAGCGGTTTTCCATTTTGTGCGATTGATCAAGGTGCATAGGTACTCCTTGGACCAGCGATTCCAGAAATATTGGGTCATTTGGTTTGTAAGTCTCCAGCGGCGTGCGACCAATAGTTCCTTCGGTGGTGCGGTAAGAGGTCTACCAATTAGGAAGTGCCCGGGAGTGAGCACGGAGGCAGCTTCAGCAGGTTCAGAGGACAATTCTGTAAGCGGTCGACTATTTAGAATACTTTCAATTCTAACGAAAATGGTGTCATACTCTTCGTATGTAAGAGCTGTGTCCCCAATACAGCGGTGTAGCAGTGTTTTGGCGGATTTGACGGCGGCTTCCCATATGCCTCCTTGATGCGGAGCATAAGGGGGAATGAACTTCCAGTTTATGCCGTAGTTAGACAGAAAGCACTTCACTTCAGAGGGCATCGTCTTCAAGAGTTTTTCTAACTCATACATTTTTCTTGCGGCGGATGTGAAAGTCTTAGCGTTGTCTGAAAACAGAGTGTGCGGCGCACCTCTGCGGGCAATAAATCGGTGCAGAGCGGCGATGAAGTTGTTGACAGACATCGAGGACAGGAACTCTAGATGAGTAGCTTTGGTGGTCAACATACAAATATGCACAGATAACCTTTTGTTGTTTGTGTGCGTTTCAATAAAGATGTTTTGCATGAGAAAGGACCAGCAAAGTCCAAGCCAGTTAAATTGAATGGTCTATTGGCGGTGACTCGTTCAGCAGGTAGCAGGGCCATACGTTGCTGTAGGTTGGTGCGGCAAAAGCGGTTACAAATGACACATTGATGTATTATGCGGCGAACTTGATTGCGGGCAGAGATTATCCAATACTGTTGGCAAACAGCTGCTTGTGTGGTGCGGGGACCGGCATGACAATTTTGAAGATGTATGTGTCGAATGATGAGTGAGGATACATGCTCATTTTTCGGCAGCAATAATGGATTTCTAGCTTCACTAGAAATCGGAGCGTGCTCAAGACGACCAGATAAGCGTATCAAATCGTAATCATCAATGTACGGTTGCAACGTTAGTAGATGCTTAGGACATTTTCCAGCTTTCAACTCTGTTATTTCCTTCTGAAATTTATCCCGTTGCACAACATGAACAATGAGTTTTCTAGCTATTTCAGCTTCACAGGCGGTGGTGTCAATTGAGGCAGGCGTTTCACAGGTTTCAATCTGTTTGACTATTTTGCAGCGATATTCATAACGGGCTGGTTTGATGCGGTTGACAAATCTTAGTATGTAGACAAAAATACGACATAGCTTTCCAAATTTGGATACACGTTCTATAGCGGTATACAAACGATTCTCAATTGGTTCTTCAACAGTAGCGAGAATGTACAGCGGTTAGTTTTCATCTCAGGTACAATGTTGGAAACAAGATGATTGGACACGGGAAAGTCAGTGGCGAGACAACGAAACGCATTGGTAGTGTGCCACCAATCATGGCAGGAGACGATTTCAGCGGGAGTCAAGCCTCTCGAAGCAATATCTGCACAGTTGTTAGCAGAAGTAACGTGATGCCATGACTCAAGTTTTGTTAACTGAGTAATTTGCTGTACTCTGTTGGCAACAAAAATCTGCAATTTGTATGTGGGTGTGTTGATCCAATCCAAGGCAGTCTTGGAATCGGTGTAGAGTCGAATTTCTTGTAAATCATATTCGGACAGCGTAGGTAAGATGGCGGATAGTAAACGAGCAAGCAGCAAACAACCCATCAATTCCAGGCGTGGAATTGTCATAGTTTTCAGCGGGGCGACATGACTTTTGGCGGCTATGAGACGGCAGTTAACATATCTATTTTCAGTCTCTTCATGAATATATATACAAGCAGCAAACCCCTTTTCGGAGGCATCGGCGAATCCAAGCAGCCGGGTAGTAGAGCGGTTACAGGCGAGTAAACGCGGGATTACAACATTGTCCAAACGGGAAATTTCAGCGGTAATCAGCTCCCAATGAGCTCGAAGTGAGGCTGGAACCTCAGTGTCCCAAGCTAATTGCTGAGACCACAGCGTGCGCATGAATAGCTTGAACAGCATTATGAGAGGAGTGAGCCACCCAAGGGGGTCGTAGACTCGAGCGATGAATGATAGAACGGTTCTTTTAGTGATTTGCCCATTAAAAGGAGAAATGAAATAGCGAAAGTTGTCCGCGAGCGGGCTGTAGACAATTCCAAGAACTTTTGCAGTAGCGTTGTCATCAAACATACAATCTTGATTTTCCAAAAATTCTGCAGGCAAGTTAGCGATCAATTCAGGAGTATTAGAGTTCCATTTCCGAAGTTCAAAGGAGCCAAGCGACAATAACTCAATCAGTTCAGAAATAAGCGTTTGTGCTTCAGAAAAATTGTTACTTCCTCCCAGCAGGTCATCAACATAAGTTTGACTTGTTAAAACTTACTTGCCAGAGGGAATGCTTCTCCTTCATCCTTGACAAGTTGTTGCAATGTGCGTTGCGCTAAATAGCACTGGAAGTAAGCCCATAGGTTACGGTTTTAAGTTCAAATTCTTTTGCAGGTTCATGATAATTAGGTTTCCAAAAAACATGTTGGTGACGGCAGTCTTCAGGCCTTAACAAAATCTGGCGATACATCTGCTTGCAATCAGAAAGGACAATGTACTTGTAAGTGCGGAATTTGGTCAATACTTGAATAATATTGGACTGCAGTTTTGGCCCTGGTAACAAATTCTCATTTAGTGAATGCCCATTGGTATCCTTGCTGGAAGCATTAAACACCACCCTGATTTTCTGAGTGGGGTCCTTATTTTTAAAAACTGCATGGTGTGGAATCACATAGTCAGAAGCGGATTTGGCAAGTTCCAAATGGCCAAGCTCATGATATTCTGTCATGAAGTTGTCGTATTTCTTCTTTAGTTCCGAAGAATTTTCCAAGCGTTTTAATAATCCAAGGTGACTTCGATAAGCTTGCTTGCGGTTTGAAACAAGAACAGGCGCGCTAGGCTTGAAGGGGAGTGCGACTACATATCTGCCTTCATCATTGCGGTAGGTAGTGGACTCATAGAGCTGTTCACAGAGTTCATCTTCAGGTGATAAGAGTTTCGCATTTATTTGGACATCTTCAGTCTCCCAAAACTTGTTCATGACCTCAGCAAGCGGTTCTTCGCGGGCAAACATGGTGCAGATAAGTTGCATCTGATGAAGCGGAGCAGGCGAGTCCTCATATTTAGCTTTCCACTCAGAACATAGCCAAATATAGTGGCGAAGGCAGCGGGATTTCCTGGTATAATAGCATTGGCGGAAGAAACAAATACATTAGGATAAATGTCAGCTCCAATCAAGAGGTCTATCCTATTGGGTTGGTCAAAACCAGGGTCAGCGAGATCCAAATGTGAAAGTGAGGTTTTGAGCTCACTGCTGATTGGAAAAGCGGGTAGGTCACCAGCTATTTGCTCTAAGACAAGGGCTTCAGTTTGGAGAAAGGTGTTAAACTGCGGTCGAGATAGCAGTGTCAAATGAGTGGTACCTTTTACAGCGGTCGCTTGTTCAGAGATACCATTAATCTGAATGCGTGCGGGCATGATGGTGATACCAAGTTGCTGGGCAGCTCGGGTAGTGATAATCGATCTCATGGAGCCACAATCCAATACAGCACGTAGTATTGTGATCGGTTGTATTGATCAACAACGGCAACGATAGCGGTGCCCAGTAAAGCAGAAGCGTGTACAGCTTTCACTTGTGCACAGCCACTGAAGGTGTCCGGCATGCCGGTGGATGAACTGCGGGTTGGGGTTGAGATATTGGTCACAGGCGCTGTGCCAAAAGGTGACGAAGAAGACCGTGAGGGACTGGCCGTGTTTTGCGGGATTCTCGAATCGGTACAACATGAATTACTTACATATTGTGATGAGTGTATGTCATCGGTAAACCGCTGTGTTGACATTGGTTCAAATCCTGGTGGCGGGGAGCGACAGCTAGCACCTCCAGAGGTGGAAGCTGGTTGGTAACTAGATATGGTAGGCCTATTATGAGAGCCAGAAGGGTAGCGATCTGGTCGGCGTTCAGCAATTAAAAAGGATTGTGAACTCTCATTTTTTTGCATAGCAGGGTATGGTGATGGATTGATTTACATGCACGACAAGAGGACAGTGAATTGCATTTGGCTTTGAGGTGGGACCCGAGGCATCCGAAGCATCTGCGGTTTTGCTTGACAATATCCATTCGTTTGTTGATAGGTTCCTTCCTAAAGCGCTCACATTTGTACAATGGATGAGGAATGTTGCATAGTACACACAGATTGCTGCCACTTTTGTTTTCAGTAAATTGCGGTTTTACTACTTGTGAATGATCTTCAGTCTTCACTTTTGCGGTTGGTATAGCGGTGTAACTAGCACTAGATAACTGTTCGCTCACCTCATTGATGGCGGTTACCTCCAGCGATTTTTCTTGGTTGGAAATGAATTTCATCAGGTGGTCAAAAGCAGGTAAGTCGTCAGGGCCCAAAGAATTCTCAAATTTGGCTCTTACAGCGTTAGGCAATTTCTGAAGGCAAATCATTGTTATTAAGAAATCAGCATGGTTCAATTTCAAATTAAATAGTGATTGCTTAGCTGAGCCTAATTCAATGGCAAAATGTCTAAGTACTTCAACAAGACTGCCCTTCGGCTGAAAGTTTGTGATTTTGCTGTATAAGGCATAAGCTCGATAGCGTTTGTTGTCATATCGGTTATGCAAACTTTCGAAGGCAAGCTTGTATGCATTTTCAGTGTCAGCAAAGTTTTGAACTAAGCACAAGGCGTCTCCACGTAAATAGGATACAAGTAGATAGTATTTTTCATCATTTGAAAAGTCTTTGCAATTATGTACAGCCGCTTCAAATACGTTTTTAAAGGAAGCCCATTGCTCCATGTCTCCAGAGAATACTGGGATGGACAATTGCGGCTTGATAAAATTTGACGCTTTAGATTCAGTAGGAGTGCAGGTATTTACTTCTTCTTTTAATTTAATTTGATCAAAAGTGTCTTGAAATTCCTTTTGAACGTTATCGAATTCGGTCAAAGTAGCTAAAGGCATTTCATCACGTTGTAGGTTGTTAAAATCATCAGCTAATTTTTCAAATTTTTTGTTTAAGTCCAAATAATAATCGCATAATTTTATCGGTATTTCAAATTCATATTTGTTGGCTAAAGCGCAAAGCGACAGCTGAGTGCGTTTTAGCTTGTTGAGCAAGAGTACCTCGGCCATTTCAGCGAAATAACATTCAAAAACAGTTCAAAAAATAATTTTGTAAACAAAATTTTGAGGCTAGGTCGATGTTTCAGTAAAATCGATAGTCGATAGTCGATATCTCGATGATTGATGACGGTTAATGATCGATATTTCGATAGTCGATGCTTGCACGCTACTGATTCGATTCATCTAACCTCAACCTTGAGAAATTCGAAGAATGCGAAAATAATTGAAGATTCATCCATAGGTCGATCGTAATAATTTCATGCGGCTCGGTTGGACCAGAATCGTGTTAGAGCCAATGTAATGGGCTTCAAATCACGTTACTTAGTAGCTCAAAATAAAGTCGTTACCTTTAAGAAGCTTCTCGTACAAGGATGGCGGGTTCGCAGTGGACTGTAACAGCGGTTTTCTCGTTCGGGTAGGCGGTAGCACGTTATTGTAATAAGAAATCACTTGCACTGGCTGGGGGGAAAACATGGGCCCATGTCGCAGCGAAGAGGTCGTACATTTATAAGTTCTTTCAAAGAGAGGAAAAATTGGTAGCGTTAGTGCACGTTTTAGAACAAGCCATCTTGACAAAGCGGAAACGGGCGAAAAAAGTAGTGGGGAGTGGAACAAGCCGAGAGAGAGAGAGCAGTGCCATCTACAATGGGCTTGGCGATATCATTGCGGCTGATGGCAGTGGCATGTTAGATGGCCATGGGTGAGAGCGGTTGATTCAAAACACACAGCCAACTTACCGACAGATATAAGAGGGAAACTGCCGAAGTTATATTGGCGGTAACAGTCAATTACCTATATTGGTCTACGACAATAAAATCTATTTATTTATTATTATTTATTATTATTATTTATTATTTTTAGGTATTTTTTGGCTGCTTCAGTTTTTGTAACTGAATCTTTGAGAATACGAGCAAATTTCACACATACAATATTTGTTTACATTGGGCAGCAGGTAGAAAACGACTAATCTCTCATACTAACTGAAGACAACTTGCCTCTTCCGTGCAACTTGAGGCATGGTCCGTACAATAATATCACAATACCTGAAATGTATCTATAGTCTATGAATAAATAAATAAATTAATTTGCAGTCCAAACAAGACGAGTGTTAATTGATTGTCAAGGCTTTTGAAGTAAAGAGTGGTAATTGATTGTCAAGGCTTTTGTTTAAGAAGTATTTGACGTTTACCCAACTTTGGTAACGAATTTATTAGCCTAGTTATAATCCTCCCTATTTGCATAACATCATTGAAATTAATCATTCAGCTTATTTATCTTTTCACGCCCTCACACTAAACTAAGCGGAAGGCCTACAGTATTTTGACATCTTTACCACTTCCAATTACTGAATTAATTAAACCTCATCTGCATTATAATGTCATTCAAATTAGAAAGTTGAGTATTATTGGATTGAACACCCGTCTAAAACATTGATTAAACCGTAATTGTTTCTCCTAAATTAATGTGTCATAAAATTGGACGCTATTGAAAGAGTAAATTAATCTGTACTTTCCCAATAGCAATACTTGTCAATTTAGCATCACAATTTAATGAAGAATTATCATTGTTGTTCATTAACGAATTTCGGTAATGAATTGAATGAAATATTGTTGGGATACTGGTAGTGATGCGATGGTGGAATTTGAAAATAGGATTACAAGGGGCACTAATATCGTTCAACCCTTCACCACCACAACTGACGTTTAATTCAGCATGTAATAACGTTTGTCTATGGAGTCAATTTGGAATAGAATAATCAATCTACTTCCGTTTTATTAGTAAGCTTAAATACGGACAAATTTGACGGATGTTCCAGTGGAGCTGTAATAGGTATAGGTATACTGTTTTAAACAGTATAATACCAACATTAATAATTCATATCAAGTCTAGACTCTTGTTTAAACAGAATAAAGGACACTACCAATGTAATTTTAATGGGCGATATAAATCCTAATATTTTAGATAACAATAATTTAACAAATGAGAACTTGAGTACTCTGCATATCAATGGATTTAAATCCTACATCAATAAGCCGACAAGGATGATGAATGGAAATGGTACCTGCATAGACCACATATTTTTTAAGGAGGGGGCAAACAATAGAGACCTGCAACATGACGTTATTATTAAAACTAATATAACAGATCACTACAGTATTTCACTACACTTGAGTGAAGCCTTGAAAAATAACGCGGTAGCAGGGGAATTATGGACCAAAACTGTAACTGATTTCGACGGATTAATAGCTGACTTACAGGTTGAAAGCTGGGCTGATGTTTACAACACCAACAATATCGATGCAATGGTTAGCAATTCCATAGAAAAATTAACACAGCTTACAAATAAAAGAACAAAAACAATCAGACTAAGTAAAAAAAATAAACCAGTAAAAAAATGGATCACACCCAGTCTAGTCAATTCAATTCGAGAAAGAGACAAATTACACAGGAAACTCTCTCGGCAGCCAAACAATATTGAATTGCAAACCCGCTACAAGAACTACTGAAATACTTTGAATAATTTTATAAAAAAAGCGAAAATAGATTATTTTAATGAGAAGTTTGACGAAAATAGGAATAATGCCAAGAAAACTGGGGATACATTCACGAGCTGCTTGAAATGAAGAAAAACACAAAAGAAATAAGCCTAGATGCAGATATACTTAACAATTACTTTGCTAATGTAGGTGTATCATTTGCCAAAAAAATATCAGGAAATGTTAACGATATCCCAGTTCCTTTATCACTATCAAATTCATGTCGACACAGTATCTTTCTGAACCCACAAACACAAACGAAATAATTACAATTATAAATCAATGGAAACAAATCTACACCAGGACCAGATAACTTCACAGGACCTTTCATAAAAAAAATCTCTCTCTACATAACTGGACCCTTAGAACATATATTTAACAAAGTTTAAATGAAGGATATTTCCCAAAAAAATTCAGAGAAGCCAGAATCATCCCAATACCTAAATCCGGAGATTTGAATAAACCAGAAAATTATAGACCTATAAGCCTAATAAGCAACCTTCAAAATATTGGAAAAATAATAAAAAACAGAATTATGTGTTTTTTGGAAAAAGAGAATATAATAAATGGAAAGCAATTTGGGTTTCAAAAAAATAAGTCTACTAAAGATGCAGTCATCCACCTGAACAAATAATTTTTGACAATTTTAATAACAATAGAAAAAACTCTTGCAGTATTCATGGATCTATCAAAGGCTTTTGATACCATACCTCACAATATATTATTAAACAAATTAGACAGATCTGGAATTAGAGGCTTAGCAAATGATTTATTTTCTTCGTACCTAACTGAACGGAAACAATTCCTAAATCTCCATGGTCAAACTGATATTAAATATACATCAGGGTTCGGCTTGCCCCAAGGTTCTGTGTTATCACCAATTCTTTTTCTGTTGTATGTGAATGATCTACTCGAACTAAACCTCCAAGATTGCACCACCCTGTCTTTTGCAGATGACACTGTAATGATCTTCAGTGGCAAAAGCTGGGAAGAAACATTCAATATGGCAAATAGAAACTTAATAATAGTAAAAAAATGGCTGCAAGATCATATCTTGACTTTAAATGCTGACAAAACTAAGTATATCACCTTTTCACCCAATAACTGGACAACCAGCAACAGATTTAAATCTTACAATAGGAACAACAAATAATCGCAATGAAAACACTACAGATAATGCAGAAGTACATAAAAAATTAGAAAGGGTGCACACAATTAAATATCTTGGTATATTCTTGGATCAACATATAAAATGGAACAAACACATAGACTATTTGTGCTCAAAGTTGAAATACCTCATTTACATTTTTTACAAAATAAATAAAATCAAAAACAAAGACATTATACAAAAAATTTACTTTGCGTATGCTCATTCATTATTTCAATAGATTAATGAAGTATGGGGAGCTGCATATGATACACATTTAAAAAATATTTATCCTACAAAAAACATATTATAAGAGCTGCATTAGGAAAGCCACGACTCTATCCTAGTAGGAAATTTTTCTTGAATTTAAGGTCCCGACAATAAGACAGAATTATATGAAAAACATAATACTCTATATCAATAAGAATAAATCGAATTTTGCTACACATATTTCACCCCATAATACACGTCCTAACAATAGATTTAACACAGAACTCATCAAGCTAACCATATGCAGGCACCAGTTTACATATTATTGTAACTACATTATAAATAAGATTCCAAACGATTTTATAGATAAAAATATCTCACGTAATTTACTTAAAAGTATAGAATATTGGATTGAGCAGAATATATTCTTCAAAATAGTTGTATGAAGTATAGTATTTTACCCAACAAGCATTGCTACTAGAAACTGTGAACGATGGTATTTCAGTTTCAGGTTCTTGAACCAGGTATGTATTGTCCCACGTATCTTGCAGGAGATTAGTTTTATTGTATTTATTTTCTCTTTTTGAGAGATTAACTGTCATGATGGCCTCAATACGGTACGTCACAATAATGAATTGGATATCACTTTATCATATAATATGTACTATTCTTAAGTTTTGTTTTTCCAAGCTTTCGCGATTTTGTAAATTACTGTAATATTTTCTTTAACATTATGAAATTTGAATTGTATATAAAGTACTTGAAGCAGAATAAGTGAACTGCAACTCACTGCCAACACACAAGGTTTCTTATGTTGGCAGTGCCAAATATTACATTGATAATATTGTGGTACTCAAGTTAAAATCAATGTCTATTTGTATTGTATACTCTGTGATTAATATTGTACAAATATGTATTTGTAATTTTGGCAATAAATTCAATTCAAACCAACGTTAGTAGACAGTCTGTCTACTAACTTTGGTTTTAAACAGTATACAACAACAGTTAATGTAGTTGTGACATTTCAAAATTGAGTAGTGAGGTCCATGTTATAATGACAGATGATGATCTAAATATTTTCTTCACGAAAAGAATATAGAATGAGTCATATGTATCATGTATGGGAACCCTCCAATAAAATGGAGACTAATGTCATAGCCACCTCTAATAGAAGCCCCGGCCTACAATATTGCAACGTCGCAGTGTAGGCCTAGATCTAATACATGTTGGTGGAAAAGATCAGCTGGTATTTTTTAAAATCTTTTTCACCAATCATGTATCAGATTCTAGGCCTACACTGCGACGTTGCAATATCGTAGGCCGGGGCCTTGTATTAGAGGTGGCTATGCTAATGTAGATATCCTATTATACTGTTCTGTGAACAGTAGACCTCACGCAGTATTCTCATCCACAAGTACCTGATTGAAACTATAGACCTTATGGAAATACAGCAATAGACTGACTTCACACATCTGTGTAATCACTTGTCAGCTGATTTATGATGAATAATTCTATAGTCTGATTTTTACTCTAATATTTGCGTATGTAGGAGGCTCCTTTTTTCTTTTATATTATCCTTGAAATGCAAAATTTCCAAAAAAATCTTGTATATACGTCGACGCGCAATTAAAGAAGGAACATACCTGTCAAATTTTATGAAAATCAACTACCGCGTTTCGCCGTAAATGCGCAACATATAAACATTAAGAGAAATGCCAAACCGTCGACTTGAATCTTAGACCTCACTTCGCTCGGTCAATTAAGAAAGCAATTTCTGTATATTTATATCTGGTTATTTATGTTCAATGGATCTCGAAAACGGTTGTAACGATTTTCACGAAGTTTGGAACATAGTAGGTTTATGATATGAAAATAACACTAGGTCTTATCCTTGGGAAAACTCGCTGAACGACATTAAAAGGATAATATTCATCCTTGACTGAAACAGCTGAGACTTTCGTCTTCTGTGGATCGTAAAAAGTAAGCGACTGATTCTGTGGAAAATCAAAATATCGCATCCCCGAAATTCATAAGCTGACGTATAGCCAGCTGTAAAATATGAACACGATTATTTTAGAGAATTTTGTTCTGTTTATCAATAAATAAAAATAACGAGCGAAGCTAGGTGCCCCGATATTAATACTGTAACTTTCAGGATATTTCATTAAATTATGAGAGAATATAATAAATATATATTTTCTTCATGAATAGAATACAGAGTGAGGATATAGAATACATATAAATCTATGGGAACCCTTCAATAAGTTTGAGAATGTTGTAAATATTATCAATGTAACTTTCAGGATACGTTATTGGTCAAATACTCCTCCTTTTGACGTACAACTGAATTTCAACCCCTCATAAGGGGGTGACTTAGGGGTTGTAACTAGAATATTATTTGAAATGTATAAACATCCATTGTGTGGTAAATCATTTTAAATGCCTTTTCAAACAAGAAAGATTGCATCAACCAAAATGTTCTATAATACTTCTATCCATGAAATGGCGGTTGATTGGAGTTTTAGTTTTTAAGGAAATGAGGGGTTGTAAATCAAATATTTTGAATGTAAACACCCATTGTGTGGTGAATAATTTTAAAGGCATTTTTCACCATAAAAATGTTCTCCAAATGATGCCTGATTGAACTTTTTTAATCATTTCTTTAAAAACTAAAGTTTCAATCAGCCGCCATTTTGGATAAACGTATCATAGAAAATTTTTATTGATGCCATCTTTTTGGTTTTGGAAAGGCCTTGAAAATGATGTCCCATACAATGGGTGTTTAAATTTAAAATATTTGAGCTACAACCCCTCATTTCCTTAAAAACTAAAACTTCAATCAGCCGCCATATTAGATACAACTATCATAGAACATTTTTATTGATGCCATCTTTCTTGTTTTGAAAAGGCATTTGAAATGATGTACCACACAATCAATGGGTGTTATCATTTGATATATTCGAACTACAACCCTTAAGGTACCCTCTTATGAGGGGTCGAAATTCAGTTGTACGTCAAAAGGTAGAGTATTTGACCAATAACGTATCCTGAAAGTAACATTGATATATCTACAACAGTCTTCAACTTATTGAAGGGTTCCCATACATATGACTCGCTCTGTATTGTATTCTTTCTATTCGTGAAGTAAATATAGACTATATTTATAATATTCTCTCATAATTTAATAAAAGATCTTCATAATTTGAGATGAAATTTTTTGGTACGGTAGTTCATTATGTTTCTCCTAAAATATGTTTGTTATTTATTAATAGTCAACAAACGATTTGGCAACAGCGCAGCGGTAGAAAAGGATAGAGCTATCTGTTTTCCAGAGTATCAGACAAGGATAGCAAACCAATGCTAATTGGGTGCTGACTTTATAACTTGAATCTCACTATAGAGATACTCACTTCGTACAGTCAGCATTAATTTTAATGGTGAGCAATCTTGATGTTTGTGAGGAAATTCTGACAGTTTCACGTGATTCTGACAATAGCAAGACAAGTGGTAATTGATGATCCGTTTACCATGTAACCATTACATGGTAAATGACATTAACCACGATATGGTAAAGCCAGATTAGTGAATTATTATGGAGATGAGTAGGGGTCCATATCCACTCGACCACTCTCAGTCATTCTCTCTCACACTCTCACCAACACTCTCTCTCCTAAACTCATCTCTCCCCCTTTCTTTGTCTCTCTCATCCTCTTATTCTCTCTCTCTCTGTCTCTCTCCTCCTCACTTTGTCACTCTCCTTTCTCTCACTTTATCTGTCTCTCACACTCTCTCCTTTTCTCTCATTGATATGTCCAATTTATGTAAATGCTTATACAATATTATCTTGTATCATGTGGGAGGTATAGTTACCTCCTCACTTTGTCTCTCTCCTTTCTCACTCTCTCTTTCTTTCTCTCTATCGCTCTCTCACTCTCTTCCGTTCCATCATTTTCTCACTCTCTCATTCTCTTTCTATCGAAATGGTCTTTGGATTTTGAACTGACATTTCTACCGTTTTCACTTTTCTCTTTTTTCTTATTGTATTCTTTTCACTGAATTAAATTTTGTTTTTTTTTCTTTCATTAGCTATTTGAAAGATTTTATTATTCTATAAAATTAGTCGTCGTCGTCGTCTTCCTACAAGGATTAGGCAATTTGCCTGTTCCGACTTCAAACTCACCATCACATCTCACTAACATAAAATTAGTTTGTTTTTTTAATATTTTAATCCTTGTTGTACAGTGTTTTAGTTTTACTTAGAATTGTATTGGAGGGTCAAGTGTAAGAGAGGGCCGGCTGCGCCCTAACTTCGCCCTCTAAGGTTTTTAATAAAGGCAGCTAATCAATCAATCAATCAATCTCACACTCTCTTACACCCAATCTCATTCTCATTCTTTCTTTCTGCTCTCTATCTCAATCACTCTCTCTCAACAACACACTCTTTCTCTCTCTAACTCATCTCGCCTCCTTTCACTGTCTCTCTCCTCCTCTCTCTGTTTCTCTCCTTTCCCTCTGTCTCTCTCTCTCACACTCGCTCTCTTTCTCACTATCTCTCTCTCCTGTTCTCCCTCTTTCTCTCTCTCCCACTTACACTCTCTCATACACACAATCTCACTTTTTGTCTATCCTCTCACTCACTCACTCTCTCTTTCTTACTCATATCTCCCCCTTTCTCTGTCACTCTCCTCCACTCACTTCCTCTCTGCTTTCTCACTCTCTCTGTATCTCTATCACTCTCTCTCTTTCTCTCTCTCACACTCACACTCTCTCTTACACTCAATCACACTCTCACTCACACCCTCTCTCTCTCTATGACTCATCTCTCCCCCTTTTACACACACTCTCTCTCTCTCTCTCTCTCACACACACTTTCACTCAATCCCACTAGAACTCTCTCTTACTTCCTGTCACTCTCACACTCTCTCTCTTACTAAAATTGAATTAATTGCGGATACTGGCGGCTCAGCGATAGTGTCACTTTGTAACGGCCTCCGGTTGATGATGACATAAACTGCAACCCATAAACTCGCTCAATCTCTCTGTTGCCACGCACTCTATTATAATTATCACACGTATGGCTGGCAGTCGTTAGTATGCACTAATAGGCAGAGATAGTCAAAATACCGACAACTATGATCTTCAACTAGTAGTTCTGTGAACAGTAGACCTCACGCAGTATTCTCATCCACAAGTACCTGATTGAAACTATAAACCTTATGGAAATACAGCAATAGACTGGCTTCTCTACACATCTGTGTAATCACTTGTCAGCTGATTTATGATGAATAATTCTATGGTCTGATTTTTGACCGAGCGGAGTGAGGTCTAAGATTCAAGTCGACGGTTTGGCATTTCTCTTAATATTCAAATGTTTGAATGTTTAAATGTTTATATGTTGCGCATTTACGGCGAAAAGCGGTAATAGATTTTCATGAAATTTGACAGGTATGTTCCTTTTTAAATTACGCGTCGACGTATATACAAGGGTTTGGAAATTTTAAATTTCAAGGATAATATAAAAGGAAAAAGAAGCCTCTTTCATACACCAATATTGGAGTAAAAATCAGACTATAGAATTATTCATCATAAATCAGCAGTCTAGTGGACTATAATACTACCCGTTCAAAAACATCGAACATCTTGAAAATGTATCTTCCAATCAACGTTAGTAGACAGTTGACTATAATACTACCCGTTCAAAAACATCAAACATCTTGAAAATGAATGTTTCCATCAACGTTGTAGACAGTTGCAGCCAGACCTGCGCTCACAGACAGACAGACAGCCAGACAGCGCTCACACTCACATTCTAGGACGACACGTGACGGTACCGTACGATAGGACAGAAAGTTCTATGTTTATTCAGGATTTTTTCTAGACATTTTAAATTGATAAATTATTTATCAATTTTTGAGAAAACATAACAACAGGTCAATGTAACTTACTGAGCGCGAGGTCTACTGTTCACAGAACTACTGGTAATTATTATTAAACGAAAATCCCAATCAAATGCTGTAAATCACCCTTAAGACTTCCAATTATTATTAGAAGTTTATGGGTTACAGTTTTTGTCATCATTAATAATTCTTCATTAATTAGGAACAAATGCAACTTCTAATTTATTTCCATCTGTAGACAAGTGGAATTCTTGAAAGTAAAATGTAACCTCGGAAATCTTTTCGTGCAATGATTCTGGAGATTGGAAAACAATATTTACAATCAGGGCAATGATATATTATATGGGGATTTCAAATAACTGTTACATACTCATTTTAAACGATACTTCTGTTCCATCTTGTGTGAACCTCACTTACTTTCTACTTTTTCGTGTTGGAGCAATAAGTTTTAGGGCCGGTTTACGAGCTCGGGATTTAGCTAAGTTCTAGACTTTAAACAGCTGGAGTCTGAAAATTGTCTTTCTGAAACGGGGCATAGTCGCGTTTAAATTAAATTTCGAAAAACTAGAAAGTTGAACACAAAAGAAACGATTGTAGAGTTTCAGCTATTTTTAATTATTTAGGAATGTTTCGTTTCGCGAAAGAAAAACGTTTAATAATTATAGAAATGGAGATTATCATAAAAACTAAGACTACGTCCCGTTTCGGAAGGCCATTTTCCTACCTCCAGCAATGCTTATTTGATCTGGATCTCAGTGTTCCTGTATAAATATCTACAGATATGAAGAAAATATGAAAGGTGGAAAAGGACAGTACTGATGAAACAGAAGAATAAGAAAAATAGGAAGAAGAAGAAGAAGAAGAAGAAGAAGAAGAAGGAAAATCTACTTCATATTTCAGTATTAATAGCATGGGAATAATATTGAGGATAACCTTACTGGCTGGAGGCTGACTGGATGGAGGCCGCTGGCGACCAACCCGGTGACAACGGTCTATGAGATTCGGGTTGAAGTCCTGAATGCCAAGTCGATCCTTGAACAGTGAGGTCTCCACCTCCAGAACATCTTCATTCGCCGACTCGGTCACCCCAAAAATACGTAGGTTGTTTCGGCGCTGGTATTGGGCTAGACCATCGATGCGAGTTTCCAACTTACTTCTTATCCTTTTTATCGTTGGAAGCCTTCATTGCAGCTAATTCATTTTCAACTGCAAGCAGCCTAGCTTCTAATTTTTGTTCGACTTTAGCAGAGACAATGGCCCATATGAATAAAACCAGAGCAAATGCTCATGAGCAAGAGCATGGAGCATAAGGTTTTGCTCATGAGCAAAAGGTAGAAGCAAAAGCATTTGCTCATTTTTATATGAATAAGCTTTACCTTATACTCTTACCTTATGCTCCTGAACTCTGGAGCAAAAGCTCACGTATTTTAAAGATGTTTTATCAGCTGATTCGCTTTTGTAGCCTTAGTTTGTTTTTATAGCTCACGGAAGCGCTAAATATGCAAGTAGGGTGCACCGCTTGTGTTTGCGTCGTCTGCTCTGTTTTCTATTTATGAAAAGAGTTTTAGGTTAGTTGAGTTTAGAATTTTGAAATAATAGCGTGAAAAAATGTCATCTCTATAATAATCCTCAGTATATTCTTATAATATCAATAGCCTTCTTATAATCGTCTACACTCTCATCTTCTTAAATGCCTATTTCCTATTTTGTGATGGCTATCTTTATAACAGGTAGTCAGGTACAGCTATATTTTGTATTTATTCGTGTAGGGATAATGGTGATATATATCATGGTTGAATCTAAAAAGAGTTTTATAGTTCTCAACTATTGGTTGTGATCGTATCTGGTATAGTTTCCTCTTCCGCATACGAATTAGTTGAGCCATTTACTATGAGCAAAAGGTGATAAGCTGCTCTAGACTAGACTCACCTTTTTTGAAGCATTTGCTTCAAAAGTTGAGCGAATGCTCTAGTTTACTCATACAATTTTGAGCATAAGCTTTCACTTTTGAGCAAATGTTCAAACTATTTTTTTGATGAGCATGAGCAAAAGGTTTTGCTCACGTTTATTCATCAGAAGCAAATGCTCCATATTTTAGAAGTATAAGCAAATGCTCAACTTTATTCAAATGGCCCAATGTCAGTGGAGAGAAGAAGAGGAAGAAGAAGAAGTGATGATGAAGAAGAAAAAGAAGAAGATGATGATGATGATGATGAAGAAGAGGAAGAAGAAGAAGAAGGAAAATCTACTTCATATCTTCATATTTCAGTATTAATAGCATGGGAATAATATTGAGGATAACCTTACTGGCTGGAGGCTGACTGGATGGAGGCCGCTGGCGACCAACCCGGTGACAACGGTCTATGAGATTCGGGTTGAAGTCCTGAATGCCAAGTCGATCCTTGAACAGTGAGGTCTCCACCTCCAGAACATCTTCATTCGCCGACTCGGTCACCCCAAAAATACGTAGGTTGTTTCGGCGCTGGTATTGGGCTAGACCATCGATGCGAGTTTCCAACTTACTTCTTATCCTTTTTATCGTTGGAAGCCTTCATTGCAGCTAATTCATTTTCAACTGCAAGCAGCCTAGCTTCTAATTTTTGTTCGACTTTAGCAGAGACAATGGCCCATATGAATAAAACCAGAGCAAATGCTCATGAGCAAGAGCATGGAGCATAAGGGTTTTGCTCATGAGCAAAAGGTAGAAGCAAAAGCATTTGATCATTTTTATATGAATAAGCTTTACCTTATACTCTCACCTTATGCTCCTGAGCTCTGGAGCAAAAGCTCACGTATTTTAAAGATTTTTCATCAGCTGATTCGCTTTTGTAGCCTTAGTTTGTTTTTATAGCTCACGGAAGCGCTAAGTAGGGTGCACCGCTTGTGTTTGCGTCATCTGCTCTGTTTTCCATTTATGAATAGAGTTTTAGGTTAGTTGAGTTTAGAATTTTGAAATAATAGCGTGAAAAAAAGTCATCTCTATAATAATCTTCAGCATATTCTTATAATATCAATAGCCTTCTTATAATCGTCTACACTCTCATCTTCTTAAATGCCTATTTCCTATTTTGTGATGGCTATCTTTTGTATTTATTGTTTTGTAGGGATAATGGTGATATATATCATGGTTTGAATCTAAAAAGAGTTTTATAGTTCTCAACTATTGGTTGTGATCGTATCTGGTATAGTTTCCTCTTCCTCATACGAATTAGTTGAGACATTTTACTATGAGCAAAAGGTGATAAGCTGCTCTAGACTAGACTCACATTTTTTGAAGCATTTGCTTCAAAAGTTGAGCGAATGCTCTAGTTTACTGATACAACTCTGAGCATAAGCTTTTACTTTTGAGCAAATGCTCAAACTATTTTTTTTGATGAGCATGAGCAAAAGGTTTTGCTCACGTTTATTCATAGAAAATGAAGCAAATGCTCCATATTTTAGAAGTATAAGCAAATGCTCAACTTTATTCATATGGCCCAATGTCAGTGGAGAGAAGAAGAGGAAGAAGAAGAAGTGATGATGAAGAAGAAAAAGAAGAAGATGAAGATGATGATGATGATGATGAAGAAGAGGAAGAAGAAGAAGAAGAAGAAAGGAGAAAAAATGCAGTTTGACTTTTCAAAGGAATACTGTATTCCTGTAGCACACGAAGAAACCCTCGAAAAATGACCCAAAGTTAAATATCACAATATTCATGAGTGATTTATTAAACAACAAGAGTCGAGTCAGATTTCGACTTTTGACTCAAGCTGCAAAGCAAATTAATGACAAATTCGCTCATGACTTGAGAAGCTGAGTCAATAAAGAAGACAGGTGGAAGAAAAGACAGGACAAAGAGAACGATTTCGATTACTTTAAGAAAAGTCGCAGAATGAAACAAGTCAAAATGGAAGGAAAAGTAAAATTAGAAAAAATAATGCTGAGTAGAAGGAAGCATAGCATGCATAGCAAGTTGCAAGGAGACAACATCTGTCATGATGAATTCGCTGAAAGTCCCAACACAAGTTGCTCTATCTGCCTTGTCCTGTTCTGTTCTCTGTCCTGCTTTAATTAGAATTCTGTCAGGCTGACTGTACACGGGGCAGGCACATTCAGGGCAGAAGCAGCTTCTGGCATCGCAGTGCACAATCTCAACTATGAATGCTGTTTTCATAAACTAGTCACTGGCAGAGAATAGTTTCAGAAAATAGTTGGGAGAATGCTTCCCTGTGCATTTTTTGTCACCAGTGCTACAGTTCATTTCTTTCTATATCAACATGGAACGTTTTGAAAGTTTTCCTTGTATGTAGCTCATTCACAGTATTTTATTGTTCAAATTGTGAATTGTTTAATTAATTGCCTGATAGGCCTATTGCTCTGTTGCAAAGTAATAGGTGTTTCATCTCTGTTCTCTTCTTCGTCTTCTTCTTCTTCTTCTTTTTTCCTATCTTCTTCCTCTTTTTCACCTCCTGTCTTCTTGCTTTCCTGTATCTTTCTTCTTGTCCTGTCTACTTCTTTTTATCATGTATTCTCATTCCCCTCCACACTACACTAGGATAGCTCCTCCTCCTCCTGTCTTCTTCTTCTTCTTCTTCTTCTTCTTCTTCTTCTTCTTCTTCTTCTTCTTCTTCTTCTTCTTCTCTTCTTCTTCTTCTTCTTCTTCTTCTTCTTCGTCTTCTTCTTCTTCTTCTTCTTCTTGTTCTTCTTCTTCTTCTTCTGTCTTCTTCTTCTTCTTCTTCTTCTTCTTCTTCTTCTCTCTCTTCTTCTTCTTCTTCTTCTTCTTCTTTTTTTCTTCTTCTTCTCCTTCTTCTTATCATTCTTCACCTTCTCCTCCAATCTTCATTTCTATTGTTTAACGGATCTCATGGCTTTATTTGGAATACACGGGCGTGTTCAGTGTCGGCCAATGACAGTAGAGTTCAACTTTCATTGGTCGACAGCTAATGACCAATGATAGGGCTTCACTCACACTACATATTCTTCTGCTCAAAGTTTGAGGTCTCAGTTTATTAGATATTGTTAATGGTGAACAACTAGTATCACAAATTATTTCGATAAGAAAGTGGTACAAGAGAGTATCGTTTTCATTATTAATCTATATAAATAAAAATCTGGTGTAGCGCACACACACAACTTTCCTTGCCGTTATGAAAATTTATCACCTGACGCTAGTGTTCTCGCGCATCTCAAATCTACTATTCAAAGATTATGAGACAGCTGGTGATAGGACAATAACGCTGGAGACACACGAGGTCTGATTGAATGATTTAATAGAACCAACAGTTATCAACAGTTGCCAAGAGTTTGCAATTAAATAATCACATTTTCTCGAATTTCAAGCTTATTTTCAATTTTGAGGGAAAATGTTCCTGGACATTAATTGCAGAGATTTTCATGCTTAATCTTTTCGACTTAATTTTTACTTTCCTTGCCCCATTACCATAGGTAAGGAATGTATTGCTTCCAAAAAAATTAAGGTACCCCAATTCCTAAATTTCTAGTGTGTGTGTGTGTGTGTGTGTGTGTGTGTGTGTGTGTGGTGTGTGTGTGTGTGTGTGTGTGTGGTGTGTGTGTGTTGTGTGTGTGTGTGTGTGTGTGTGGTGTGTGTGGTGTGTGGTGTGTGTGTGTGTGTGTGTGTGTGTGTGTGTGTGTGTGTGTGTGTGTGGTGTGTGTGTTGTGTGTGTGTGTGTGGTGTGTGTGTGTGTGTGTGTGTATGTGCGTCTGTGTACACGATAACTTAAGGTCCTTTCACTATAAGGATCCGACACGAACAATTTCGATCAAATGCAATTCAAGATGGCGGCTTAAATGGAGAAAATGTTGACAAAAACAGGGTTTTTTGCGATTTTCTCGAAAACGGCTCCAACGATTTTGATCAAATTCATACCTAGAAAAGTCATTGATGAGCTCTATCGACTGCCACAAGTCCCATATCTGTAAAAATTTCAGGAGCACCGCCCCATCTATGCAAAGTTTGATTTTAGATTCCCAATTATCAGTCTTCAGATACAATTGAAACTAAAAAAATCAAGTGGAAAAGATTCAGCATGAAAATCTCTACAATTAGTGTTCAGTAACATTTTCACCTTAAAATAAACTCATACACACACACACCACACACACACAACACACACACACACACACACACACACACACACACACATACAGACCAATACCCAAAAACCCCTTTTTCGGATTCAGGGGACCTTGAAACGTATAGAAATTTAGAAATTTGGGTACCTTAATTTTTTTCGGAAAGCAATACTTTCCTTACCTATGGTAATAGGGCAAGGAAAGTAAAAATAGAGCCTCAAATTTTGACATTCAATAACTTTTTTATGTGTGAACCGAATTTGATGATTTTTTTTAGTTGTGTTCGTTATGTTTAGGACCAGGTTTATGGCTTATCAAATTTATAATCCGACCTCAGCAGGACTCTTCCCTACGGTCCTTCAAAGTTTACATGTAATCCTTATGGAAGAAGATTTGTTGCTTGCCACACACAGAAATAAAAATCAGCTGTTATAATCATTGCGTCATACAACAGCCGACGGTAGATATTAGACAAGAGTGTGTGCTGCTCCATAACCGCCCATGTATTTTATTCTAAACGCCCCGACTAAAAACAAAATGACTGTTCTGTGTGTAACCATCCAGAAGTGCGGCTTCAGCTTAAAGACTTACATGCTCTAGAGACATTGCTTTGTTTCGAATGTTTGTGCTGTTTCCGGTGTTCAGAATTAATTGATTTTTAGTAAATTATTTATTTTGCAGTTGGAAAATTATCTATATAAATATAATGCCGTATCGCGCCTCCTCAGGTGTGCATCCAGCTGAAGTTCGTCATGAGATGCATTAAACTATTTGACGGTACGAAGTTCGCCGGGCCAGCTAGTATAATATATTGTGAAGCTGATTAATAGAACCATATAAAACTTGTAGTACCCTTTCTATTTAAATCATTTTGAAATTTTTATACAATTCAGCGACTAGTTTCGACTACTTTGGCCAAAGTTTCGACTACTTGGCCAAAGTTTCGACTACTTTTGCCAAAGTTTCGACTACTTTGGCCAAAGTTTCGACTACTTTGTCGTAAGTAGGTTGAAACTAGTCGCTCAATGGCATTAACGTTTTAAAATGTTAAATAAAAAGGGTACTACAAGTTTTATATTGTTTTTATTAATTTGAATGAAGTAGCCCATATAAGTGAAGTGATTTTATTGTAAAGTTGTTATCTATTTCAAACTGATTCGGTTCATAGCAAGGTCTGATATTTTGTATGATTATTCTCTTCATTATTCATGTTAAAAATTCACTTTTGTGTAAAAAAATTTGTTCTCAACTTGAATTTTTTTCATAATTGACTCCCTTCTTCTGAAGGTACCAGGACGAAGAAAAAAGGAAATGAAAGGATTAATATTGATTAGAAAAAAATGATATAAAAGCAAAAATCGATGAAATAGATTCCAAGAAAATTTCTTGGAGAACGGAAAGATAAGGTTTCCGTGAGGTGAAGAACGGTTGCAGTAATCCGGAATCCCTCCAATGAACAGCAGCATTCAACTTGATGCATTGTTTTTTGTAGAGTGACAGACAAACTGTGTTGGTTCAACAGAAGCGTTTTTCCAGCTGATTGAGCGATGGAATTGATGAAAACCTCGCAGCCACAGTGACATGCCAATAAATCACGTTGTAATGATCAGGAAAAACTCAAAGGAAAAAGGTGGAAGAAAAGCGTAACAAGGAGGAAAAGAAATTAGTTGATCAGTGGAAGATGGGAGAGAAAAAAGCGAGGTGGGAGGAAATAAAACGTATTGGGAAAAACGCTGAGGACAAATAAAGAGAGAAGCAGACGGGACTTCTGCTGTGTTGTAGCAATACGTTGAAAAATAAGTTTAAGATTAAGTTGAATGTTGTGTTAATAATACAAGATTATGAGAATTAAAAATACAGAAATTAAGAAGCTTGTATGAAAAACTTTTCGAATGTAAAAAGAATAAAAACAGAACAGAAGTCATAATCTTACAGTTGTGTTGTGAGTGATGTTGTGGTACTTTTCCATAATGAAAACACAAATTTTAATTGTCTACCACTTTTATTAAAACACAAATTGGAATTGTCAACCACTTTTATCAAAGTTGTTGACAATTTCAATTTGTGTTTCATTCAGAAGTCATAATAATCAGAGAAAACATAAAGGAAGCGAGTAATGTGTTAAGAAAATAACTAGAACCCCCTGAATTGAAGAGCTCGCTCATGAACTGATGTATTGGTCTCCGAGATCCACAACCTGTAATCATACAGAGCTGGTGAGAATAAAGCTGCGTTTACACCAAAGTTAAACTTAATCCTTATAGATTCTATTGGATTGAACATGACTTAGCATACACATGATGAATATAATTATGAGTGTTTGTCAAGTTTCGTTCAATCTTATAGAATCTATAGGCTAGTCTAAGGATTAAGTTATTAACATTTTGTTCATAACTTTGGTGTAAACGCAGCTTTATTATGAAAACAGCTGTAGTATGATATTACAGTTGTAGTAGGTTTCATGGGAATCCTATTCCAATTGAAAAAAAAGTTTCTGTCGCTTCAAAACTTCTGTTCGACATTTTGGAACCGTCATAAATGGATCCAACTTCATTTGGAATCCAACTTCATTTTCTCAAATGGGAAGGTGATAAATGATTTCGATACAGAATTTCAAAGGAAAATTAATGGCAAAACCCACACATCGATATCTCAAACCGTTTCACCGTTGATCTCAAAATTTGAAGGTTCTAATATTTTATACAAAAACGAAAGGAATGAGTACGGTACCTATACATTGGTTACTAAGTGTTAAGCTTCGTTTACACCGGAGTTAATAACACGAGTTATTAACTTGACTGAATCGTCAAAAATTTCTCTTGACAAAAGTTAATAACTCATGTTTCTAACAGAAAATTACTTGTTATTGACCGAGCTAAGTGAGGTCTAAGATTCAAGTCGACGGTTTGGCATTTCTCTTAATGTTTGAATGTTCATATGTTTATTATATTTTTATGTTCATTTATTGAAGTTTTTCGGTTTATCTTTTGATAGTTTGACACCTTGTGAGACCGGACTCCCAAATGTTGCGCATTTACGGCGAAACGCGGTAATAGATTTTCATGAAATTTGTCAGGTATGTTCCTTTTTAAATTGCGCGTCGACGTATATACAAGGTTTTTGGAAATTTTGCATTTCAAGAATAATATAAAAAGAAAAAGGAGCATCCTTCATACGCCAATATTACCGTAAAAATCAGACTATAGAATTATTCATCATAAATCAGCTGTCTAGTGGACTATAATACTACCAGTTCAAAAACATCGAAAACATCTTGAAAATTTATCTTTCCAACAACGTTAGTAGACAGTTGCAGCCAGACCTGATAACAGCACTCACACTCACATTCCGGGACGACACGTCACGGTACGATAGGACAGAAAGCTCTATTTATTTAGGATTTTTTCTAGACATTTTAAATTGATAAATTATTTATTAATTTTTGAGAAAACATAACAACAGGCCAATGTAACTTACTGAGCGCGAGGTCTTCTGTTCACAGAACTACTAGTTAACAAGATCTTGTTATCAATATACTCTAATTGACTTCCATATGATTTCATTTAACGAGACTATCCATATGATATAACAGCCGGAATAAAAAGCAAAAAATCTGGTGTGGCGCACTCACACAAATTTCCTTGCTGTTATGAAAATTGATCACGTGACGCTAGTGTTCCTGTGCATCTCAAGTCTACTATTCAAAGATTTGAGCCAGCTCAGGGCAATAACTCTGGAGACACACGAGATCTGCTATCTCTTCATAGTGAATCATTTAATAGAATCAAGAGTTGCCAACAGTTTGCAATTGGATAATCAAATTTTCTCGAATTTCGAGCTTATTTTCAATTTTAGGTGAAAATGTTACTAAACATTAATTGTAGAGATTCTCATGCTCAATCTTTTCCGCTCGAAGTTTTTGTTTGGATTGTATCTGAAGCCTGATAATTGAGAATCTAAAATCAAACTTTGCATAGATGGGGCGGAGCTCCTGAAATTTTTACAGATATGAGACTTGTGGCAGTTGATAGAGTTTATCGATTACTATTTTAGGTATAGCTTTGATCAAAATCGTTGGGGCCGTTTTCGAGAAAATCGAAATTCCAGCCGCCATCTTGAATCGCATTTGATCGAAATTGTTCGTGTCGGATCCTTATAGGGGAAGGACCTTAAGTTCCAAATTTCAAGTCATTCCATTAATTGGGATATGAGATATCGTATACACAGACGCACATACACTCATACACACACACACACACACACATACAGACCAATACCCAGAAACCCCTTTTTTGGACTCAGGGGACCTTGAAACGTATAGAAATTGGGGTACCTTAATTTTTTCGGAAAGCAATACTTTCCTTACCTATGGTAATAGGGCAAGGAAAGTTTATTAACATTTCGTTAATAACTTTGGTGTAAACGCAGCATAACGCTCGTTCAATAAGACAAATGAAGAGGAAATACATGAAGGGAAAGAGGTTTGAGGAGAAGAATGTGTGTAGGAAAGAAGGAACGATAGAAGATAAGAAAAGTCATTAATTTCTCCACTCGTATTGAAGCTAATAGTGTGATCAACTTTATAAACTGTCAGCACTATTATTATAATAGCATTACTTCCCGTTTTAACGAGCAATGACAATAAGAAGTGAGCCCACCAGGTTCCTTCATGACCACCATGTTTTCTAAGATAGGTATTTGTTCTTTCAACTGAAGAATTAATTCTCATTCCCTACTTTGTTCATTCAACTGAATAATGTGATCCTTTTTTCCTATTGACTGGTTAGCAATCAATTGGTGTTCCTATCCTTGTCTATCATTCGACAAAGTAGATAGTGCTATCTTTTCCAGCTCCGCGACGTTGCCAGATCGTTTCTCTAAAAACTTGAGCTGGATTGCCACATATCAGTATAAGTGTAAGGGTCCATTGAGGTGGACATATGATTCCAATGATTTCTAATGAGACTATTTCCACCCAGCCCGGCCGAGAGAGTGGATTCCTTCTTCATCTTCTTCTTCTTCTTCTTCTTCTTCTTCTTCTTCTTCTTCTTCTTCTTCTTTTTCGTCTCCTTCTTGTCCTTCCCATCCACTTATTCTTTATTCTTCTCTCTTTCCTCCTTTTTTTCCATATAAGTGTATTAACTCAATCAATCTATCATCCTTCTCCTCCTCCCACTCCTCTTCTTCCTCCTTCTCCTATTCCACTTCCTCCTTCTTTTCTTCTTCATCTTCTTTTTTTTCTTCTCCTCCTCCTTCTTCTCCTTCTCCATCCACTTTTTCATCTCTCTCTCATTCTTTTTTTCATATAAGTGTATATTTATGCCCAATTAATCTTTCATCCTCCTCCTCCTCCTCCTCTCTTTCTTTTTCATCTCTCCTCTCTCTTTGCACCCTTTCTCTTCTCCCTTCTCCTCTCTTCTAAATCAAACTCCAAACCCCACCCCCCCATTCCAAGTGCGGGATTATATTATAGGCTCCCGCGATTGCAATGCTCCAATGCAGGAAATGGAAAACCAAAATTGTTCCGATTTCAAAATAACATTATTCTATACGTTGTCAACTATTGAATTCTTCAAAATCCAGTGCACCGTTTATCGTTCAATCACAGCTAAAACTAGAATGTGATTTGTTTGTGTTTATCGTTTTCAATTATTCTGAAAGCACTCATATTTATCTATTTTGGCAATATTCTGCTTTAGCTCCGTTTATACTCTTCTCTACTGTTAAAAGTGATATATAGTAGGCCTACACTTTATTCTTTTATAGTACAGATTATTATTGTGATAATAGTACAGAATGATTTTTTAATCCTGTCATCCCATTTTCAAGTGTTTAGTAATTCATTTTTCGCCACACTGCACAGAAAGCAGCTGTTTTCCAGTCCCTACGTAGATCTGAAAGACCTTGTTTGCAGACGAATCTCGTCTGACGTCAGAAAAGGGTTTCTTTTCCGGTCTAGGCCAGAAAGTGGTCTCTTTCCAGCCGGTCATGGAAGTCCGTAGTTGATAAGTCATCCGCTAGATCGGGCGAGTGTCCACTTTCTTCATCAACTGAAGTCGCCATGATTTCAGTTCAAGTTTCAAATCAAAGTAATCCAGCATTCGCTTCGCAACCAGTTTTATTCAATTATTTATTGTTGATTAGCACATTCCAAATTTTCAAAAATGCTTGAAGATGACGACGCCCGTGATATTCCAAGTGAAATTTTTAAAGAATCTGAAATCCTGACTGCAAATCTTCTACCACTAAAATCAAGAGATAGGTATACAATAACAAGTATTCTTTATTTATTTTGTCAGCAATACCTGTAGTGTGGCGAAAAATATCGTTCGCACCACGGGCAAATATGTTTTTCCGGCTCTCAATCTTTTCTAGTCCTCGGCCTACGGCCTCGGACTTGAAAACCGATTTCGTGCCAGAAAAATCTCATTTTCTACTCTAGGTGCGAAATATACTATTTAATAGAGAAAAATTTTATTTGGCCCATTTCCTGTAATTCTCACTGTTTTTGAGAAAAAAGCAAACGTATTGAGTAGGTACTTTATTCTTGTTGAATAATGTATCACATTTTTATGTATCATATTTTCTTTCTTTATCTGTATTAAGAGAGGAATGAGTAGAATAATGATGAAGTGAAGAGAAACACAAAACAAACAGAAAGCTTTCTGTATCTTCAACGTCTCTGCTCAGAAAAATGAGAAATGTCTATAATGTGTTGTCCTTCATGTTCTTGTGAATTCCTGTTTTCATTCGTAGGCTTCTTATTCTTTTCCTCTCCTTCTTCTTCTTCTTCTTCTTCTACTTTTTTCCTCATCCTTCGTCTTTCTCTCATCCTCCTTCCACTTAATCTCCTGCTTTTTCTTCTTCTTTGATTCATCTTCTTCCTTACTCTATATTCCTTCATTCTCATTACGTCGTTTCATATCTCCCCTTATCCCTCCTACATCCATTATACTCATTACATTCCTACCGCTTCACGGGGTAGAAGACGAAGAGGAAGAAGGAGCTGAAAATGAAGAAAGAGACTAGAAAATGATGAAGGGAAAGAGGAAGATCGGAAGTTCTTCTTCTTCTTCTTCTTCTTCTTCTTCTTCTTCTTCTTCTTCTCTTCTTCTTCTTCTTCTTCTTCTTCTTCTTCTTCTTCTTCTTCTTCTTCTTCTTCTTCTTCTTCTTCTTCTTCTTCTTCTTCTTCTTCTTCTTCTTCTTCTTCTCTTCTTCTTCTTCTCTTCTTCTTCTTCTTCTTCTTCTTCTTCTTCTTCTCCTCCTCCTGTCTTCTTGTTCTATTTTCTCTTCTTCTCCTCCTTCTTCTATTTATTTCTTCCTCCTTCACATTGTTCCTCTTCATCTCATCCTCCTCCTTCTTCTGCGACTCAAATTTGCATTTTCGTCCGGAAATTTGCACTTCAACTCTGAACGCGCGTGGCATGTTGGCGAGGAAACGGGCTGCTGGAGGGGAGGGTTGGTGGAGAGCGAAGTTCAAAACAAATTCCGGTCCCGTGATAAGAGTGAGAGCTAAATATTATTGTCGATGTCAGGAGAAGTTTGAAATTCTGATAGAAAATCGATAATTCAATATATTATCAACAAATCATATCTTTGCTAACAAATATTTTCACTCAGGTACTCCAAAACTGGTTTAAAGCATAGCGCTTTTGGAGCTTGGTTCTTGTAAATACATTCATAGAGTTCTACCATAGAGAAAAGATAGCATAAGAAGATATCCCATGGTATAGGTCGTTTATGTTCCAAATTTCAAGCCAATTTTTTGTCAACTCAAGCCTATTACTGTCGACTACTGTTCATTATTACTGTTTTGGCCGGGTGAGAGTGTAAGAACGGCACCTTATGAGAGACATAAGTTGGGTTTTCGTTTTTGTGCGTAAATGCCGTCGTCGACCACGACAGGGTGAGGATCTCACATTGGGTAGATTTCAATTTGTCTAAATAACCTGAAATATGATGTTCAATTAAGTTTTAATGGGGGAGGTTGAGTTTATACTTTCAAATGGCAATATGTTGTTATTATAAGAGATGTTTTGATTCTTGAATAATAAACACAAATAATAAAAAGTCATTTGATCAGCTGTTTTAGCACACTTGAAATTTGCACAATATGAATGTCAACAATGCTTGTCGTCGTCGATTGCGGAAGTTTACGCACAAACGAAAATGCACTTTAACAGCGTCACATGGCTTCACTACTTGGAATATCAGCTTGAGTTGACTTGAGTTATCAACTTGAGTTGGATAATACTCATGCTATTTCTATCCATGATTTCACGGTATGAAAACGCGCAAGTTACAAAATTAGATTGAAAGAAGAAACAATTTAAAGATAAATAGATAAATATAATTTTATTGCCGCTCAACATTACATTAGTTATGGACAACGTCAGAAATTATTGTTTAGCAAACATAGTCAACCTATATTATAACATGGAGGGTTAATGTAAGAAACACCAGTCAAAATAACATACACGTAAAATATTACATAGAAGAAATAACATGATTACTAAAAAAATAGTATAAAATAGTTCATCTTAAAGAATAATTTGTTGAAATTCGAAAAACTCTTTCACACTATAAAATGGATTTTCAATTAACCAGCTATGTAGCCTATTTCTGAATAATTGAAATGGAGCTTCTATCCACTCATGTTGTAATTTATTAAACATTCTCATTCCAACAACTTCATAGCTATCCTGGGATCTAGTCAGCCTACAGAAAGGTATTTCTATATTTCCGTTACTCCTAGTGTTGCTGAGATTAGTATTGCTGAAAAATTATTATGCTTCAAAAGTTCTCCTCTTCACTGAAGGGTAGTTTGACATTTTAGATGGAATCAGTTACTGAATCATGTGAAACTGGTCAGACCTTAGAACATCAATCCCCGCCTACTTTCTCCTGATTGGTCGAGAATTATTCGAGGTCTAGTTCTGGAGTATGCCGCTAGATTACAGCAGCAACTGGGTGATGTAATATTTAGAACAAACGTTGCTTCAAATCGTCAATTTTAGGCATGTTGTTGAGATATAAGCTTTCTGAACTATAACTTTAAGGGCCCGGTTTCCGAGCTCGGGATTTAGCCAAGTTCTAGACTTTAAACAGCTGGAGTCAGAAAACTTGGCTTTCCAAAACGGGGCGTAGTCGCAGTTTTTATGACAGTCTTTATTTTCTCATTTCTATGATTGGAAACGTTTCTCCTTGATGAAATTAAACATTCCTGAATAATTCAAAATAGCTGAAACTTTTAACTATTTCCTTTTTATATTATTTTGTGTTCATTTTCTAGTTTTTCGAAATTTAATTCTATGACTATGACTATTACTACGACTACGATTACTACGCCCGTTTCAGGAAGCCAATTTTCTGAATCTAGCTGTTTAAAGTCTAGAATTCAGCTATATTCCGAGCTCGGAAACCGGCCCTATAGCTTTTTAGCTTACAGCAGCTTTAGCTACCCAGAGAGTCAAACTTGGAATTTTCTATCCTGAAAAAAATGAAAACTATTTTGTAGTGTGTAGTTACAACATTCGTTTCCAAGTAAACATTCGAACTAACATACATTTTTCTTTAGACTAATTTTCAAGGTTTAAACTGCCCGAACTGAGACAGCCTATAATAATAATGATCTCACAGACAAGACTCTAATCATAATATGAATTATATTATCCATAATACGTCCAATATGACTGTCAAACGAATATTGATTTTCAATTCTCTATTCACCTGTACAGCGGTTTTTTGCTGCTTGCAGCCTACGTCGAAGCCACAAACATTCGTTCAGTTTTTCGACTGTACAGACATATCGGACATGTGGAACGGTACATCACAGTGAGGTTCACGTTATAATGACAGTATTTGATCAACATTGATGCTGCTATCTTTTTCTATCATTCGACAAAGCAGATAATACAGCTATCCATTTCCAGCTCCGCAATGTTGCCAGATCGTTACAATAATGTAAAAATATAATTAATTAACAACATATTTATTATTTAATCATTGAAAAAAAAAATTCTTGACGAATAAAATATAATTGACTATTTCAAACAAGAATGAACAGTCGACATCACATCAAATTCACCTGTATCAGTTATATAGAAGGCAGTGGCAAGGCAGTGAACCAGCAACGCTGTTCTCCTACCTTTCTCCCCTGTCAGTATAACGTGGACCCCAGTATAATTTATATAGTGGCCAGACACTCAAACTTTTAAACTATTCTGACAACAGATGTCAGCCAATCTATTAGATGTTATTTTCATTATCAGTGACAACCTTACAGTCAACAGGGATCTATTGCACGAGAAAATATAAACTAATATTATTAGTAGTCAGTTGGTTATTGGAAAGAGAATTACTGAATTAGCTTGTACAGTTCCCTCTGGAAACAGGGCCCAGGTATTAGTTGAATAACTTACATTTCAAATCATATCAATTATTGAAGCATTGACACACAGAAACATAATATTGTAATACTTGTATGTATGCAATTTTGATTATGATCTCATTTATTCAAACCTACATACTTTTATCATAGAGTAAAGATACTGTTTGATATTATTTGTCTGTGCTTTTATTCAAGTGAATTGGCCGCATTAGCTAGATCAAAAGGCTTGATCGTCGACAGGAGTCTGAAACTAAGGAGCCTGAAGGATGTTGAAAGGAGTGTGATTTGTTAGGTTCCGGATGCTTGTCACGAGCACAGGGCGGTCGACGCCTTCCTTGGGTTCGAACTCCACTTAATTGACAATTTGAGACTTTGCACGTGACTACTTCAAAATAGCGGCTCACTATATCAAGGTTACTGGGTGGTGGATGAGGGGCGTTGATTTAACTGGTTTGGCTACGTTGAGAACGAAACCGTTCAACTGAAGTAGTTGTTTAACCGAACCGTTGTACTACACAATCAACCCCAACACAGTTGACGTTATGATTAACTGAAAAGAAGGTGATACTATTGGAATGTTTCTACTTATAGGGCCGTTTTCTGAGCTCGGGATTCGGCTAAGTTCCAGACTCTAAACCAGGGGTCTCCAACCTTTTCCATCCAAGGGCCACATTGTTAATTCTAGGGAGGCTTAGAGGGCCAATAAAAAGGATGTACGTGGAATTTGACTTTTGGGCCACAAACGACGGGGGATTTGAGGGGTGTAAAATTATTATATTTCCATTAAAATAATATGAGGAGTTTTAAGTAGGTTTAATTGAAACACAGGAGGGACCAAACCAATTCATTTCATTTCAATACAAAGTCGAATTCATTGAGTGTAAAAAGGTCATAAGAAAACTTGAGAACGCATGAGTTTAGCAAGTTAAACAAAATATGATAACTTTTTGTCAATAGTAATAAGGCAACTTGACAATACACGAATTTACAAACAGTTACCAAGCTAAAAGAGAATACTTATTTTTAGTGAGGATATTACATCTGTTTTCCACTCAAAATATCCGCCCATCTAGGATCAAACTTTGTGGTTTCAATCATTAAAATTTATTTCAAATGTTCATCTGACAAGGAAGATTTGTATTTGGATTTAACAAACTTCATTTTTGAAAATGTCTGCTCACACTTGTAGGGAGGTCCAAAAAGAGAAAACATAGCTTCAGCATGGTTTTTTATGTTTTTAAAGTATTTTTCTGGGAGAGAACTGTAAAATGGAAGTAGGTTACCTTCTTTGTGTAAATATATATTTTAAAAAATCTGTTGCAATAACTCTTGGCGGGCCGGACAAAATCCACCCGCGGGCCGTAGGTTGGAGAGGCCTGCTCTAAACAGCTGGAGTCAGAAAATTGGCTTTCCGAAACGGGGCGTAGTCGTATTTCGAAATTCTAGAAAATTGAACCCAAAATAAAATGAATAGAAAATAGTGTTAATCTTCAGCTATTTTCAATTATTTAGGAATGTTCAATTTCGTCAAGGAAAAACGTTTCTTATTATAGAAATAAGAAAATAAAAACTGAGACTATGCCCCGTTTTGAAAAAATTTTCCGACACTACTGTTTAAAATCTAGAACATTTTTAGAGCTAAATCTCTAGCTCGAAAACCGGACCTAAATTTTGGATTCATATACAGGGCCATATTGCATGATAAAATATTAACTAAGGCTAGGAGCACACCAGTTAGTCAAAACAAGACAAGACACGTTTAGTCACAATACTTCACATTGTAGTGAAGACATGTCTAATTGCAATGACTAATCAGTGTGAGTTGCGTCATAAGCAACAATGTGAAGTATTGTGATTAAACGCGTCTTGTCTTGTCTTGACTAAGGGTGGGCACACATCAGTTACTCAAGACAAAACTAGTCACGATTAGTCACAATACTTCACATAGTTGTTTATGAAGCAATACACACCGATTAGTCATTGCAATTAGACGTGTCTTCATAAGCAACTATGTGAAGTATTGTGATTAAACGCGTCATGTCTTGTTTTGACTAACTTGTATGTGACTAACCTAATAATACCAGGAGCCAGCTGGTTATTAGATTGGGAAGCTATTAAATTATTAGTTTGTATCAAGGTACCAAGAATAAAAGTACCTTGTATTATAGGTACATTGGTTTGTATTTTATCACGCAACTGAATCCTGAAGGCAGCAATGAATTAATCACATTCAGGTGTTACTAATTATAATAACAATTATTAATATTTTATGCCATAATTGTAGCAATAATGTAGATTTTATTGTACTTGTTGCGGCATCAGTGGATACCTTCTGATTTTCATTACTGGATATAGATCTATCTCAATAATGTAAGAATGAGAATTTTTTGCACCTATCACATAATTATCTAAAAAACTATTCATATAGGTTCTATTCAATTGTGAATAACATGTTGTCATGAGTTTTGGGAGGAAAAATATACAGGGTTATAATAAAATAATGGTGCAGTTTTCAAGTTCGAGACGAAGTCGAGAACTTGAAGCGTTCGAGAGCTGGAAAACATTTTTGCCCATGTTGCGAACGCTATTTTTCATCACACCAAAAAAACCTTCCCAATATTTTTTATAAGAAATTGAAAAATTAATAAAATTCAAACAGCCTATTTTGATAGTTTGAATCTTGGTTATGACAACTTTTACTGTCAATTAATTTCAATATTACTAATTAATAATTTACAATAGTTACCATATTTTTATACTATTAATATTTCGAATAATTGTTTGAATTTTTATAGCTTGTGCTTTGCGCCTGGTGCAATATCTCATGGATAGATGGATGAATAGAATTTTCATTACTATTTTGAAATAATATGATGAAAAAATTAATATAATTGCATATTTCACAGTTTTGTCTCAAAATATATCTAAAAAATTTATTGAAATTTAAATTTATGGTAACTAATATAAAAAATAGCTAATAAAAGTCGAAATTCATTGACAAAAAAAAAAATGTCATTGACTGAGATTTGAACCTAGATCATGTTTGTTATTCACTGAGCTTTGAGTTCTGATGTATTACGCCTTTACGCTCTTGGCCATTGCGTATTGTTGGACGTAGAGGCCTGACTGATAACACTTAGCATACACGTGATACTGTACTGTACTGTACTAGACTTCTAAAAAAGTTTACTTCACTCCTAAAAAGCGTACAACAGACTTTGGCTCATGACTTATATTATTAAAATTAATATTATTATCTGTTTCACAATAAAATTTTCACTCTGAATTAAGTCAGGTAACGTATGTAGGCTACTGTAATATAGTGTATAGTGGCAAATTTGAAGCCGGCTTGCCGGCATTTTCACAACAAAATATTGCTCTGAAATCATAGAGAAAACATTCAAAGATTCAATCTTGAGTGGGCCTAATGTTTTCTCTATATGGTTTAATATTAGAGAAAAATTATCTAAAAGTTTTAATAATGAATTACGGGAAAATTACTAGGAATTTTTTAGTCAAGGCTGAGTTTCACCAGTAGGCTTACCTTAAACTTCAGATCTCTGCTGTATCTTCTTGTTATTATAGTTGATTGTATTGCATTGAGAAGTGGAATTCGATAATAAAAAAGAAACAATTATTACTCTACCTCACTTTTAAATATTCATACAATTATTGTACTTTGATTTCCAATTCGATTCTTCACTTTTAAATACTTGCGTTACGTACCTTTCTGACAATGGACAATGCAGCCAAAATTATATTGTTGAGGCTATGGAGATATCATCGTATTCATTGTTTGATATCAAAAACACAATAATAAATATAAAATTATGAAACAGTAATTTATAAAATATATTATAGACATAATACCGCGATTCACGATACATATTTATATAGATTATTACAGTCGTTATGAGATTATCTCTCTATGATTTTTGTGAGATCGGACACGATCAGCTGTTAATCAAGGTCATTTTACAGCCCTAGGGCCGTAAAGATTTACCGGCCTGGTCGGAAAACAATCACTTTCGGCCTCCATATGACGAACGTAAACCAGCTCATTACATCCAAGTGTGGCGAAAAATAACCTTGAAGTCATCTGATTCTGATTTGATGTGAACGTGTTTACAAAATGGTTTATGAAACGGAATCAGTTTATGCTTCTAGAATTGAATAAGTATTCTGCAATAAGATACTATCATTTTATTTGGATGAATGAAATACAAATAAGATATTATAAACTATTCAAATTCAATTTTCAGAGTATAATAGAATCTAACCACAAACCTAACAGTACTTCGTTCATCTCGAAATCTGGTGGATAATTTTGGAACTACTTGGGCAATATCCTTGGTGCTGAACGTTTTTACAAAATAGTTTATGCTTCTAGAATTGAATAAAGTATTCTGCAATAAGATACTATCAATTTATTTGGATGAATGAAATACAGATAAGATATATTATGAACTATTCAAATTCGATTTTCAGAGTAGGATAGTACTTCTAACCTAAACTTCCGCAGTTGACAACAACAAGCATTGTTGACATAAAATCACCTTATTGTCATTTGAAAGAATAAAAAAGTATAAGCTCAACCTCCCATATTAAAGCATAATTGAACATAATCTTTTAGGTTATTTAGACAAATCAGAATAAAAAATAAAAATACGTTGACAATTTCCTGATCTTCTCTTCTTCTTCTTCTTCTTCTTCTTCTCTTCTTCTTCTTCTCTTCTTCTTCTTCTTCTTCTTCTTCTCTTCTTCTTCTTCTTCTTCTTCTTCTTCTCTTCTTCTTCTTCTTCTTCTTCTTCTTCTCTTCTTCTTCTTCTTCTTCTTCTTCTTCTTCTTCTCTTCTTCTTCTTCTCTTCTTCTTCTTCTTCTCTTCTTCTTCTTCTTCTTCTCTTCTTCTTCTTCTCTTCTTCTTCTTCTCTTCTTCTTCTTCTTCTTCTCTTCTTCTTCTTCTCTTCTTCTTCTTCTTCTCTTCTTCTTCTTCTCTTCTTCTTCTTCTCTTCTTCTTCTTCTTCTTCTCTTCTTCTTCTTCTTCTTCTCTTCTTCTTCTTCTCTTCTTCTTCTTCTTCTTCTTCTCTTCTTCTTCTTCTCTTCTTCTTCTTCTTCTCTTCTTCTTCTTCTCTTCTTCTTCTTCTCTTCTTCTTCTTCTCTTCTTCTTCTTCTTCTTCTTCTTCTCTTCTTCTTCTTCTTCTTCTCTTCTTCTTCTTCTTCTTCTCTTCTTCTTCTTCTCTTCTTCTTCTTCTTCTTCTCTTCTTCTTCTTCTTCTTCTTCTCTTCTTCTTCTTCTTCTTCTTCTTCTTCTTCTTCTTCTTCTTCTTCTCTTCTTCTTCTTCTTCTTCTTCTTCTTCTTCTTCTTCTTCTTCTTCTTCTTCTCTTCTTCTTCTTCTTCTTCTTCTTCTCTTCTTCTTCTTCTTCTTCTTCTTCTCTTCTTCTTCTTCTTCTTCTTCTTCTCTTCTTCTTCTTCTCTTCTTCTTCTTCTCTTCTTCTTCTTCTTCTTCTTCTTCTTCTTCTTCTTCTTCTTCTTCTTCTTCTTCTTCTTCTTCTTCTTCTTCTTCTCTTCTTCTCCTTCTCTTTCTTCTTCTCCCTCTTCTCCGTTTACTTGTGCCACACCTTCTGAGTAACTGGGTCTCCGCCTCTCAAGGTTCAGCTATTCTCTTTCTTACTTCTTCAATTTTTCATTTTCATTCTCTCTTTTCTCGCACTCACTCTTCTTCTCTCACTTCCTATCATTACTCATCATCTCCTCCCCCTTTCCCCAATCATCTACCTCCTCCTGGTCATCCTCCTTCTGCCCCTCCTACTCCTCCTCCTCCTCCTCCTCCTCCTTCTCTTTCTCCCACTTCTACTCCTTCCCTCTACCATCTTCTCCTCTTCCTCTTTCACCACCTCCTCCTCTACCTGCTCCTAAGTTTTCTCCACCTCATACTACTCCACCACTTTCTTCTGCTTCTCCTCCTCCTCCTACTCCATCTCCTCCTTCTCTTTCTCCTACTTCTACTCCTTTACCTCTACCATCTTCTCCTCTCCCTCTCACCACCTCCTCCTCTACCTCTCTTTCAATAATTAAAAAATTCCATTTTGATACCTACCTCCCCACTCCATTTTGATAATTGATGATTTGGTCTTACTTACCTATATAATTATTTTACTTTATTAATTTTCTGTTTTTTTTGTCTTAAATCTTCATATTAATTAAAACCTCCACAATATTTTTATTTTTAAATAAATCCTTAATTGAATTAATGAAATTAACGTTTTGGTAGAGAGTTAGTGAGAAGGATACTTCGAATATTCTTTCCGAAGAATGGACATTCATATGTCCAAAGCTCCGCCAATTTATGTAGACGCATAACAATATTATCTATTTTATCTATAGTTATTGAAAATTGCTTTTTCCATATCATATACAGCTTAATGATTATTTTCTTAATTTATATTTTGTAAATTCATCTATAATTTTGCTGTATTGTAAACTGTTGTATATAAGTGTATAAGCCAGTATATATTGTAATCTACATAAAGTACTCAATCAATCAATCCCCCTAAGTTTTCGCCACCTCATACTACTCCACCACTTTCTTCTGCTTCTCCTCCTCCTCCTCCTCCTCCCTCTCCTCCTTCTATTTCTCTCACTTCTACTCCTTCCCTCTACCATCTTCTCCTCTTCCTCTTTCACCACTTCCTACTCTACCTCCTCCTAAGTTTTCGCCAGCTCATACTACTCCACCACTTTCTTCTGCTCCTGCTCTACCTCCTCATTCTCCTCGTCCTCGTCCACCTCCTCCTCCTCCTCCTCCTCCTCCTCCTCCTTCACCTCAACCTCTTTGAATGGTTTGTACTCAGCACAAAAGCCTTTCAAGAAACCTTTTAGACGACAAATTCCACTATTATAAGCTGACCAAGAATTTTGGTAATAAAACTGAGTAGTATTCCCATAACTGATGGGTTTAACGTTTAACCTCATGAACGAACATACAGTGTTATTCATCTTTGTAATATCGGCTCACTTAAGCCAGTACACACACATACACACACACACACACACACACACACACACACACACACACACACACACACACATCGATTTTTGGACGTACAACGATCTTTTGCCGTCCTTATTAATTTATTCTATTAGATTGAACATAACTTGACATATAAACATATTATGACTTGACTTATAATAATAACTTAACTTTTTATACATAACTTGACTTATAAACATATTATGATGTGATGTTGTGATCATGTGTTTGTCAAGTTTCATTCTAGTTGAGGCTGTGCAAAGGCAAAAAATAAACTTTCTACAGGTGATATTTTTCAAAGTTTTTCGATTTGAATATCATCTAGCTATCAAAATAAAAAATCTGGTGTGGCGCACTCACACAACTATCCTTGCCGTTATGAAAATTGATCACCTGACGCTAGTGTTAACGCGCATCTCAAGTCTACTTATAAACAAAGATCTGAGCCAGCTGGTGACAGGACAATAACGCTGGAGACATACGAGGTCTGCTATCTCTTCATAGTGAATCATTTAATAGAATCAACAGTTTTCAATTGAAATAATAACATTTTCTCGAATTTCGTGCTTATTGTCAATTTTAGGTGGAAATGTAACTGAACATTAATTGTAGAGATTTTCATGCTTAATCTTTTCCACTCAAAATTTTTTATTTAAATTCTATCTGAAGCCTGATAATTGAGAATCTAAAATCAAACTTTGCATAGATGGTGCGGAGCTCCTGAAATTTTTACAGATATGAGACTTGTGGCAGTTGATAGAGCTTATCAATTACTATTTTTGGTATAAATTTAATCGAGATAATATCGTGTACACACAAACACATACAGACCAATACCCAAAAACCACTTTTTTGGACTCAGGGGACCTTGAAACGTTTAGAAATTTAGAAATTGGGGTACCTTAATTTTTTTCGGAAAGCAATACTTTTGCTTACCTATGGTAATAGGGCAAGGAAAGTAAAAAGTTTTCTCAGAAAAACATTTTTTTCCGATAATTGCTTTTTGAGATGTGAGCGCCATAGTTCAAATTTTTGGGACAGAACATTTCAAATTCGGCAAGAGATAAATCCATGAAATTCAAAGGATAAATTCTTCATGGTATTGTTGATTTAATAAAACAAAAATGTTTTGGAAATATTAATCTTTGAGAAAGTTAATCAATTTACTAAAAATGACCAAAAATAAAAAAAAAAATATTTTTTGGTAAATTGAATAACTTTATCAAAAACTGATACTGTCAGGGAATTTTTGTTCAATTTAATCATCAATACCATGAAGAAATTATCCACTGAATCTCATGGATTTATCTCCTACCAAATTTGAAATGTTCTGTCCCAAAAATTTGAACTTTAGGCGCTCATATCGCAAAAATAATGATCGGGAAAAAAATGTTTTCCTGAGAAAACTTTTTAATTTTGATAGCTAGATGATATACAAATCGAAAAACTTTGAAAAATATCACCAGTAGAAAGTTTATTTTTAGTCTTTGCACAGACTTAACGTTTAACCCTATGAGCACACAGTGTTATTCCATCTCTGTAATAGTATATCGGCTCACTTAAGCCAGTAAACACACACACACAACAACGATTTTTTGCCGTCCTTATTAATTTATTCTATTAGATTGAACATAACTTGACAAACATATTATGATGTAATCATGTGTTTGTTAAGTTTCATTCTAGTTAACTGGTTTAACTGATAACCATTGGAAATGACTGTAAGGTTTGTTTCACACATATACGGTTCCGTTCAATTCGGTTCGTTTCACACATATATGGTTCCGTTCAATTCGGTTCGTTTTCTGTTCGTTGTCGAATGATACTTTGAAGGTGCGTTCAGACTTGTGCGCCACTACCCCTGCATTCCACTTTTCACCAAATGCTTATCATATCTGTATCTCACTATTTCTGTACAAATATACAGATATAATATGCTGAACATCATCTGATGGAAAGTGCGCGTGCTCGTGGTGCTCAAGTCTTTACTCACCTTTATATATACATACAAGGCTCACACACGGATCTTAGTACTTGCTTAGTATTAAGTATTTGTTTAGTATTTAGTATTTGCTAACTATTTTCTACTCAAACACAATCAGTATTTAGATTTTCACGAATTCTGTGGACATCTCGATACAGACACAGACGTCTTTTCATGCTTCCTGAGTTTTGAATTCATGCTTATATTTTCACAGAATTTTCTTTCAGCTCATTACTCTCTCTGTGACACTTCTCGGACATGAATGAGACATTCTCAAACAGCTTGCTTCCCATTGGTAGAAAGCTGTGAAGGTAAAATGGCGACTAATCAACCTATTGACCAATCAGAATGCTCCTTGGTTTCGAAGGCGTGAACTACTATTATTGTGTCATTCCTACACCAATTTCAGGTTATTGCCCTGAGAAGTGTATCAGCTTTTGCAATAAACAGTTATTAATTCATTCCAAGGAAGATTCACATCTGGATGTTCGCATTCAATTCAACGGGTTTTATACCTAGTTTAAACCAACAGCTGATCTACCCCCGTTCAAACCGATATGCTGCATAATGATCCTAAAAGCTACATAAAACAGTTTGAAAATAAGATTTGAAAGGATTCAACAAGAATTCCACGAAAGAACTCATTTGGTCAAATTTCTGTATTTACAATTATTATTTTGACAGTATAAAGAAGCACAAATTCAAGTATCAAATAAACGTAATTTCAAGCTCTAACAACATTCATTATAATTTATTATACAGCATTGTTATAGCTACAGTTATAATCTCTGTGAAACAGTTTATTATCTTACACTAAATAGGAACACTACTGTACATCAAATATAAAATAGTTACATCTTATTTAAAGCCTTCACACCTGTCGTATAAGCGAAGGATTTTTTGAAGCTGGTTTCCCACATATCAGTGATAAACAGTGAAAATATAAATCCCACGTGTTCTAATTGAAGTATTCACATTCAGCACGGTCGAGCGAGTATGAATAATCCCATAAGAACTTATAGGAATTATATTTTCACTGTTCACTCTCACTATTGTGTGGGAATACAGCTTTAATCCTTCATAATAACTATTAATACAATGACTAGTTAATAAATATAGATCACCTTGGTTAAATTTCTACAATAAATCAACATATTCATAGTTTGCATTGTTATCTATTATGAACACCTCATCTCAAATGCTGATAGAATATTTTTCCTATAAAGAATAATGCATGTTAAGGAGATATAATTAGGCTAATATATAGGCTATTTCTTATGAATTACTTCTATTATCAATTATTGTTACATTGTTATAAAAAACATTTTTCGTATTTCTATTCTGGAACTCACTTTTGAAGAAGGTCCAAATGATGTACAGTTATCAGATTCATTACATTAGGACATTAGTACATTATGTACAGATTCACAGTTATATAGATAATCTACATCGTTGGGATGATGTGAAAACCAAATAAATTCTGCAAATATTTAATAGGGTAATTCATAATACGAGTTAGTCTCTTGAGTATAATACACCCTCTTGAGTATCATTAGATGAAATGAAGCAATGTTTTTTTAGGAAAGCGTTAAAATTGCATTAGCCTACTTATTGTAATCGGATAATATAATTGAGAAAGTCTCTTGAGAAAAACCCAAATGTAGATAAAAAATTGATATTTCTCATTCCATTTCTCTTAGAATTCAAATTCAGCAAGCTAACACAAATATAGGTTACCAATACAATCACTTATATTATAGCATCGCTATTCAAGTCAACAAATTCTCAGATATTCAAGTTGAATCTCATATTTTATCATACTATGTCTGTTATGAATACGCGCTAATTAACAATAATCAGAGATAACATTCGAAATAATAATTATATCCGGAGGATACATTCGATCATTAGTCAACTCTGTTTAATTCTATATAGAGGTCCACGCTATAATGGCAGTGGAGAAGTTGCCGATCCTCTGTCTTGTCAATGCCTTCTATAGACGGTAGCTGATACAGGTTTATTGATGTTATATTAACGGTTCATTCTCGTATAATCAATTATATTTTATTAAGCAAGAAATTATATTTTTCAATTATTTCATGATGAATTCTCATAATTAAGATGAAATATTTTGTTAATTAATTATTAATTCTACATTGTTAAAAGATCTGGCAACAGAGAAAAGCGAGAAAGAGTTAGCGCTATCCGCTTTGTAGAATGATAGACAAGTATAGCAATATCATTGCAAATCAAACACTGCCATTATAACGTGGACCTCAATATAGGAAAGCATGAATGTCAGATCCTATATAATAACGAATCGAATGATCAAAGCTGTACAAAATTATAACAGATTGCTCCAGGTACAGAAATTATTCGTAATAGAGATGAAATAACCAGCTCTATACAGTAAGCTTGTAGCAAATATTCTGTTTTAGCTTATTTTGTAACGTTATTTGACATTCAAAGATGGGCTTTGAGAGTTTAATCTATGACTGCAGAGGAAGGGATTCATATCAAATTTGATTGTTATTTTCATCAATTAACAAACGCTAACGGGATTTAAATGTTATGTTCCACTATATTCCGATCTCATATCTGATATCTGAGTTTGATACATCCAATCGCTTCAGTTTCATGAATTTTCAAGGATTCTGACTGCTTTGTAACTTCATGAGATTGGTTTAATAAATACTGTGAATCATGAAAGGTGATATCATCTATATAATAAGAGAGAGTAGAGTTGTGTTTGTTCGCTTCAAAACATGTCAACTTGTGGATTGCATACCGGAAAAACGGGAATGATTTAGATCTCCAAATTTCGCACATAGATTCTAAAAATATCAATCTCGTGCACCTCGAAGCCCAAATTTCAATTTTCCTTCTAGATCTCTCAGAATTAGGCCTGATGTTAAAATCTCATTCATGGGACACGCAATTTCATACGGCATAGTACATTGTTGTAAAATGTGTTTGTATACAGGAAGCTCTTAGAGAAATTGATACACTGGTAGCAATGTGTATGTGCTTCGATACAGGAGTTTTGATACAAATGCTGGCAGCCTATGTATCAATGATACTGATAAGATGTTACAGGATATATACAGATCACAGGCCAAAGCAACATAATAATTATATTATAAAGGATAGAATTGGCTAGAAATTCACGAATGACGCATCACCACGTCTCAACTACTCAACCGATTAACTTGACATTTTGCATATCAATTCTTAATTTACCGAGGATGGTTTTAAGCATATTTTAAATTCTTAAAGATTTCAGTAGGTCAAGTTCTTAATTAGACCCTCGCGGAGCACGAGTTATCTGCTTGTTGCAAAATATTTCTTCATTTATTTGGAATGATTTTGACGAGTGAATGAATAGCGACATCGAGAGATGCTCAATAAAATGTGGATGAATCATTGTCAGGGCCGTTCATCATTGTCATACTTGATGTATGACAAAAAAGCCTGTTTAATAAAGTGGAATTGACTGTATAATCAATCCATTCAGCCATTTCATAACGAGTGCACTATAGAACTATGAAACATTTAGTTGTGTAATTTATTGATAATATAATTATTGAACGAAAATCCTAATTATAAATACATATTAAAAGTGTAGCCTATTGTCTTCACAAACAGCTTGGCTGTTGTTGTTGTTGACCTGCTTAATAAACTGGAATTGATTCAATCCATTTAGCCATTCCATAACGAGTGCACTATAGAACTATGAAACATTTATTAGTGTAATTTATTGATAATATAATTTATTAAATGAACATTCAAATTGTAAATCCATCTGTAAATTGTATTGTCTTCGCTGAAATCTAGCAACTTGGTTGTTGAGTTTGAACAAACTTATGGATTTGAGGTGGATTCCAAACCACTTGCTGAGTGGTATCGTGTGAACTCATGACAATCAGGTCGAAGTCGACAAAAATCTATGAAATGGTTTCGAAAATAATCAAGAAAAGTGGAAGGAATCGATAAAACTTCACGAGAATAGAAGAGAAAAACGAAAAGCGTGCGTTCATTGAGCTGGAAAATTGCATGTCCGGGAAAGCTATTCAGCTAAAAGTATGATGTGATGTATATAGTTCGGTGATTCACTGGACTCATTCTTACGTCGCAATTTGATGATAATCGACAACAGAATGTTGCTAAGATAACGAAGCTCAAGAATAGAGAAATCAAAGATAAAATAATTATAGAAAAGAAAATGTAGAAAATGAACAGTCAGTTGCCAAAGAATGTGATAATTAGCAAATAGAAAATATAGCTCTTATAGAAAAGAAAATGTAGAAAATGAACAGTCAGTTGCCAAAGAATGTGATAATAGTAAATTGTTAATTGTAGCAGAAGATAAAACTTCTCACAAAATGGTGTGTGATTTCGCAGCTATTTCTGGTTTCAGTAATCTTGGTTTTATATCAATTTCCATGAAGTAGCAATGATTCATTATTACATAAAAGAAACAATGGAACAAAGTTATCAATATTACTGGAAACATTGCAACAATGTTTCTATTGAAACAATATCAGAGACAATCTTAAGGTTAACAGTCATATTTTTAACAAAATTACACTATATAAATCAAAGTTAATATAGATGACAAGTCAAGACTTAACTTATTTCGGCCTATGTATAACCTTATTCAAATTTGGGAGAGGAATAGCACAAGGTTACCTTATTTTTTCTCTCCCTATCAATTTGATGATGTACTCATTGTATGAATCTTTAAAGAATAACAATGAAAAATTATCAATATTATTAGAAAAATTGAAACAATTTTTCTATTGAAACAGTATCAGAAACAATGTTAGAGGTTAACAGTCATATTTTGTAACAAACTTATAAACAAGCTCTGAATATAGATTCTTGAACATCGATTTTCAACAAACTCCATCACAAGGTATATTCTCACAAAGATTATGCGACTATGTCACAAGCATTACTGTTATAACTAAAGTTAATATAGATGACAAGTCAAGACTTAACTTATTTCGGCCTATGTATAACCTTATTAAAATTTGGGAGAGGAATAGCACAAGGTTACCTTATTTTTTCTCTCCCTATCAATTTGATGATGTACTCATTGTATGAATCTTTAAAGAATAACAATGAAAAATTATCAATATTATTAGAAAAATTGAAACAATTTTTCTATTGAAACAGTATCAGAAACAATGTTAGAGGTTAACAGTCATATTTTGTAACAAACTTATAAACAAGCTCTGAATATAGATTCTTGAACATCGATTTTCAACAAACTCCATCACAAGGTATATTCTCACAAATATTATGTGACTATGTCACAAGCATTACTGTTTTTCGAAATCCTATCAATTTCAAAAAAATGAAGATTTCGAGTTTGTATTTCCCTGTATTGTACGATAATGCAGAGTCTGCTTATTATAGCTAATTTTCAATTAGATTAACAGCTATTCTTAACACAGATAACCAGTTTATTCTCATTTCTGGTTGTTCACCTACCTCTCACAAAATTTATACATTACAAGTAGATTAACAGATTTTTTCAGATCAACAGCTTTTTTCAACACAGATCAACAGTTTATTCACGATCTGGTTCTTTAGAAACACTCTGATGTAATTATGAAATACTGGAATTGAGAAACACTGATGTAAACCATGTTATTGTCAATTCCACTCCAATCAGTGTATCTTAATTTATTATGTAACATTTTTTCATCAAAATACCTATATCATGGAATAGAAAATGTATAAATTTCAAGTAGATTGACAGCTATTCTTAACACAGGATAACAGTTTATTATCGTCTCTGGTTGTTTCCGTCTTACGATATTTATAAATTCCAAGTAGATTAAGAGCTATTTTTAACACAGATTAACAGTTCATTCTAGTTTTTGCTTCACAAAATTTATTAATTCCAAGTAGGTTAAGAGCTATTCTCAACACAGATCAACAGTTTTTATTCGTTTTTGGTTGTTCACCTGCCACAAATTTTATAAATTACAAGTAGATTAGAAGCCATTTTCAACACATATTAACAGTTCATTCTAGTTTTTGGTTCACAAAATTTATAAATTCCAAGTAGGTTAAGAGCTATTCTCAACACAGATTAACAGGTTTTCCTCGTTTTTGGTTGTTCACCTGCCACAAATTTTATAAATTCCTAGTAGATTAAAATCTATTCTCAACACAAATTAACTGTTTATTCTCGTTTATGGTTCACAAAATTTATAAATTCCAAGTAGGTTAAGAGCTATTCTCAACACAGATCAACAGTTTTTATTCGTTTTTGGTTGTTCACCTGCCACAAATTTCATAAATTTGGAGTAGATTAACAGCTATTTTCAACACAGATTAACAGTTTATTGTCGTTTCTGGTTGTTCACATCTTTCACAATAATTTATAATACAATTCTCCGAATGTCAATATTGTATTTTTAGTGTCGTACTGAACCACGCTTCAATGAAAATCACTGTTCCGTTGAAGAATTAACTAGTTGTAAATAAAACTAGTTTCACATGTCCAATGATTTTGTCTGTAGAACTGAATAGATGCTGTTATCACCATCCTGAAACAAAGAAAACCAGTAGTTGGTGAAAAAAGAGACAATACATTGGAATACATCGATAAAATGAAATACTGAAATTTAGAAACACTCTGATGTAATTATGAAATACTGGAATTGAGAAACACTGATGTAAACCATGTTATTGTCAATTCCACTCCAATCAGTGTATCTTAATTTATTATGTAACATTTTTTCATCAAAATACCTATACTATGGAATAGAAATTGTTTTGTTCTAGTTAGTTTAACTATAGTGAGGTCCACGTTATAATGGCAGTGAAGAAAGGTAGGAGAAAAACGTTGCCAAGTCTCTCTATTTTGCCACTGAGTGTACACAGCTATTACTCAATTCATCCCATTAAATTTGATCTAATAATAATTATCATTCCCTTGATAAAATAATCAATTTAATGTCATATTAATCAAGAAAAAATATTTTTTCATAATTCTATTTAAAAATTTGCTTTCATAACTGTGATCAAATTTTTATTTTTATACAAATCTGAAATGGCGGCTAATTTAAAAAGCTGTGATACAACAATCTGGATTTCAAAACAACAGAAATCTAGTTATTTGGTAGGTAATCTACTCCAGTTTCTTCCAAAGATAGTAGAAAAATAGAAATCCTATCTAAAAAAGTAATTTTAATGTAAATAATTCTGAAATAACCTTTCAATATTATTTATACCAGTACGAGTAGGAATGAAAAAGACTAAGAAATTGTCAAAAAACCACTGATTTACTTATAATTAGAAAGACCGGTTTCGGTTATTACACCATTGTCAATCTCTGATAAACTAAAAACAAGAGCAGCAGAGTTTTTGTATTTAGTTTTAGTTTATCAGAGATTGACAATGGTGTAATAACCGAAACCGGTCTTTCTAATTATCAATAAATCAGTGGTTTTTTGACAATTTCCTAGTCTTTTTCATTCAATATGAATAATTACCACAATATCAACTTCTCAACTACACAAAAAGTACGAGTAGGTCTAACCTATACGTGTAGCCTAACTGATGCATGGATGGAGTCTAGGATGGTTAGTTATCAACTTTTAAAATGCCATTTCAGGTATTTTAATTTGTGTTTCTCATACGGTACTGTCTAAAAATTATTTTTATTGTTTCAAAAATACATTTTGATTCAATTTTACGACTTGTGTACTCAATTATTTTGATAGAATGGAGAAAAAAATGGCGGCTGAGAATTGTTTGTCTACTTTTGTACTGTCACTGTCAAAAGTAAAAATAAAATATTCAGGCGAACTGACAACATTTCAAAGCGAGAGAGAGATAGCGCTATCTGTTTTGTTGTATGATAGAAAAGGACAGAAACAGTATTGTCAATCGTGCACTGCCATTATAACGTGGACCTCACTATTGTATACATACTTTGAAACAGTATTCAACTGACCAATCACCGTCATTTTGTAACGTTTGTTTGAACCGCTAATTGGGGAGGGGTTTATCTAGGTCTAGGCCAATGGCAGACGTTAACCTTGATAGGTCACAGTATGACCTTATACCAATAACGGCGCTCGGTCGTTAATATTGATACTGCTACTCTGTACTTTAGTTCTAGTTTACCAGAGATTGATGATGGTGTAACAACAGAAATTGGTATCTCGTTTTTTAATAAAATCTGTGGTTTGACAATATCTAGTTATCCATACAGTATGGATAACTACCACAATATCACATTCACAACTACTCGTAAAGATTTACTGAGTATTTATTCTTGATTACATCAATTGTCATTAACACAAATTGCATTATAATATCATCAGTTATATCATCTGTCAACTTCTATTATTGATGATGATATCACTGATCAGGGGTGCCCACAAGGGGGGGGGGGCATGGCGCAATTTGCGCCATAACATTTTGGGGGGGGCATGATTTTTTGTATATTTATGTCAACATTTTGAATATATGATTAAAAATCAAGTATGAATAGAGTTATCCTAATGTATTAATTTTTCGCCCCTTGGATGTAATGAGCTGGTTTTCGTGCTCATATGGAGGCCGAAAGTGATTGTTTTCTGACCGGGCCGTAAAATTTTTACGGCCCTAGGCTGTAAAATAACCTTGAAGTCAGCTGATTCTGATTTGATGTGAACGTGTTTACAAAATAGTTTATGAAACGGAATCAGTTTATGCTTCTAGAATTGAATAAGGTATTTGGCAATAAGATACTATCATTCTATTTGGATAAATGAAATACAAATAAGATATTATAAACTATTCAAATTCAATTTTCGAGTATAATAGAACTAACCTCAAACCTTTTAACCGGAATATTTTATGCTTCTAGAATTCAATAAAGTATTCTGTAATAATATACTATCATTTTATTTAAATGAATAAAATACAGGTAAGATATATATTATCAACTATTCAAATAATTCGATTTTCAGAGAAGGATAGAACTTTCTAACCTAAACTTCCATTGACATTCAGATCACATCAGATTGGCCAAATTTCAATGGTGCTAAACAGCTGATCAAAAACTTTTTCAAGTGTGATAAACCCTGATCAAAAACTTTTCATTATTTATGTTTATCATTCAATAATTAAAACATTTATAATAATATCATCTTAATTGTCATTTAGAAGAATAAAAGTATAAACTCAACCTCTTACATAATTGAACATAATCTTTCAGTTATTTAGACAAATCAGAATAAAAATAAAAATACTTGGACATTTCTTGATATTCAGATTACCTCAGATTTGCTAGAGCTATGACCTTCCACTTTTGCTTTCGGAAGTGCTTATAATAGACAATGAGAATATTAATTATTCTCATATATATAATATTGTTTATTTTCTGTGTGGCGAAAAATAACGTTCTCACCATGGGCAAAAATTTTTTCCGGCTCTCAATCTTTTCTAGTCCTCGGCCTACGGCCTCGGACTTGAAAACCGATTTCGAGCCAGAAAAGTCTCATTTTCGGCCCTAGGTGCGAAATATACTATTTCCTACCTTTACAATGTTATATTTTGCTAAGTGTAACTCAATATAAAGCATAAGCACAATTGATAATATTTTGTATGCAGGAATTTTAGTAATTTTAAGCCTATGAATTTGAAGGTAAATCTTTGACAAAAATAATTATAACTTCATCATCCACTATTATTCTGATTTCCTTTGCCTCATTTTAATTTTTAATGGTCCTGTGTTTGAGTTTCCTTGCTGTTGCAAGAAATATGCGACATTTTTCTCATTTTCACAGTTTTTCGATATAAACAGTAATGCAAGATCAATTTAGGGCAACTCAGCTTATAGAGCATGAAATTTTCTCTCATTTAAGACCAATCGCAAGTTTCTATCATGCATTGTACTCATTTTAGAGACTCTTTAATAACAGTAAAATCGCAAGAAAAATGAGAAAATAAAGATCATTATTCAATTGGCTGTAACTTTTGAACGGTATTGAAAACAGAAGTATATTTCATGGGAGTGAAAAGAGTAGAAAATTCATCACAACCTCGACCACTTTTTGGATTTTGCATCTGAAGTGTTCCACAAGATACGCAACGTTGCATATGCGAGACTGTGAAAATAGGGAAAATATCACGAATTTCTCGCACATTCAACAAAGTTGCGTATCTTGTGGAACACTTCAGATATAAAATCCAAAAAGCAGTCCTGCGCGACCACTCAATTCATTGGAATTTATTATCTTTAATTATATAGAGAATGCTTTTTCAAGGTTCTCGAGATTAAATGGAAACTTAAAAAATCCAAAATTTTGGGGTGAAGTCGCCTTCTGGTGTGTCAGCAAATTTCAGATTAGAATTCAGCGCCCCAAAATATATATGGACCATCGAAAAAAATATTTCGGGGCTGTTCCTGAAAAACGACCATTTGACTGGACTATAAGTTGTTATCCTATTATAATAGCGAGCATTTATGTATATCTTGTTTATATTTTTCTATTTCTATATCTGGTTATCTGGCTATCTGGTTATTTATGTTCAACGGATCTCGGAAACGGCTCTAACGATTTTCACGAATTCGTATATAGTAGGTTATGATATCAAAATTCGATTGCACTAGGTCTCATCCCTGAGAAAACTCCCTGAAGGACATGAAAAGGATAATTCATCCTTGGAAAAACAATGATGATTTCGTCTGTGAATAAATCACAGACGAATATATTTTTCGTAGTGAATAAATCAAAATTCGGGTAAGTAACAGTTTTGGGTTAACTGTTTTCTGTTAGTACTTCCCCAATCATTTTAAAGAAATGATTATCAATGAAATAAATCTGTTTATCAATGAATAAATAACGAGCAAAGCTCGGTGCCCCGACCCCCGATATTTGGTATTAATAGATAGAATTTACAAAATGTACTTGTTCAGATGATATCTTTATTCCAAAAACCAAACCATTTAAACATACATTTTGTTCGACTTGTGTTATTTACTCTTGTAATGTTAAAAAGTGAATACTACCAACACAAACATCAGTGACAACCTATTCCAATTCATGATAAATATCGGGGCACCGAGCTCCGCTCTAGAGTACCTACATATAAAAATTATTACGAAAGAAGAAATTATAATAAATATTCATAGTTCATACAGAAAGGTTCTATATAATCACAGTGGATTGAGATTAATTCGCAGAGGAATGCAAAAATTTCTCTCACAAAAGCATGTTAAATTTTAATCCTGATTCATGTCACGTGAACCAAATCACAGAAGACCATCTCAAAAAGATAGCTTATCTGATTGGTTCTACTGAATTAATCAGGATTAAATTTAAACGGCTTTTGTACAACTGTCACTAAGTACCTGATTGAAATATGTACAAAAGTTCAACAGCTGAGTCATAATTTGGTCTCAGTCCCACACACATGCATTCGCTCACTCACTTCCATCATCAACAGACGCCGAAATTATCAGCTGTTTTTCCAAGGATGAATAAATTATTTAATGTCCTTCAGCGAGTTTCCCCAGGGATGAGACCTAGTGTAATCGAATTTTCATATTATAAACCTACTATTATGTTCTGAATTTCGTGAGAATCGTTAGAGCCGTTTTCGAATCCGGTGAAATACAAACATATAAACATCTAAAATTTAAACATAAAACATCTAAACAGAAATTGCTCGTTTGATAGTATAGGATTTAATACCTAAACTTGCCGACATTATATATTGTATGAAAAAATCGTTTCAAATTTGTATGAATGTTTACCAAGATTGCTATGCAATATTCTTTTGCAATAAATAATTATCAATGATATTATTATTCAACTTTTATAAGTAACCTTAACATTTAAAAGCAAAGCCTCCCTTACTTATCTTTTAATATCCTATTAAAATATGTGTCATGTAGTTTTCCTGATGTAATGAGTTCTTTCTAGTCCTCCCGAACAAGAACGGGTGCACTGCTAGTCTCAAAAATAATATCAAAAAAATACTTTATTTCTATTTTAAAGAGATAAGAAACGATGGTATATATTTTTACAATATTATGAAACAGAAAGAATTCCTCACAAGACCAAAGGTAAATAATGTCTTTTGGAAGATTAGAATGTAAGGTGCGTACAGATATACGCGCCGCGAACATGAGCAATTCACTTTTAATCAGCTGATTATATCTGTATTTTTACAGAAACGGTAAAATACAGATATAAAGCTTATAAAAAAATATAAAGCTGATTAAAAGTGAATTGCTCATGTTCGCGGCGCGTATATCTGTAAGCACCTTAAGATGTGAATTTTATTGTCATACACTGACTAATGTTAAAAACTAAAGAGTTGGGAGTTGGGGTACTTTGGGGGGGGGGATCATTACACATGGATTGGGGGAGGCATTACACTTGTATTGGGGGGGGGGGGCATGCGCCATTGCCTTGGGGGGGCTGGGCACCCCTGTCACTGATTAGGTAATGAATAATTTTAGGAAATACGATATTGTACTCAGTACTGGTATCATTTACGAATCAATAGAATTTAATTTATTGATGAATAATGAAACCGATATAATTGAAATCTTAAATTTACCTCTCTCTAAACCCTATACTATACTAATAGAACAATTGTCACAGCATAAGTAGATAAATTGAATCTTATATGAATACATTTATCTCATGAGTGAAATCTACTTCATAATTTCAGGCTATGATGAGAAATAGTTCCAGTTTGGAATTTTTAGCATTACGTGAATGAATGTGTTTTTTTCTTCTTTCTTTCCAACTCATAATTTTGTGAGTCTTTGTTCTATTTTGATACGTTGTTTTATAATTTAGCTATATCCTTTTTTATTTTTATCTTTATCTTCATCTTACTATTATTACTACTCTTTTGTGATTTTTTTTTTTTTTCTAAAAGCTCACGATCAGACAATAGTCCTATAGCTTCAAGTTCTTTTGTACTGTTCATAAATTTATTATAGTGTATATTATGTGACTTCTTCTAGTTCCTTCTCCTATCAGAGGTTGGAAATCATCACGGCAATTTTCACTTGGTTTTCTTAAGATTTAGCTTCAACCCATAGTTATTCACATTTTCCAGTAATTGCTGTTATGTGACTGTATGTAAGCAGTTGTACAAGGAGCAAATGAATTTGAATTTTGAATTTGATTTGAAGTATTCAGGTTTTTCATAAGGAATTCATTCCATTCATTCATTCATTGTAAAAAACACAAAATCATAATACAGTTATGACTTTGGAGGAAAAACTGGGCTGAGCCTGTACTATTTCTTTCCAAAAAAATTGAGTACTGTCTGTTTGAAGTAAATCTCACTATAATAGGCTACCTCACTATAGATAAGGGTGAGTGCACACAGATAGCGATAAGACGTTCCGAGTTCCACGTTCTTGAAAACAGAAATGCTATAGTGAGGTCTATGTTATAATGGTAGAGGTTGATTAGCACTGGTGTTGCTATCCTTGTCTATCATTCGACAAAGCAGATAGCGTTATCCTTTTCTAGCTATGCAACGTTGCCAGATCGTTTATCAACAATGAAGAAATATAAACATAACTGAACGAGCGTTAGCGAAGTTCTCACTTTGGACTTACTAGAACCCAAAGTGGTTTTCTGTCTGTTAGTATGTTATACAAGAACTTTAGAGAGAATTGATCAATCAGCTTCAAATTTTGAACACTTTCTTATATTCTTCGAACCTTTTTACAGGTCAAGTTCGTTGGACAACAAAATTGACTCACTCCTTCGTTCTTTTTTCAGGATATAAGAATAACATTGAAAGTGCATAAGAATCAAATGTTATGATTCAATCAGCTGAAGAATTCATCGCATGCAATTACTACAGTTTTTCCATTCATTCATAAAATCAGCTGAGGCTATTTGGGAGCTATCACACGAGCTGACACATGATTCTAGCTGTTTGATAATATTAGATGTTGAAGCGACAGATTAATATTTGAAGAGTTTGGCGGGATGCACACCGGAGAAACGCGTTTCGTGAAAAAAGTTTCAGGAAACGTGAAACGAAAGTTGCTTGCAATCGACTGATACGATTAAGCAGAGATTGTTTCTTTTGTATGCATGCGCGAGTGAAACGGATTGCATGAAACAAGTTTCATGAAAGAGGGCTTCACGAAATGCGTTTTTCCGATGTGCATCCCGCCTAATATTTCAATTCAGCTGATAGTTGCAGTGATAGTAGTTTTAATTTTTCTGCTCAAAATTTTCAAGTTTATTTCAATATTATTGAAACTTTCGGATTGTTTAGTGTTATTTCCGGCTCTTATCAACCCTTCGAAATTCAAAATTCATCAGTCATATCTCGAATACGTATTCTCTGAGTGTTAATCTTTGGTGAAAACAGAAATTTTAAACTTAACCTCACTTTGGACTATTTATGTGCCAAAATCAAGGAATTGAAGAAGTTTTGGGCAATTGCCTGTTTCTCTTTCCAAATATCGTGTTTGTGACTGTTCTAATAAATAAAATAAATAAATAAATTCAAATAGGATCCCCAATGAAACCTACTATAAAATGATTCTTGTAAGAGAAATATTTAGCTGTTTTCATCATTTTCATCAACTCTGTATAATTAGAAGTTGCAGGTTTCAAAGATTACAATACAACAGTTCTTGAGCGAGTTCTTCAACCCAAGGGTTCACTAGTAATTTTCCTTCAATTATTGACAAATCTAACGCTCGTATTTGACCGCCGCCATTTTGTACAAAGACAAAAGTATAGTGAGGTCTACGTTATAATGGCAGTGAAGAAAGATGGCAGAACAACGTTGCCGATCCTCTGTCTTGTCAATGCCTTCTATAGACGGTAGCTGATACAGGTTGATTGATGTAATATTAACTATTCATTCTCGTTCAAAGTAATCAATTTTATTTTATTAAGCAAGAAATTATATTTTCAATAATTCCATAGTGAATTTTCATAATTAAGATGAAATATTTTGTTAATTAATTGTTAATTCTACATTGTTAAAAGACGATCTGGCAACTGAGCAAAGCGAGAAAGAGATAGTGCTATCCGCTTTGTTGGATGATAGACAAGGATAGCAATACCATTGCTAATTAAACACTGCCATTATAACGTGGACCTCACTATAGGACCGCAGAACTTGGAACGCCTGAACGGTCTCTTTGTGCTCACCTCTCTCTGTCCATCTCATGGAATGCATATTAGAACATATATGTATGAAATGAGACACATCCTTATTTTACTTCACATAACAAGGAAAAGTAACTTTAAAACATAGAATAAACAATCTTTAGAAGTAGAGAAGTTTCCTCCGGCAGAGCATATTACATTGGCTCAATTGGGAATTACACGCAAAGGCTTCGTGAGAGATGCCGAAATGCTTTCAACAAATATTCCATTGAGAATAGAGGGTACGTGTGTATATCACATAGAGTATCTCTCACTCAAGGATAGCATATTTACTAGCCTTGTCTCTCACTTATCTTTTAAAAGAATTCTCTGCAGGAGGAGAGAGACAGAATGTGTATGAGAAAACATTACTGAACATCTGAGTAAGGAAAATTCATGAAAACTTTAGGCTAGGCACACACCAATTAGTCAAGACAAGACAAGACATGATCAGACATGTTTAGTCACAATACTTCACATAGTTGCTTATGAAGACATGTCTAATTGCAATGACTAATCGGTGTGTGTTGCTTCATAAACAACTATGTGAAGTATTGTGACTAAACGTGTCTGATCATGTCTTGTCTTGACTAACTGTTGTGTGCCTACCCTTAGAAAATACTGTATTTCCATTCAACATGACACTGCAGAATGGATGATGTAAATGGGGTCGTTATGAAAAGGTGACCATAAGAAGATTGTGGAAAGAAAATAATTGAAATATGTATAAATATCGTAAATTATCAACCGGGTACATTCGATAAGCAGTTTCACTTACTTGCTGACGTTTCGCCATTATCCCAAAAGACATCTTCGGAGCGCAGTTAAATGCTACAGTGTACGTCAGCAAGTTTTTTTGAAAGTTGACATTAATAATATGTATAAATATTTGTTCTATTTCGTTCAAGTTTTATAGTTTACAAGTTTATCATTTAAATTCATCTTATTCTTTATCGGATCCTATTCGTTCTGTTGCTAAGGAATTTCATATATTCTGGTTGTTTATTTTTGTAGAGTAGGTTATATAGATTTTGATAGGTGGATATAGAGAGATTCACGTTATAATGTCAGCACCTGATTAACATTGGTGTGCTATCCTTATCTGTATTAGACAAAGCAGATAGCTGCATCCTTTACAAACTACGCATCGTGGCTGATTGGCCATAAAGTAATGGAAAAACCACCAGAATATTCAATCTCTATCATTGAAATGTATTATTAACTAATGAAAAGATGTATCCAATTTACTTGGTAAATGAAATACGTTTGAGATATAATTGATTATCATTGACAAGGATCAACAATAATTGATATTAGATATATCAGGATGGCTTGAATCACAGCTATCTACTATGGAAGGCTGTGGAGAAAAAGAATTGGCAACTATACCATGCTATCTTTCCCACTGTCTCTTTATAACGTAGATCTCACTATAGCCAGTCTATCAGAGTGAAAGGCCATCATTGGCTAAGACAAGACACGCCTATTATGGAAGAAGCTTTCAAGTTTGTTGTTTATTCATGGATCTCAGCTGTATCATACGATGAGTGTGTCTAGTCTCGGCCAATGACAGCCTTCCATTTTCATAGTCAGTCAACTACCAATCACATAGCTCCATCCACTGTGGGTATTTCTGGTGCAACATGTACAAGATTTACTTGGATCATGTTAAGATTTGTGTCTTAAGGTGCGTACAGATATACGCGCCGCGAACATGAGCAATTCACTTTTAATCAGCTGACTATATCTGTATTTTTACAGAAACGGTAAGATACAGATATAAAAAGCTTGATTAGAGTGATTAAGATTGCTCATGTTCGCGGCGCGTAAATCTGTACGCACCTTTAGAGATTGATAAGCTGTAACAGCCAGAACAAGTTTCTTAATTTATCGGAACAAAAGTGGTTGAATTAAATTTGTTGATGACAATGTCGTATAATTGAAAATTTCAAAAATATTTTTACAATGGATTCATTCATTAGAGGAGAAGTTGATAGGAACTTGATTCGAGAAATGTTTTATAACAAAGTTTCATAGAAGATGAAAAGTTTTACCTTAATCAACAGATTTAAGCCTTGATCCATATATTTTATTTTGTTTATTTACTCTATGTTTAAACTGGTACCTCTTTGAACCAAAGCTGTTTGAGAAGAGCAATGGAAAGTCGATATCATTTCCAATAGTTTTTATCGATAAAATCGCATAGAATATGTTCCTATTCGAGTATTTTCCACTCGTAGATGGAACACTTCAATAATAAACAGTCTTACAATAAGGAATCATCTTACAAAGAAATAACACTTTTGAAGATGCACTTTTGTTAGGAACTCATATAAATTATCATCCAATGTCACGTACTTTTTACATTCATAGAAAATTCTGAAAGTCATCAAAATTACTCAAAGAAATCATATAGATGATGCGATTCAGCTTTAAAGACAAAGCAGTAGGCGTACACAATAAGAACATTTCCACCTTCAAAAAGTATCAACTTATTTGGATTTGAACTAATTGCTGATTAGTCCATAGTCTACAGAATAAGCTGTCGAGAGGTTGCCGTGCGGCATTGGAGCGCTCTGTATTCTCTTGGAATTTGGAGTGATTTCCGATTGGAAACCTCTAGACTTCAGCTGCATCGCAGGAGATTAACTATCCATGGAGAGACTTAAAGAGGGAGACGTAAAGAGAGAGACGTAAAGAGAGAGACGTGGGAGAGATGTGAAGAGAGAGACGTGAAGTAAAAGACGTGAGAGAGACATAAAAAGAGATACGTTAGAGAGACGTGAAGAGAGAGAGAGAGAGAGACTTAAAGAGAGACATGAGGGGAGATACGTGAAGAGAGAGACATGAAGAGATAGATGTGAAGAGAGAGAGAGACGTAAAGAGAGAGATGTGAGGAAAGAGACGAGAGAGAAACATGAGGGAGACGTAAAGAGAGAGATGTAGAGAGAGAGACGTGAAGAGAAAGATGTACAGAGAGAGAGAGAGACGTGAAGGGACGTGAAGGGACCTGAAGAGAGAGACGTAAAGAGAGAGACCTAAAGAAAGAGACGTAAAGAAAGAGACATGAGAGAGACGTGAAAGAGGCGTGAAGAGAGACGTGAAGGGAGGTACGTGAAGAGAGAGACATGAAGAGATAGATGTAAAGAGAGAGAGACGTAAAGAGAGAGATGTGAAGAAAGAGACGAGAGAGAAACGTGAGGGAGACGTAAAGAGAGAGATGTAGAGAGAGACGTGAAGAGAGAGATGTACAGAGAGAGAGAGAGGCGTGAAGGGACGTGAAGGGACGTGAAGAGAGAGACGTAAAGAGAGAGACGTAAAGAGAGATCTAAAGAAAGAGACGTAAAGAAAGAGACGTAAAGAAAGAGACATGAGAGAGACGTGAGAGAGGCGTGAAGAGAGACGTGAAGAGAGAGAGAAACGTAAGAGAGACATGAAGGGAGGTACGTGAAGAGAGAGATATGAAGAGACAGATGTAAAGAGAGAGAGAAAGAGACGTGAAGAAAGAGACGAGAGAGAAACATGAGGGAGACGTAAAGAGAGAGATCTAGAGAGAGACGTAAAGAGAGAGAAGTAAAGAGAGAGACGTAGAGAAAGAGATGTGAGAGAGACATGAAGAGAGACGTAAAGAAAGAGACGTAAAGAGAGAGATGAAGAGAGAGACATGAAGAGAGACGTAAAGAGAGAGAGAGAGAGAGAGAGAGTGAGTGACGTGAAGAAAGATACGAGAGAGAAACGTGAGAGAGACGTAAAGAGAGAGAGATGTAGTGAGAGACACACGTGAAGGGAGGGACGTAAAGAGAGAGATAAAGAGAGATACATGAAAGAGACGTAAAGAGAGAGACGAGAGAGAAACGTGAGAAAGACGTAAAGAGAGAGACGTAGGAGAAAGACGTGGTTTCTACTTGAAGATTGGTGCACCAGCATTCAATTTCGTATTTCCAATAATTGGATTTCCTAATTATAAGGCGTCATCATTCCGTCTACATCAATAAATACTAATCCAACATCAACAGCCTCCAGCCTCCAATGTCAACAGCATACAGTCAAAATGAATTAGCTTTCCATGATATTGTAAAGAAAAATTGAGACGAAATTCCTAAAGAACTAACCACGATACTCTCACTTACTTTCTCTCTCTTCCTCTCTGACAGAATTTCTTTAACTTCCTCTCTCTTTCTCTCTCGGACACTGTTTTTCTAACTCACTCTCGCTATTTCTCTCTTTTTTCTCAACACTGTTTTTATAACTCACTATCTCTATCTCTCTGGCATTGTTTTTCTAACTGACTATTCACTCTCTCTCTTTCTCTCTCGGACACTGTTTTTCTAACTCACTCTCGCTATTTCTCTCTTTTTTCTCGGACACTGTTTTTATAACTCACTATCTCTATCTCTCTGGCATTGTTTTTCTAACTGACTATCTCACTCTCTCTCTTTCTCTCTCTGACACTGATTAGGCAAGAGAGATTAACCGACTCTCTCTTTTTCACGATAATGAGAGAGATATTTGAAGAAACTTTGCACATAATTTTAACAAACTTGGTCCAATCTCACCTCTCTTTCTCCACACAGTTTCTATGAGACACCGAGTTTCTCTGAGACTCTCTCTCTTATACCCTCTCTCTCTATCTATCTTTCTTCACTGTTTTCCCTCTCTTCATCTCTCTCTATTTCTCTGTATCTTATGATAATAAGGGAGATGGTTGAAGAGAATTTCGACATAATTAAAAAAAAAAACTAGTTTCAATCCCACATATCTCTCCACACAGTTTCTATGAGACTCTAGGAATCTTAGTGAGACTCCCTCTCTCTTATACATCTCCCTTTCTCTCATTCTTTCTCTGATACTGTTTCTCTAATTGTCTCAGTCGCTCATAATAACGAGAGGATTAGAAGAGATTTTCTGAGTTACTTTAGAAGAAACTTGAAGAAATCTAGTCCAATCTCACATCTCTCTTTCCACACTGTTTCTCCTAGTTTCTCTCAAAATAACATGATTACTCTCTTTCTCTATCCCCCTCCTTCCTCTCTCCCTCTCAACCTCTCTTTAGGGTTGTATGGAAGAGAGGACCTAGAGTTCTAACTCCGCCCTAATAAAGGCAAATAATCAATCAATCAATCAATCTCTTCCTCTCATAAACACGTTTCTCCTATGTCTCTCTTTAGGTGCGTACAGATATACGTGCCGCGAACATGAGCAATTCACTTTTAATCAGCTGACTATATCTGTATTTTTACAGAAACGGTAAGATACAGATATAAAAAGAAAAAAATCTGGCATCAGCTGATTAGAAGTGAATTGCTCATGTTCGCGGCGCGTATATCTGTACGCACCTTTACACTCTTTTTTTCTCAAAAACTCTCTCCTTATCACGACACCTGTCTTTTCCAATGAGAGGGCTCTGTTACTCTACTTCTCTCTGACACTCTTTCTACAACTCTCTCTCTCTCTCACTCTCTCTATGTCTCTCATGATAATGAGAGAGATATTTTAAGAAACTTTTGACATGATTTGCAGAAATATAGTCCAAGTTCACATCTCTCTGACCACACTGTTTCTCTGGGTTTCTCCTGAATCTTTCTCAAATTATCTCTCTCTTTCTACCTCCCTCTCTTCGTTACTCTCTCTTTATACTTCACTCTCTCACACTCTCTCTTCAGCACGATCTCTGTCTAATCCAATAAGAGGATAGTATCAAGCGGGGAAGTGGTTAGTGTTAGTAGTGGATATACCAATTCAGCTCAGGAAAAATGAGGCAAGGTGTTTTTCTTCATAAAAAGCTATCAAGACAGCCTCTTCTCAAGCTAACACTTCTCTCTCATTCTCCTCCTCTCTCTCTCACTCTCTATTATTTATTTTTAGTTATCAATTTGAAGTTTAGATTTTCTGTTCATTTTTCTAATCTATTATAATCTTGATTTTGTTATCATAGTATTCATTTGTATGTAATGTAAAGGGTTGTGTGACAGAGAGGACCTGGAGTCCTAACTCCGCCCTCAATGAAGGCAATCAATTAATCAATCAATCAATCTCTCTCTTTCCCTCACCCTCTCTCTCACTCGCTCTCTCTCCGCAGAGAGGATCTGGAGTCTTTCAGCCCTAATGAAGGCATATAAACAATGAATCAATCTCTCTGAGAGAGTGTTGGCATGATAGCTTTCTATCCTATCGTACCGTGACGTGTCGTCCCGGAATGTGAGTGTGAGCGCTGTTTATGGTCTGGCTGCAACTGTCTACAACGTTGATGGAAAGATACATTTTCAAGATGTTCGATGTTTTTGAACGGGTAGTATTATAGTCAACTGTCTACTAACGTTGATTGAAAGATAAATTTTCAAGATGTTCGATTATTTTGAACGGGTAGTATTATAGTCCACTAAACAGCTGATTTATGATGAATAATTCTAAGTCTGATTTTTACTCTAATATTGGCGTATGAAGGAGGCTTCTTTTTCCTTGTATATAATCCTTGAAATGCAACATTTCCAAAAATCTTGTATATAAGTCGACGCGCAATTTAAAAAGGAACATACCTGTCAAATTTCATGAAAATCTATTACCGCGTTTCGCCGTGAATGCGCAACATATAAACATATGAACATTTGAATATTTAAACATTTAAACATTAAGAGAAATGCCAAACCGTCGACTTAAATCTTAAACCTCACTTAGCTCGATCAATAAACAATCAATCAATCTCCCTGAGATGGTGTTGGCATAATATGAAATGAATTTCATCGGTGTGCTATGACCAAAAAGTCCATTTCTTTTATTATATTAAAGCAACAAATGACAGAAATTTACACTCAATACTGCTTTTTGTCTGGTGAAAGTGAACACCGAATCTGTTGCATAGCACACTGGAGGCTTCAGGAAAACCTCCAAACTTTGAAAATTCTGCCCCATGGAGCCCCTGAGACCAAATTTGATGATTATGTTGTGAACAATTTATCGGGAGCAGGAAGCTTTTTTGTTCAGCTCGCCAAGTTGAGTCTATGAGTCTATGGATCTATATCCATGGATAAATTTCCATATGAAATTTCAAATTCAAAGAAAGACCTAGGGAAGATCAATATTTCAAAGAAATTCGAAAATTTGAAAAACTCTCAGACAGAACTGTGCATCTCACTATGCTTTCAACAGTTGTACTGTAGGGTACAGATATTCACTCCTGGTGGTCCAGGAACTGCCTTAGTTTAGTTTATAGTCCAGGCTCAATAAAAGGTATAGAGGGAAAAGTTTGGAACACAATACAATTTTTGACCCCGCAGTTCTTTTAGGGATAGTAAGGGGGTAAACATATCAAAAGTCCTCACTCCTACCCCGTTTGCTAAGGTGGTGGGGGTGGTTTGAAAGTACCATATTTTGGTTTTTTGCATATTTCACAAGAAATATGCAAGTTTCGAAAATTTTATCCGAATACAAAATTGAAGCTTATTAATTAGCCTACAAGTTTTACCTGTAACATGGCCCCATATCGCTCATAGGTTTCTAAATATGAGCTTTCAAAGTTGTTAAGGTGCGTACAGATATACGCGCCGCGAACATGAGCAATTCACTTTTAATCAGTTGATTATATCTGTATTTTTACAGAAACGGTAAGATACAGATATAAAAAGCTTGGCATCAGCTGATTAGAAGTGAATTGCTCATGCTAGCGGCGCGTATATCTGTACGCACCTTTACATTCCAAAGAAAACTGCTACGGCTCCGATTTTACATCTTTTTAGCATTTTATAGCCTTTTCAACCTTAACTTTTCATCAGTTAATTGAAGAAATCTGTGCTAATCATGAGCTTATAGAGCATCGTATTCTCTTCAATTTCATGTATTAATTCATCATTTTACGCATCTCCCTATGATTGTTGCAGATATTATAGTGTTGAGTGTAAAATCTTCATATCAATAGTATTCAATTTTTCACAATATTAAATATTAACTGAAAATAATATAATAATGAATATATGTTAATGATATTAATTAATGAATATAATATATAAGAATGATTCATTATTGCGGTCACAGCACTTGAAAAAATTTGGTGTGGTACACTCACACAACTTTCCTTGTTCATTGATCTATAAGCCTCATTAACGAAGATAATTTAGGGAATAACATTATGCCGATTGGCGGCTAAATAATTAAAACTGCGATTATACTATTGTTATTGTCTTCAGAGTACATTTTCCTTTGTTTGAATTGTGAAATTTGAGGATTTTTTAAAAGTTGTCAAAACAGCTGTTCTACAAATAAAATATCGACATGTGTTCTTTTGAATAAACTGCTCTACCTACCTACCTCACGCACGAGAAGGAGGTTACAAAGTAAATTTCTCAAGGATGGGGTGGACCCCCTGTTAATTTCTCAGCGAGGAGACTCACGCCAGTTAATAGAGCTGATATATAACTATACAGGGTATGAATTTGAAAAAAATCGGTCAAGTCATTTTTGAGAAAATCGTGATAGAAATTTAACAAAATTCATTCTTCTCAGGAATATTACGGAGCTCCTGCAATTTTCCCAGAAATGAGACTCAAGTCAGTTAATAGGGCTTATAAATAGCTATCCATGGTATAAATTTGAGGAAAATCGTTAGACCTGTTCGAGAAAACCGTGAAAAACATGGTTTTTTAGTCATTATCCGCCATTTTGAATTTAATTTTATTTAATTTCTTATTGTCGGATCATCATGGTATAAGGACCTTAAGTTTAAAATTTCAAGTCAATCGGTTGATTAGGAATGGAGTTATTGTGTTCACAGGCATACACACACAACACACACACACACACACACACACACACACACACACACACACACACACACACACACACACACACACACACACACACACAAATAATGTTTTTGGACTCAGGGGACCTTGAAACGTATAGTAAACTTGAAATTGGGGTACCTTAATTTTTTTTTGGAAAGCAATACTTTCCTTACCTATGGTAGTAGGGCAAGGAAAGTAAAAACGTGAATAATCGTCATTAAAACTGATGCCTGAAATCTTCTCTAACAGCAATTAATTGAATAATAAATTAATCCCAAACTCAGACGATCCTCATCACAAGACAAATCAACCAGATCAATCAAGTTGACATTTTTAAACCAATGGCGTACTTTTCAATTAATTGCTACGTCACAATCCGCGCTCCTCATTCATTGCATTAGCCCACACAGATTTCTCAACTCATCTACGTCCCAAGTCGTCTTCCAATAACTTATGACACTAAGTAGCAAGTTTGTCATGACAGACTAATTTATTTTCATTGTTTGTTTATTGTTGAGGATTTTACTTTGCCGGCCTCAAACTTCCTTCTCGCACTGCCCCTTTATAACTTCCTCCTCCTCCAAACACTCCACCCCCTCCCTCTCTCCTGCCAACACAACCTCCACCTTCTCATCCTCCTCCTACTCCTCCTCCTCCTCATCCTCCTCCTCATACCCCTCATCCTCCTCCTCCATCTCCTCCTACTCTTTCATCAACATCCTCTTCTCCTTATTATTCTTGTTGTTCTTCTTCTTCTTGTTTTCTTCTTCCTTTTACCCTTCTCACACTCCTTCTCCACCTTCTCTTCCTCTTCCTCCTCATCCCTCCTCTCCACCTTCGCCTTTACACTCTCCTCCTTCTTCCTTTTTCTTCTCTACCTTCTAAATTATTCTTTTATTTCTTCTTCTTCTCCAACTTCTCCTCATTCTTCTTCTTCTTCTTTTTCTCCTTCTCCTTCTCCTCCTCTACCTTCTGAATTATTCTTCTCTTTCTACTCCTTCTCCAGATCCTCCTCATTCTCCCTCTTCTTCTACTACTTCATTACCTTCTCTTCCTAATCCTCCTTCCCCTCCACCTTTTCCTTCCCCATCACTACTTACAAAATCTTTCTTTTCCACCTTCTTCTTCTCCAACTCCTCCTCATCCTTCTTCTCACCCTCCTTCTACTCCTACACTTACGCCTCCTCCTTCCACAATTTTCTCTTCCTCCTTCTCCTTCACCTTTCTTTTCTACCTTCTTCTTCACCATCTCCTCATCATCCTTCTTCTCACCCCTCCCTTCCTCCTCCTACTACTCCTCCTCCTCCTCTTCCTCCTACTCCTCCTCCTCTTCCTCCTACTCTCCTCCTCTTCCTCCTCCTCCTCCTCCTCCTCCTCGCAATCTTCTCCTTCCCCTCTTCCTCCACCTCCTACTCCTCCACCTCCTCCATCATCTCCTCCTCTACGTTACAGCCAAGTTAGGTATTCTGGTTTGCTACCCCATTCCCCCTTTTCTCCATAACTATAGCTTTGTTTAAAATCCCCCCAGCCCTTACCAGCCCCCCCAAACTGCCACCATCTCTCGTTAATTAAACGTGAGTAAGATGGGGATTAGGCGCGGAAATAAGCCTTTTTCCCAGTATCCCTTTCAAACTAATGCAACTGAGCTCTTTATGCATGCCTTTACTTGCTACTCATCCTCCTCCTCCCTTTCCTCCTCTTCAACCCCCTCCTCCTCTTTTTCCTCCTATTCCTCCTCCACCATACTCCTCTTACTATTTTCTCTTTTCGCTGTTTTTCCCTGCTTATCCTGGTACTCCTGCTCCTCTTCCTCCTCCTCCTCCTCCTCCTCCTCCTCCACCATCTCATCCTCCCCCTATCTCCACTTCCTCCACTCTTCTTACTTTTTATCATAATTATTCTCCTAATATTCTCCCTCTTCCTTCTTTTTCAGAGTGTGTCCTTTTACATTTCATAATCTAAAAGCTAAATATAGCGAAATGGATGTATCAAAGTTATGTATTTTATAAACTGTAGAGAAACTGAGTGACTGGTATATTATTTTAAAATATCATATTTGGTTCTTGTTCTGATTTCACTCAAACCCAGACTCAGTTCAACTCAACTAGAATCTATTTGATTTAACTTGAATCGAATCAACTCTACTCAGTTCTACTCAAATCAACTACACCCAATTACATTTTACAGGACCCAAGCCTACATAATTCGACTTGATTCAACTTATTTCAACTCAATTCAATTCAACCCAATCAACTCATCACCATGCAATTCTACTTAACGAAACTTAACTCGAATCAACTCTACTTGGCCGGATACAACAAGATTTGCCTCATTAAAAAAATAAAAATAAAATGGCCGGATACATATTTGCAGTGCGTACCTACTCCAACGTATTGAGGTGTCGATGATGAATGGGCAAATTATATTGAGGACCAAATGGAGATCTGATAGTACTGAAGTTGAAGAATAATTTGTAGTGATCTGAAGATGAAGGTAGATGATAGAATTTGAGAACACGAGAGAAAAGTATGTGATGGAAGAGAAGAGAACAAGACAAAAGTAGGGATGAAGGATAAGAAACAGGTGAAGTTTGTTGAGAAGTTGAGGTTTGGTCTCACCTACTCCAATGCTAAAGCTTACCCACTCGGATGAAATGGTTTGTTTGCCCCTCGCAGTGTCAGTAATGTACTGACTTCGATAAGCAAAGGAAATATAGTTGAATAAAATCGCTTCCGTAAGGCCATGTTCATTCCGAGAGGCCTCAACTATAGAGGCCTCGAATAAATCAACTATTTTGTTTATAGTATCGTGTCCATGAGATGAAACAAATCAATTCCAGTTCTAGTGTTTTGTAATATTTCGTCTTCTAGTCTAGTCGATGACTCAGCTAGTTTGTAGAGTTTGGAATCACAGACGAGATTGCAAGAGATGTCTCTTTCTGACGTGTCTGCTACACAAAACTGTTTGTAGAACCTCGTCTGCATTATTACCACAAATTCAACGCTGCAACATGACTATCCTTTGTTGAAATTAACTTCGGACTTGGGATGTACATGCGCAGCAGAGAAAGCACACAGCGGCAGGGATACTGCGGCGGCTATGTTACCGTTGTGTACCGGCCAGCGTTCTCTAATTTCCAGTGAGTATTTAAGCGCTCATGTTAAACTTGGAAGTTTCCTCTCTGCAATTACAGACTCAACTGAATCTATTCGACAAATTGACAACTACGCTTCCACCTATGACTCAATCCATCACTGCAATTGGCTGATCTCCCTCCATTTCTCTGCACCGCAAATTTCTTCAAGTCTGAAGAAGATTTACACGAAATATAGAGATCGAATGACGGGAACTTGTAATAATGTAAACGGTCCACAACATTTTAACTTGTCTGTTTGTCTGTTTTCCCGCAACATTTGCGCCAGAGCAAGAAGAAGAAGAAATTGCCAAAATTGCCAAAATCATTAAACAAACTTTACAAATGTGAAAAATATAAAAATTTTCATATACAATACATTACAAAAACTTAAAATTAAAATATTTTCCATTAAAAATCGATTATAATATTATCATTGGCGTTACCAGCAAAACTAAGTAGTTTGAGCGATGGCAACGAGTAATCAGTCGAAGAAGAAGAAGAAGAAGAAGAAGAAGAAGGAGAAGGAGAAGAAGAAAAAACTGAATTCAAACTAAAAACAAAACTTAATTCAACTAAACTAAACTCGACTTAATTTCACTTTATTACTGATCACCTGTTATTGTTTGCGTGCGAGACTCCAGCGCCGCTTGTAGAGCGAAGGCCGCCGGCCGGACTGCTGCTATTGGGCGGCCTTGGCGCGGTTCGCCTCCTCCTCGGCGCCCACCATTTCCGCCTTCATGATGGCGCCCATGTGCGCGAACAGCGCCGTCCATGCAGCCGCCGTCTCCGCCGTCCATTGCTGCTCCAGGGAGGGCCGGATCGCCTGGATGAATTGCGGACCTATCAGCTGCAATACAAAACAAACAACCTTTTATGAGAATAAAGTACAATTTGAATTTCAATGTCTCCTTTCTTTTGGTTACTGAATATTTTTCAGTTCAAACTTGGAATCCTGTATATAGATAGTGGCAAACCTTGTTGGGTAAGGGCACAGAGGAAAGAAACACTACTTGAAAGGAAAGAAACGGAAAGAAACGAGGAAAGAAACACTACACTTTATGCTTATTCCGTGGTAAGGGTAACTTATTTACTCTCCTGAATTAATCAACAGGTTGAAACCCAAAGATTCAAACCTAAGCGATGTTACGTAGTCTATTACTGTATCCTATACTATTAAACGAACAATTTCTGTTTATATGTTTAGATGTTTATAATGTTTGTATTTCACCGGATCTCGAAAACGGCTCTAACGATTCAGAACAGCTCTAACGAAATTAAGAACATAGTAGGTTTATAATATGAAAATTTGTTTGCACTAGGTCTCATCCCTGGGAAAACTCGCTGAAGTACATGAAAAGGATAATTCATCCTTGGAAAAACAGATGATAATTACGTCGTCTGTCGATAACAGAAGATGCGTATGCCTGTGTGGGAGATCAGCTGTGTAATCAATCAGCTTACCGTATCTTGCGAGAAATCTAGACATTTTAATAGACTCGATCAAAATAATCTGATTTGTTGACATGAAAAATGGTAAATCATAATATTCAAAGTTAATAATTATTTTACAGTTTTAAATGATTAGTGAGTGTTATTTTGTTATTCAATTAAGTTTGTGAACAATCTAAATTAGAACTTTTCTGTTTTTAAATATTTGGACTGAAAATTGAACCTGAATTCAAGTGTATGGAACATAACCTATGTTTTGGACCATTTATAGTGTATAAATCGAAATTTGGGGAAGAAACAGTTTTGGGCTGTGCCTGTTAGTCCTTCCCCAATCATTTTGAAGAATTGTGTTCTGTTTATCAATAAATGAATAACTTGCGAAGCTCGGTGCCCCGATATTAATTTAATAAACTACAGCCGTAAATACAGCGTAATTGCACCTTAACTCTGAATTCTGCCACTAGACGTCAGCACATGTTGAGTCATTTTTTCAACTCTGCCTACTCTCTCCCGACTGTAGTGAGTGTAGTTCCAAACTTTATCAATAGTTTGCAGCTTTCAGTGGGTGAAAAATTCAGTAATAGAAAGAATGCTTTTATGAGCTTCACAAACAATAATAATTGTTCAAAAGTTTTTCACCCTGTCCATTTGTTTATTCAAAATAGAATAAGATCCAATCAATTGTAAATGTTATCAGTCCAATTATCTAGTAGAGATTACTTGGTAATCAGTGTGCATAATTTCTGTATTATCCGAATTCATCCCTTGACTGCGCAGAGCATCGTGATATGATCCGTTGCTGAAATACCCGTGGGAACAGCAATCCAGGAATCCCTCTCTCACTCTATCTCTCCTCTTGTGAGACTGCCTAAATAGTTGAGATGACATTCTGGGTTGAAATCTTCTCTCCTCCTCCAATCAATGGCAGGATTGTCATCAAGTCAATTTATTTGGAAATATAATTTTTGATAGCGCTTTTTCACTCTTCAATAAATCAAAATTCACAATTCCGGAGCTACACTTCTACAAAAATGCAGTTCCTTATTTTTCTAAAGTTACCTTGAAAAGTGACTATTCCTGTACTGATTACAGTATGCAAAGAATCACTTTTCCGCTCTAGTGTGCAAAGTATTACATTGCGTACTCTTAATACTTTGCTTATTATCTTGCAGCCATCCCAATCAGCTGTTGACATTGTTGGAGTGTATTTTGAATGTGAATTTGTTCTATCTATAATTTCTGATTTTCAAATAAATAGAAAGAGAACTCATTGAATTATACATTTTGAATATTATTGATTATTCATTATTTCAAATAATATTTTTTCATTCATAAATTGATTAGTTGAAAAATGATTTACAAATAAAGATTCACTCAAAATTATTCAAATTTTTGAATTAATTGGATTGATTTAATTTTTAATTTGAATAAATTATCGATCATTAATTTTCAATTGGATTATCAAGTTTAAAATGAATTAAAGTTGTTATTAATAACAAAATTATACAGGCAAACATCTGATTGATTTCAGCCATCATTTTACCCATAATCAACCACTTCTCATATTAAATGGTAACTGTAGGAAAAATTAATGTGAAATATGTGTGCAAAGTTCCTCTGCTGCACTCAAGAAACCTTTCCTTAAACGTTTCTTTCGGTGCAGCAAACTGTCACTTTGCGCACTAGTTGCACAAATAACTATTGTAGAAGTGTTAGTGAAGATGAATTGGAGATGAATATTATCCTGCTCAATAAAAAATATATGGAATTTGGTTAATATTGTAGGCCTACAGTCAACATAATTGCAGTTCGTAATGGGTAGTGAAATAGATGAGTATTAACATAATTGTTTGGTAGCAGGGTTTACATTTTAAGACTTCTACAGTATTTTCAGTCTTCTTGTTTAACAAGGGCAAACTTATTGATCTATAAAACTAGATAGCTAGCTACTTGAACAGAAGTACAGTATGTCACAATACCAATAACAGACTCTCATGTCGACAAAAAAAACTCCATCTAGTAAAAGACAACAACAATACGAAGTTGAAGCTGTGGAAGCTATAAAGCTAAGAGAAGTCCTAGAAATAGAAATAGATTCTACTCTTGTTTCCAGTTCCCACAGCAATAATAGTTCTTTATGACGCAAGTCTATGAGATTTTATTTTCATTTTCATTTCATGTGAGAGCTTAGTTGAAGCTCAATTTATTTGAGTGAACAGTGAGAGCTTATTGGAAGCTTAATTTGAGTCAACGCTGAAAGATTATTGAAACTTGAAAGCTTAATTTGAATCAAACAGTGCTTGCTTGCTTGCGATTTGAAAAATCATTAGTGTTTTAGCGACTGGAAATTAAACTACAAGTATTTGCAGAGTGGAACGCGTTGATGTCAGTTTTAGGGAATATAACTGACATTCTGAAGTGAATTTCACTATAGGAACAACTGCACCGATGCATGAACATCAATATGAACACAAATGTAAATAGAGATGTAATAATATTCACGGACTAATATAACTTCATAGATTGTATGTGACCATGTGTCATTGTTTAATTCATGGTTTGATTGTAACTATACGGATTTGGAAAGCTGCAAATTAATATTGGATGTTTTGGGCTTGAACAATTTACTTCCAAATATCGGGGCACCGAGCTTCGCTCTGGAGTACAAAAGCATAGTTTATATTTATTTATTCATTTGTATATTTATTAATTAATTTATTTATTCATTCATTCATTTATTTATCTTTTCATTGATAAACAGAACACGATTCTTTAGAAAGAGTGGGGAAGGACTAACAGGCACAGCCCAAAACTGTTTCTTCCCCGAATTTTGATTTATACACTATAAATAGTCCAAAAAGTAGATTATGTTCCGTACACTTGAATTCAGGTCCAATTTTCAGTCCAAGCATTTGAAAACAAAAAAGCTTGAATTCAGATTGTTCACAAGCCAAATTGAATAACAAAATAACACTCACCAATCACATAAAACTGTGAAATAATTATTAACTTTGAAAATTTTGCTATACTTTAATTTAGAATGATAAATTCTATGTTTGCTACAGTATAAATAGAAGAATAATGGAACTTGAATAAAATTATATCGTTGGTCATGTCAACAAATCAGATATTTTGATCAAGTCGAATAAAATCACCAGATAATATTTCTCGTGAGATAAACTGATTGATTGCAATAGTTCAACAACTGAACATAATTCTGTCTCTCTCCCACACACGCACTCGCATCTTCCATTATCGACAGACGAGAAATTAGCCAAGGATGAATAATTTTATTTCCATGACCATCAGCGAGTTTTCCAAGTTATGAGACCTAGTGCAACCGAATCTCTATATCATAAACCTACTATGTTTCAAATTTCGTGAGAATTGTTAGAGCTGTTTTCGAGATCCGTTGGACATAAATAAATACCCAAATAAATAAATAAATATATACAGAAATTGCTCGCTTGATATAATAGGATAAATTCTAGAGTTGATTGTTAAGTGCCTAAGTGTGCCTAATCTTTTTGCTGAAAATGTTGCCAACGTGGGTCAAAACTAAATTTTTATTTTTAGTGAATGATAGTAATGATGATTCTCTCCTAATCATTCATTTAATGTTGTGATTATAATATTCATGAAATAAAATAAACGAAATGAGAAGAAGATATAATATATATGATATCATATTATGATTATGATAATTATGATAGTGCCTAAGACTTAAAATTTATTATCCGCCAGAAATCGTAGAAGTTCTGAATTTCAAGACAGTTTAAATAATACAATTATTTTGAAAAAAAGAAGAAATTATATACTTAGCTAATTACAAAATTATAAAAATGAAATAATATGAGAAATAGAATAATAAAACTACAGTAGCTGAATTCAATATGAAAAATGCACAATAATACCATTAATTTGGTATGAAAATTCAAATAGCTCCATCCAAATATTGGAGGGAAAAAATAGAAATTTGAAATTTAAAAATGAGATGGGAAAATTAGATGGATGGACTTTTTTTTTGAAAATTCTAACAAGGGTTTCGCTCATTGTAGCGTTCAGCTCACATTAACCTGGTTAAACATTAAACTAATCAATCAATATGAGTTTGTATCAACAAAAATACAATAATTAACCGAATGAAGAAAGAAACATAGAGTAAAAATACAACGACAGCAGACGAAAGTTCGTAATTTTTTCCTCACTAAAACAAAACTCAAAATAATGAGCAAACCAACTCTGACATTCTCGTTAAAAATTGAATTTGACTCGAATCATACCATCTCTATTTTCCATCTTGCGATTTCAATATTAATGATTTTTCTAATTAATTGCAAACTCTCATCACCATAGTATGCAAATTTGCTCCGCTGGATGCATGCATGCAAATATTGATACAGCGAATGAATCAACTGGTATCGTCGTATCAAGTGCAGGTGGCGTTAAAAATGCAAATTTATTTTCCTGGAATATACGCGTTTACTGTAATCTGTATTACTGATATCCTATTAAAAACAATAATACGAGTCCCCTTTTAGATACATACAAATTGAAACTGTATACATTTTTTGCTCATTATCACAGGATTGATGAATGAATAAATAAATAAACGATGAAAGAGTGAACCTGAATATTACGATACTAGATTATTAAATATTATAAATGATTTATATCAGATGTTATTATTTTACTACTAGCTTACCCGGCGAACTTCGTACCGCCAAAAAGTCAATGTATCTCATGTCACACTTGACTTTATTTGGTGAATCATGAAATTTATCAGACAATAAAAATTTTCATTTACATCTCAATACGGACTTCCCATGTGCGTAGTAATGCAGCTTTTATAATATTCCGAAAACATATTCTTCTCAATAAATTGGTAGTAATATCTATCAGTAAAGTGTTGAATTAAAAAAAAAAATAGATAGGTTAAATCAGTGTTTCAAAGATGAAATGTTTTCATAGTTGTTGATTGTCAATAGATGGTCCAGGAAATATGAGATGTACAAGGAATTCCACAGAATTCCACATTCTTTCCATCTTCCATTCTAGGATGAATATAAGCTAATAAGCTAAATTTAAAAAAAATGTAAATTAGTCTGTTATTCTTCAGTAATTAATGAATGTAATATGAACAACTCTCTTCCATGAGGTGAATAAATTCTTCGAACATTTTTCAGTTTCTCAAAGATAGGGGAGTGATAATTATTTGTATAGGTCTTCCAAGGAACGATTATCTACAGCTGGTACCAATCAACTACACTCACTTCAACTCCAAACTACCGTTTTAATACCAGTACACAATAACTTATCACAGGGTGACGTGTTTATTATACAGCTGGTAACTTTAGGGGCTAAATCATAGGTAGCCTCTCGGCCGAAAATTTCGAAAACATAGGTCTGTAAAATGGATTAATAAATAATTATTACCCCCTATTAAAATTTCTGGTCAGACACTATCACCAATATTCACACAACATATTCTCAAAGTTTCATGCCGTTCTGTCAAGTAGTTTTTGAGTCTATAGGGAACAAACAAACAAACTAACACACAAACAGACATTCATTTCTATATATAGAGATTACATTACCTCCCTTATTCAGATTTGTTATTTTCCATGGACATTTTTATGTTTCCGTGAAGTTTCGTAATTTTATGAATCTTTACATTACCCGAGGAAGTATTGAGCTTTGAATGTACGTACCTTTTTACTTTCCTTGCCCTATTACCATAGGTAAGGAAAGTATTGCTTTCCAAAAAAATTAAGGTACCCTAATTTCAAGTTTTCTATACGTTTCAAGGTCCCTCGAATCCAAAAACATGATTTTTGGGTGTTGGTCTGTGTGTGTGTGTGTATGTGGGTGTGTGTGTCTGTGAACACGATAACTCCATTCCTAATCAACCGATTGACTTGAAATTTTAAACTTTAGGTCCTTATACCATGAGGATCCGACAATAAGAAATTCAATAGAATTGAATTCAAAATGGCGGATAATTACTAAAAAACCATGTTTTACACGGTTTTCTCGAAAACGGCTCCAACGATTTTTTTCAAATTTATACCATGGATAAGCTATTCATAAGCCCTATCAACTGACATGAGTCTCATTCCTGGGAAAATTGCAGGAGCTCCGTAATATTCTTGAGAAAAATGGCGGATAATTACTAAAAACCACGATTTTCTCAAAAATGACTTGACCGATTTTTTTTCAAATTCATACTCTGTATCCATCAGCTCTATCAACTGGCATGAGTCTCCTTCCTGGGAAACTAATGGGGGTCCACCCCATCCTAGAGAAATGGACTTTGTAACCTCGTTCTCGTCCATGAGGTAGGTAGATAGAGCAGTTCATAAAAAGAACACATAGTCGAGATATTTCATCTGTAGAACAGCTGTTTTGACGACTTTAGAATTATTTTTAAAAAATCATCGAATTTCACAATTTACACAAAGGAAAAAGTACTCTGAAAACAATCATTATATATACACATATATAGAAATCTGATCGTAGTTTCAAATATGTTGCCGCCAATCGTCATTATGTTATTCCCCTAAATTATTCTCGTTTGAGAATGGGGCTCACAGTTCAATGAGCAAGGAAAGTTGTGTGAGTGTATCACACCAGATTTTTGAAAGAGTGATTGTATATATTTCCACATAGCTGGAGAGATAATCGAGCATGAATGGGAGTAGCGCAGAAATGAATGACATGAGGTGATGGCTAATTATTGTTTACTGTTCCCTGCTTGAAATAGTTCTAATTGCGAATTTACATCTATATTACATTCGCTCAGTAATATCATAGATAAAGGATAAGCATAAGGATGAGGATAAGGATAAGGATAAGGATAAGATAGGGATAAGCACTATATTTCTTGTCTCTGGTGATATCATTCATGTGCTCATAGTTCTAAAAGGTACTAAAATAAAACACAACCCTACCTACTGCCTTCTGGTGGCGGGATTCGGAATTAGATACAACTCAGGGGAAAGGTCACCAATTGGAGGATTGACAGCCAATCAGGAGTGAGTATACATTTCAGAGGGCGTGACCTAACTTCCCCTCTCTTCATTTGTCACAAATTTGTTCTTCCAAGTAAGAAAATAGTTATTTGTGCAACTAGTGCCCAAAGTGACAGTTTGCTGCACCGAAAGGAACGTTTACGCACGAGCCGTAGGCGAGGGCGGAATGGTTTCTTGAGTGCAGCAGAGGAACTTTGCGCACGTATTTCACATCAGATTTTTCCTACAGTTACCATTGAATATGAGAAATGGTTGATTATGGGTAAAATTATGGCTGAAATACATCAAATGTTTGTTTGTTAATAATTTTATTATTAATAACAACTTTAATTCATTTTAAACTTGTTAATCCAATTGAAAATTAATAATCGATCATTTATTCAAATTAAAAATTGGATTAATCCAATTAATTTGAAAATTTGAATCATTTTGAGTGAATCTTAATTTTTCAACCAATCAATTTATGAATGAAAAAATTATTATTTGAAATAGTGAATAATAAATAATATTCAAAATGTATAATTTAATGAGTTCTCATTTTTATTTATTTGAAAGTCAGAAAAAATATAGATAGAACAAATTCGCATTCAAAATACACGCCAACAATGTCAACACCTGATTGGGATGGCTGCAAGATAATACGCAAAGTAATAATTTGCGCACTAGAGCGGAAAAGTGATTCTTCGCGTTCTGTAATCAGTGCAGGAATGGTCACTTTTCAACGTAACTGTAGGAAAAAAAATTTCAATTTAGTTTCATTCATTCATAAAACATGATTTTAAAACTATTGTGTGATTTCCATTTCAAATGTTCGTAACTTGTGCTTTTTTGAGAACAAAACTTTTTCATTCAAAGTTGGAACTATGACTGGTTTTTCCAATTACATTAGCCATTTACATTGGTATTTCCAATTATAAATAGCAACCAACCGACTTGCGTTCTACAAAGTCAAATCACAACTTGAAGAATGTTCTCACTGACTTCTATACTACATACTATTCTATACGTAGTACATAGCTGACTCAATGTTGTAAAAACCAATCCGCGCGTGCCTATTCTATTCTGCCATCATCCGCGACCCGCGAAAGCCATCATTCAGTTGGCGCGCGATGCGAGACTGCAAAACTGCAAAAAGCCATCAAAGCGTGAAAATGTAAATAGAATCTGCTGATGCTTGGATGGCATCGCAAAAATACACTCCCATCACCGGCTGCACTGCTTGCTGTTATGTTTGAATAGCTTCTCCGGCGAAATGGGTGAGGCGTAAATGGAATAAGATGAAGCAGAGGAAGGAGAAGAAGGTGAAAAAGAAGAAGGTGGAGGAAGAGGGGAAGGAAGCAGAAGAATAAGATGAAGCCGAGAAAGAAGAAGAGTAAGAAGGTGGAGGAGGAGGAGGAGGAGGAAGAGGTGGAGCGGTAGAGAGAGAAGGAGTAGAAGGAGAAGGAGTGGGAGGAAGAGTGGTTGGAGGAAGAGGAGGAGGAGGAGTAGAAGAAGGAGAAATAGGAGGAGGAGGATGGGGAGGGGAGGAGGAGGATGAGAAGGACAACAACGAGAAGGACAAGATCATGCGATAGAGATAGATAGATAGAGGAGGTGGGAGAGGGGTGATGGAGGAGAAGACAGCAGCAGTTGAAATGGAGGAGAAGACGGGAGAAGAAACTAGGATGTGAAAGGAAAGTATAATAATAATAAGAAGAATAAGAAAAAGAAGAAGTAGAAGAGAACAAAGAGGAGACGGGAAAAAGTGTAAAACAATTATAGAGGAAAACAAAGAGAAGAAAATGGAGAAAGGATGAGAGGAAGAAGAAGAACAAGAACTAGGAGACGAAGATGAAGGACAAGGATGAGTAATAGGAGAAATCAAGAAGAAGACAAAGAAGAAGAAGAAGAAGAGGAAAAAGAAGAAGAAGCGGAAAAAGAAGAAGAAAAAGAGGAAAAAGAAGAAGAAAAAGAAGAGGAAGTCGAGGAAAACCAAGAAGAGGAAGGGGAAGAGAAAGATGAAGAAGAAATGGAAGAAAGAGGATGAGATTAGATTAGATTTCTTTATTTATGTATGCTACAATATTTACTGGCTTATACACTAATTTACATTAAATGACGATAATGCTAGTTATTAAACGAATTTCACAAAGTCTAAATAAGAATAAATGAGAATAAATGTAGAAATGCAATAAGAATAACGATAATAATATAATAATTATGTGATATAACTTCATAAATCGGCGATGTTTCAACAAATAATTGTAGATTCTTTTAGAAGGATATAAAATATCGTTCCCATTAACACACGACCGGGAGAAGGAGAAGAAGAAAAAGAAGAGAAAGTCAAAGAGGAGAAAGATGAAGAAGAAATTATCATTATTATTATTTTATTGATTCGATGATAAATGGAAGAAAGAGGATGAGAAAGAGGAGAACAAGGAGGATGAGAAGGAGAAGGAGAAGAAGAAGAAGAAGAAGAAGAAGAAGAAGAAGAAGAAGAAGAAAAAGGAGGATGAAACAAATAGAAGAAGACCAACGAGAAGAAGAAGAAGAAGAAGAAGAAGAAAAAAAAAAAATAGATGAAGACGAACGAGAAAAAGGAGAAGAAGAGGGAAATGAAGAAGTAGAAGAAGAACGAGAAGAGGCATAAGAAAAAGGAAAAAGAGAGAATGAAAAGCAAGAAGAAGAATAAGGAGAATTCGAAGGGGAATTTTAATGCAGCGTGACGGAGAGCAGAAGTAGCAGAAGGAGTGAGCGGAAGGAGAAGAAATAGAACCTAAGGGTTATGAAAAAGAGAAAAGGAGAGACAAAGGAAGGAAAAGAGGGAAAGAAGAAGAAAATAAATAGAATATGGATGATTGAAAGTAGCTGGCTTGTGTTGTAGAAGTGATGCTGGGTTGACTCATGTCTTGGGATTTATGGTGTTCTCCCATGAAATTCATGAGGATTCAATATCGATTGAAGCTGTTATCTCAGATAACATAAGGACTCAGCCAGACTATAAGGAGATAGACATTGGAAAAACATGTAGCTGGAAAATTAGTTGCCTGGAAATAAAGGATCAAAATGCTTTTAAGAAATTGAATTTTGTTTCTTCAACGATGAACAATCTCTAGTTCCTCAATTTTTGGACCGAAAATTTGATTAAATTTCTTGAAAAGGAAATTCTATTTATTTTATTACAAAGAAGCACAGATCGGGAGAGAAAAACTTAGTAATCTCTTGAGGCGATACCATTTTAAAGTGGAATTAAAAGGTATTCCGACTTGAAGGGATATGCGTAGCAGAGAAAAGTAGCGATACAGCGGCGGCGATGTTGCCGTGCTAAAACGGCCAGCGTTCCTAAATGAGTGTTCAACTGCTCATGATGTACATACTTAGTTTCCTCTCTGAAAGCAGTGTATTGACTGAGTCTAATGGACAAATTGGCAACTGAGCTTCTTTCAGTTTTCATTCATCACTTTAATTGGCTGGCTGTTCTTCCTCCATTCTTCTGCTCTGCATATTCCTCAGTCAGAATTTATTTTATGTCATAGTCATTCATTTTCAGCTGTTTTCCTTGCATGAAATCAATCCGGTAAACAGCTGTTTGCAGAACAAATAAGCATAATATGTTTAATCATATTATGATTCTCATTACAGCTGTAATGAAACCGTAGGTTTTCTTCACAGTCGAGTATGTTTCCTAGTTCCGAAATAGGAACAGCAAAACTGCTACAAGAAAAAACACCTTCAGCGCTCCAGGTGGAAGTTTCGTCAACTTCCAGATTCGGAATTTGTAAACTAGGTTATGTTTATAGAATGCATGTAGTAACGTCAGCACAAGCAGGTAATGTTTGCTATTTCCTTATTATTACTCTTTAGATTATTATGACAGAAAAAGTGTGCATTAATTGGACGTGGATGTCTTTTGCAGAGCTCGAATATTCTAGTCTCGCCTAACGCTTCGACTTGAAACATCATTCTCGCCTGCAAAAGGCCCCTTCTCGTCCTTGTTGTGTAAGATATCATTGTATGGCCTTTTTCTAATAATTTCCATTCTGGCAATAATTTATAATATCGAAACAACTAGGCGAGCTGTGCTCTCACATAAGAATTTTTACATCTTCTTGTCTATTGTTTCTCAATTGGTGCAATTTGAAAGAAAGTGGGTGAAATTACATATTAGGTGCTAATTATCAATGCACTGGTGGGAGGAGAGGAGAGCAATTTCAGATTTATTTATTTGCCATACAATGATAAATACATATTCAAAGCATAATAATAGATAATATTTATCCATAGACAATAGATAAACTGCAGGTAAAAACAACAGGCATTCGCCCAAAACTGCTTTAAACCTTAATTTGGAATACACAGTCTACAGGTTATGTAAATGATAACTTAATTCACACACTATTTTCAGTCCAAAAAATGTATGTACTACAATAATTTTTAATTTTTGAGATTAATTAATTTCAAAATACAAATCCAAACAAAAATCTTCCTTCACAATCACAAAAAATATTAAGCTTTATAAAAAAAATAAAGATTGAGCCTGTTCCACTTTGCACAGAAACTTATGATCTGTCAGATTATATGTCTTATTATCGGTCATAATTAATTATGATACTTCATGATTATGAAGTTTGTTTTATGTTTTTACGGAAGTTTTATTATTAATCTATCTAAGTTTAAAATTGTTTGTTTCATTCTGATTTTTATATCCAGATTGCTGATTTAGTGTATAAATTGAAATGGACATAACCTATAATATTTGGACAATTTAAGACAAAATTATGAAATTGAAGAAGTTTTGGGCAGTAGCCTGTTTCTCTTTTTTTACTTCTGTATCGTTTACTCTATCCGAAAGATACATTTTCTATGTGCTCATTTATTCAATTCTCCTATGATTTATTAGAATTATTGAATTTGAATAGATTATACTTCTTGCAGCTTTCAGTTTTATTAATAATTTTATTAATCATTGATAGTAAGGTTGAGTAGGTAAGCTTTTCATCATGCCTCACGCTTGTGGCGCCATTATGTAAAGACGTGCTTCCTGGGGGGTTATCTCTTATGATAGAGTCCCACGTTATGAAGCCATTGTGTAAAGTTGTGTTTTTGATATTTACGAGAGCAGTTGTTAAAGTCCCTAATTTGCGAATAAATTCACAAATAATTGAGGCTGTCCGGCTCGCAAAATTGCTGGGTTAAAACCTCAGCTCTAGCTCAGTGGTAGATACATGAATTTTCCAAACACAACCAATCACCATAAGGTTCAATGACTGGTGATTATTAATTCTTACCGCTGCTTCTATGAAGTTCTTGAAGAATACCAGTGAGAAAATCAAAAGAATAATTGATGACTGACTATCAGTAACCATGTACACAATAGAGAATAATAAAGACCAACTATAGTTTTTTTCTAGTTGATCCTTAAAACGCTTGTCATGAATACAAGTATTCACCAATTTATCCTTCTGAAATTCCTTAGAACTTACAACGCCAGTTCTTCAAGCTCTCTGCATCCTTATATGATATAACTGGAACCTTATTAATATAATTATCAATATATTTTTTCTGGCAGACTAATGTGACTATCATCAAAGGATGATAAGTACTGAGTGCTATTAATAAGATCGATATTAATTGATTCAATAATTTTATATGCTGCTGAATATTTATTGGTACCAAAACAGCTCAAACTGTATATCACGAGATAAATTAGGATAAAATAAATTTCTATGATTTGTATGCTGACATAAAACACAAAATATATTCCCATAAAACAGTGTATATAAAATTTTCTATATCTATAATTTTCCTTAAATAAATTCTTTTCTAAAATCTGAATAATTATCACAAAGTTTGATAGCATTCACAATAGTGAGTTTTAAAATTTATGAATTGGTATTTAATACTGATATATGGACTTCAAGTCAATTCATAATTCTATCATTTAAAACTTGTTTGGTCTATAGATTTGATATGACTTTCTTTGATCAATTAGCAAAAATAATAATTAATAAGTTAATATTCAAACATGAGATCTCAGGGCTTTTAATGAGTTCATGCCATGCACGGAAGTAAGCTTCCTACATATATCAAATAAATTCATAAAATGTTCTTATAAACTATGTGATAGCACTCAACACATTGCGAATTTTTATTGGATTTGAGTTAATTTGAATAGCGCTTTGATTAATTCCCCCAACTATGCGTAGAAAGGCCTTAAACGAGCTCGTTTGATTTATCACTCACATTAATGACGTTCTTGACGGTCTCGTGGATTGAATTAATTATTTCCAATAATTAATTAGGCAGGTCCCTTTCGTCTCTGCTGGGCTAGCGCGTGGTCCAGATTTCTTATAGATTTCTCTCCGAATTAAAGATATATTCATGGGAATTGATTACAAATTACGAACTCTTCAACAACACTGAGTTCACAGATAATTTAACATTAATTACAAATATTTCATCACTAACAATATTCGATTTTATTTGAGTGGTCATTTGACTAGGTTATCTTTATTTTCCATTTTATAATTCTATTAAAATTCACTGGTTCACTTCAAATATTCTGTGGTGCTAAAATACCACGTGACAGAGCTTATTTAATATTCATAAAAATACATAATTTTCACAAAAGTATGACTGAGTGGATATTTCAGATAAAGACGTTTAGTTGTTACAAGATATTGAGAGTTTCCCATTCGGATACAAAAGCAGGTGAACTCCAAGAAGTTTAGGACGAGAATTATCATTCATGGCAGTGGCGTCGCTCATTCGAGAAGATTATAAATAGGGCGGCGAAACAGTGCTGTGGCTCATTAAGTAGCATTACTTGCCCAAGTGTACTGCTCCAAGTTTAGAGGAGTAATTTAAAGTTTTTGATTGCATCTCCACTCTCCAGCTGCGCGGCTAGAGTACAACTCCTCAAGCCGGATGGAATCTTTAAGAAGAATTCTCGGATTCCCCTTGAAAATAGTACATATTATATCAGCCTAAAAAGTATGGGAAGAGCAATAAAGGCTTGGGTTCGTTTTATCAAAGCGGGAAATTCTTCTTCTTCTCTCCTTCTTCTTCTTCTTCTTGGTCTTCTTCTTCTTCTCCTTCTTCTTTTTTTCCTTCTTCTTCTTCTTCATCTTCATCCTGCTTTTCTTCTTCTTCTTCTTCTTCTTTGTCTCTTCCTCTCCGATTCAACATTTAATCCGTCTTTCCACCTAGGAGGATAACTCCAATAAAAGAACTCTACTTATAAAGTTGTGGAGAAGAATACAAAATGGCGGCTATTACTCAACAAAGTTGGCTTATTTTGTTTCAGATCCCAAGAAGTAGCCAGTCAGTTTGAAAGGTGGCCTGCCTTACTGCAAGTTTATTTCATAGCCTGCTATAAGCTGTTACTTGGGGTCCACGTTATAGTGGCAGTATTTGATTGACATTGGTGTTGCTATCATTGTCTATCATTCGACAAAGCTGATAGTATAGCGCTATACTTTTATAGCTCCGCAATATTGCCAGGTCGGTTTTAAACAATATTGGTCCATAATCAATGAACAAAATTATCAATAATTATCAATAAATCAATCATAATTTTCTTGGCGAATGAAATATAATTGAATATTTCAAACAAGAATAAACTATTAATATTGCATAAGATATACTGGTATCGGAAAGGCTAATAATTGACAACGCTGTTCTCTTATCTTTCTCCACTGCCATTATAACGTGGACCACACTGTGATATCATTATTTCTTCACATTTATTCCTAATACTGAGAATTTGATTATTCAATTTCAACTGAATGTAAAAACGTTTTGGAGCAATTTTTCTAGTTATAAAAGTTTTTCCACCATTTGAACACACATCGATTTTAGTTTGTATGGTATTTTCCATCCTTATAAATTCAATTAGATTAAACAGATAATATTAATTTGTCAAGTTCCGTTTAATATGATAAAATTCATAATGACGGCTAAATATCGTACGAACAAGAATAGATGTGTGTGTGTGCGGGGCTTAAAACAGTTGTTATACTAATAGTTCTGTGAACAGTAGACCTCACGCAGTATTCTCATCCACAAGTACCTGATTGAAAGTAAAGACCTTATAAAAGCAATAGACTGGCTTCTCCACACATCTTTGAACATTTAAACATTTGAACATTTAAACATTTAAACATTTAAACATTTAACATTTAAACATTTAAACATTTAAACATTTAAAATTTAAACATTTAAAATTTAAACATTTAAAATTTAAACATTTAAACATTTAAACATTTAAACATTAAACATTTAAACATTTAAACATTTAAACATTTAAACATTTAAACATTTAAACATTTAAACATTTAAACATTTAAACATTTAAACATTTAAACATTTAAACATTTAAACATTTAAACATTTAAACATTTAAACATTTAAACATTTAAACATTTAAACATTTAAACATTTAAACATTTAAACATTTAACATTAAACATTTAAACATTTAAACATTTAAACATTTAAACATTTAAACATTTAAACATTTAAACATTTAAACATTTAAACATTTAAACATTTAAACATTTAAACATTTAAACATTTAAACATTTAAAATTTAAACATTTAAACATTTAAACATTTAACATTTAAACATTTAAACATTTAAACATTTAAACATTTAAACATTTAAACATTTAAACATTTAAACATTTAAACATTTAAACATTTAAACATTTAAACATTTAAACATTTAAACATTTAAACATTTAAACATTTAAACATTTAAACATTTAAACATTTAAACATTTAAACATTTAAACATTTAAACATTTCAACATTTAAACATTTAAACATTTAAACATTTAAACATTTAAACATTTAAACATTTAAACATTTAAACATTTAAACATTTAAACATTTAAACATATAAAAATTTAAACATTAAACATTAAACATTAAACATTTAAACATTTAAACATTTAAACATTTAAACATTTAAACATTTAAACATTTAACATTTAAACATTTAAACATTTAAACATTTAAACATTTAAACATTTAAACATTTAAACATTTAAACATTTAAACATTTAAACATTTAAACATTTAAACATTTAAACATTTAAACATTTAAACATTTAAACATTTAAACATTTAAACATTTAAACATTTAAACATTTAAACATTTAAACATTTAAACATTTAAACATTTAAACATTAAACATTTAAACATTTAAACATTTAACATTTAAACATTTAAACATTTAAACATTAACATTTAAACATTAAACATTTAAACATTTAAACATTTAACATTAAACATTTAAACATTTAAACATTTAAACATTTAACATTTGAACATTTGAACATTTGAACATTTAAACATTTAAACATTTAAACATTCAAACATTTAAACATTTAATCATTTAAACATTTCAACATTTAAAATGTGTACACGATATCTCATCTCCCAATTAACGGAATGACTTGAAATGTGGAACTTAAGGTCCTTACAATATAAGGATCCGACACGAAGAATTTCGATCAAATGCAATTCAAGATGGCGGCTAAAATGGCGAAAATGTTGTCAAAAATAGAGTTTTTCGCGATTTTCTCGAAAATGGCTCCAACGATATTGATCAAATTCATACCAAAATAGTCATTGATAAGCTATATCAACTGTCACGAGTCCCATATCTGTAAAAATTCCAGGAGCTCCGCCCCATCTATGCAAAGTTTGATTTTAGATTCCCAATTATCAGGCTCCAGATACAATTTGAAGAAAACATTCCAAGTGGAAAAGATTGAGCATGAGAATCTCTACAATTCATGTTCATTTACACCTAAAATTGAAAATAAGCTTGAAATTCGAGAAAATGTAATTATTCAAACCTCGTGTGTCTCCAGCCTTATTGTCCTGTCACCAGCTGGCTCAGATCTTTGAATAGTAGACTCGAGATGCGCGTGAACAGCAGCGTCAGGTGATCAATTTTCATAAGGGCAATAGAAGTTGTGTGAGTGCGCCACCCCAGATTTTTTCATTTCATTTGTGAATGTGCAATCGAAAGTTTGAAAGCAATCAATCATACAAATTAACTAACAAACGGACGACTCTAGCCTCTAGTCAATTAGCTAAAAATGTATCAAGTTATCAAAGTGCTCAAAGCCTTATCAATCTGTTAATATTCGACATTTGCACTCGCATTCTCCTATTACCACACAAACTGAAACTCCAAGCTACTGACTCCAAATTCTACTATAGACCGAGAGATATTACTTTTAACATGACTTTCTCCCTCGAAGACAGAGAGGGTCGATGCTCTTTCCTTCACTAATCACTCCCACTACCTAACAGCATTCTCCCTACTTTTGTGTCAGCATGCAATTGTGCGCAGCAAGCTTACTCTTCTTCACTTCTCTGCCCATGCTACAAACGGTGCATCCACAAATCGGTTCCCCCTCTTCATGTTAAAAGTAATATCTCTCGGACTATATTCAATATTCATTCAATCCATCTTTTAAACAAGCAACAAATGAATAACTTTTCGATCAACCCTCGTACCTAAGCCATCTTCAACAACAGATAGAATATTGAATACCGAGGGTGTGAATAAGTGGAAACCATCTTCAAAGGACCTTTCAGTAGGTTGCCTTCAGCTAGATTCACTTTGAACTGTCAGTATTTATAATGGATAACACTGAGCCTCCGCATTAAAACAATGCTGACAGATGGGTGCGGTGAAATGTCTCAAGACACAGCAAAGCCATCTCTGAGAACTTTGTGTTGTTCAAACTGGCAGCATTAGTTGAATGTGGTGGCATTAGTGTTATTCATGCGGGATACTGACAGTTTATAGTGAACCCATGGTTGCATGCTTTGGCAGATCTCAGTGACAGCGTTGAATGAATGGGAATGGGATAATGAACTCATAAGGAATGATGACAGAATGAGGTGAAACCGACTGCAGACACCACATCAAAGACTTTTCATCTGCACTGACAACCGCGTAGTGGGTTTTCCACACCTCTCCTAGTGGTTGAGGAGAAGGAGGAAAATTGGTGAAAGAGGAAGAAGAAGGAGTAGTTGGAGGAGTAGGGGAGGATGAAGGGATGGAAGTGAGTGAAGAAGGAGGATGAGAAGATGGAGAAGTAGAATGAAAATGAGAAGGAAAAAATGAACGAGAAAGTAGAAGAGAAATTGAAGAAAAGAACCAGAAGGGGAAGGAGGAGTAGGAGAAGAAAAGGAAAAGAGAAGAAAGAGAAAGAGCAGGATGAGGAGGAGGAGAAAGAGCAGAATGAGGAGGAGGGAGAGAAAGAGAAAAAGAGAATTCATCCCTCAAGTAGCAGAAAGCTGGAGGGATTAAAATATATATGTGTACTGTATCTATTGAAATTGTATTTTGAAACAAATAATAATTGAAAATTGGAAGAGAAGAAGGAGAAAGAGGAGGAGAAGGAGGAGAAGAAAAAGAAAAAGGAGGAGGAAGATAGAAAATGAAATTGCAGGTGAAGAAGAAGAAGAAGAAGAAGGAGGAGGAGAAGTAGAATGGAAATGAGAGGGAGATAATGAACGAGAAAGGAAAGTATAAGTTGAAGAAGATAACAAGAAGGGGAAGTAGAAGGAGAAGAAGGAATGAAAGAAGAAGAAGAAGAAGAAGAAGAAGAAGAAGAAGAAGAAGAAGAAGAAGAGGATGAAGAAGGAGCAAGGTGTTGTGGACACCTTGTGGCTGCTGGGAGGATAGGTTATTAGTAGTTGGGAGAAGGATAGCAACTTTGTTGAAAGGGCCACCTCCTGTTCTCCTCACAGACAGCATGACTTGCATATCGATAAGTTGCCAATATAACAGAACAGAGCAAGTTGCTACTCAACTCAACATCTTATATCGATTGTTGGAAACAATACCGATGAAAGGGAGATATTGTCAAAATAATCTCTTCTTCTTCTGGTGCCTATCTGTTACCGAATGTTGGCAATCATTCTGACAATTATAACCTTGTTGACAGCCGCTCTAAATAGTTCCGGGGTGGACACTGCAAACCATGTTCTCAAGTTCTTTAACCAGGAAATTCGTCTCCTACCAACACCTCTCCTGCCAAGAACTTTACCCTGTAGTACACATTTTAACAACTGATATTTAGTTTCATCCCTCATAATGTGTCCCAGATACTCCAATTTTCGTCTCTTGACAGTGTACATTATTTCCGTCTTCTTATTGAGTTGTTGAAGAACCCTGTTGTTGGAAATTTTGTCCATCCATGATATTTTCAGGATTCGCCTATGGGTCCACATCTCGAACGCTCCAAGTTTCTTTGTTGTTGTTTCAGTCAGGGTCCAAGACTCAACTCTATATAACAAAATGGAAAATATATAACAACGGAGAAGTCCAATTTTCAGTTCAAGGGTCGAATTATGCGACTTGAATACTCTTGACATGATTTTGAATGCCGCTCTCGCCTTTTCAATCCGAGCCCTCACCTCCTGAGAATGATCCCACTGCTCATTCAAAACTGTACCCAGGTAAATATAAGTTGGCACACTCCCCACTACCCTCCCATCAATAGTAAAATGCACATTGTCAACTTTTTCTTCACTAATTATCATTGTCTTTGTTTTGTTAATGTTGACTTCCAGACCATATATTTTACTAACTTCAGCGACTTTGTCCTTGCGGGGTGTCGGCAAAAATTACTGTATCATCCGCATACCTGAAATTGTTGAATCTCTCTCCATTCAATAGTACGCCGGCCTCCGAGTATTCCAAGGCTTCTTGGAAAATTGCCTCTGAGTACAAGTTGAATATTAGCGGAGATAATATACAACCCTGCCGTATTCCTCGGAGAATTTTAACTTCTTCTGTTTTCTCATTGTTGACTCTAACAGATGCCGACTGATTCCAATACAGGTTTCGAATTAAACGCAAATCCTTACAATCAATAAAATGATCTCTACTGTTCTTAATTGTATTTTTAGGCTCAACTCACACTTACGCGACTCAGGTCGAGAAGAGACTCGACTCTAGTCGAGAGCATGTGTTTCCAAATGGTGACACTCAGACCAGTCGACTGGTTATGAATTCAGTGAATATTTCGGAGTTGCCAATTTTCAGAGTTTCACAGCCTTCTGTAGTACAGTGAGGTCCACGTTATGACCAAGGATATAGTTAGGAAATCAGTGTTGCCGATTCTCAGCCTTGCCACTATCTTCTAAAGAGGATGGATGATACCGGTAAATCATTGTAATTATGCTCTTGAATCATTGTCACTGTTCATTCTTGATTTTATCATCAATTTTATTTATTCTCAAGAATATATATTTTCCATTGATGAATCTCTATAATTGACTATAATCGGCTATAATTGACAGTGCAAAAAAGTGTCTGTTAATGATGGCCGCCATCTTGGATCTTTCTATGATGATATTTTTAAGATTGCCATCATACATATTCTCTTCCTACACATCATGACGAAGAGCTTGATACCATTTCTATTGTAGATAGTCATTGCTAGCGAACAGAATATGCCATTGAAAAAATATATAATTAAAATTAGATAAATCAACATTCCCTCAAATTTTATGTGTGTATTTTAGTTAAGTGCAGTAGCATATAATTATTTATTTTTTCTGAAGTCTTTTTGCATATTGTTTTTTGGCAAATAAAATTATTCATTCATTCAATGATTCAATTTCCAAGTCTGTAGCTTCAAGGAGTCACGGTTTTCTAATTGATAGGTTTGGCATATGGTGGAAAAAGAGAGTTTTCCACTGCAAACAGTACTTTTCACTCTTTTTTCGATGACGCTCCAGCCGCGGAATATGGACTTAGAGCCTTCAATCAGATGCCATTTTGAAGCTTTGTAAATATTCTAAACCACTGTACCAATAATACTAGTGTTTGTTTACTGCGAAAACATATACAGGATTGAAAGTAAAATATTGTCCCCGAAAAATATATGTTTTAAGGTTTTGAAATTAAATTAAAATAATATAATATGAAGATTTCCTTGCACAAAACAAAAGTGATGGCGTCTCTAGGGAAGTCTACAATACGTTCTAAAATAGTTCTCAACAACAGAATACTGGAACAGGTATCACATTTTCAATAATTGGGATGTGATATTACATACGAGGAAGACCACGACTTGAATGCAAAAATTAACAGATTCCAGTACATATGCGGAACTATTAACAGAACTCTCAAAAATAAAGCCCGAAAAGAGACGAAACTCAAATTTTATAAAGTAATGGCCGTCCCTACACTTTTGTATGGCTCTGAAACCTGGGTACCAAAGAGAAGGGAGTGGAGCAGGTTACAGGCGGCCGAAATGAGATTTTTAAGGTCAGTGAAGGGATGCACCAGAGAGGACAGGCTTTATCGATATCCGTAGAGAGCTCAATGTGATCTCAATACCTCAACAAGTTGACGAGAATCGATAACAGTGGAGAGAACACGTTGAGAGAATGGGAAACGGAAGAATCCCGAAAGCTGCCATTGCTTTCAAGCCAGAAGGGAGGAGAAGTATTGGCAGACCAAGAAAAAGGTGGGAGAATGTTTGAAGGCGGAGCAGGTATTAATGCCTACCCCTGTAAGAAGACGACGACGACGAAATTAAATTAATCATGAAAAAATAGTCCAAATGAGAACATTCTATCAAATATTTTAGATATTAATTTAATTCTAAACACTCTGATGGTAAAATCAATCCGATATCACTCACAATAACTGAATAGCAAGCGATATAATAACTATCTGTCAATAATGACCGCCATCTTGAATTTTTCGTTGTCTCCATCATCAATATTCTTATTCAGCTTGTTGTAACGAAGAGATTGAGGCTGTTTGCAAGTCTCTATCTTAAAGTAGTCATGAGAAATCAATTTTGTAGTTCTATTTTGTTACCTCATGGGAATGGAAAAACGCACCAGAAATCATGCAGGATTTTCTTTGGATGGCGCTGAAGAACACATTTTTGTTGACGTACAGCGCATGAAGATATATAGTTTTAAAGCTGAAGAAACGATCTAGATTTCTTAGATTTGAAATTTCTCTGTATTTCTTGCACAAAAAGTAATAAAGAGAAAATTAAAGAAATTTGAAAAAATAGAATAAACGGTTTTTTGGGCTTTTGAAGGCTATAACTAATTGAATATGCGGTTTTTTAGAGGGAACTTGAACCAAATTTGTAGAGGAAAGTCATTAAAACATTTTCGTTCAAAAAACGGTTGAATATCCTTAACGGATATTGAAATACAAGCGGTATAGTATAACACTAATTGGCGGCCATCTTGTTTTTGAGGTGTTTTCGACTTATCATCACGATCCTTATCATAAACCTAACAAAGAAAGTTTGACATCTTCCAAGGCTGTCACTAAAAAATGAAAATGAAATGACATTTGTGCCCGGACTTATCAGTAAAGATTTCAGAGTTGAAAATTCTCTGTCATCACCGCCTTTTGTGGTACAGTGAGGTCCACATTATGATGACAGTGGATATAGTTAAGAAATCAGCGTTGGCGATTCTCTGCCTTGCCACTGTCTTATAAAGAGGGTAGCTGATGCCTTTGAATCATTTACATAAGCGTTCTTGAATCATTTTATTCTTCATTCTTGATTAAAATGATCAATCATATTTATCTGTCAAGAATATATAATATTTCTCAATGATTGAATGATAAATCTCCATGATTGGGATTGAATATTTTGTGAATATTTTTTATTTTCACATTATTAATGAAAACGATCTGTTATATAGTTAGAAAAAGATAGCACTATCTGGTTTGTTGAATAATAGACAAGGATAGCAACACCAATGTTATTCAAATACTGGCATTCCCATCTATACTATAGTATCTTCTTCTTCATGTAACGTCTCCATGGCGGAGGTTGGCTATCATGATGGAGATTTTTATTTTATTCACAGCTGCTCTGAATAGGTCGTTAGATGTACACTGGATATATAGTATAGACCACACTGTACTAGTAGTTCTGTGAACAGTAGACCTCACGCAGTATTCTCATCCACAAGTACCTGATGTCTCTTGTTTTAAATGTTAACAAACTCAGTTCACGTTTGAATTTGTATTCCATATGATTTAATTCATCCAGTTCCGTGAAAATCTCTTTATCTGATAAAAATAGATTTTTTACAATCAAAAATGTTATAACTTCTCCAGCATTATTTAGTTCATTTTTTTATTTTTAATCACCTATTAAATTAGGTTTTTGGAAGGTGACAATATCGATACTAATGGGCACGCATAATAATAGCATGACTGCAAAACAAAATATTGAAACCAAAGACCTTAAAGCAGCGATTAGACCAAAGTTATTAACATAATGTTAATAACTCAATCCTTATAGATTATATTAGATTGAACATAACTTATCATACACATGATGAAGATGTGTGTTTGTCAACTTCCGTTCAATCTAATAGAATCACTAATAATGCTGGAGAAGTTATAACATTTTTGATTGTAAAAAATCTATAAGCATTAAGTTATTAACATTATGTTAATAACTTTGGTGTAAACCCAACTTAAAGATACAAACCTCTTTTAGGTCTTTCATTGAAACTATAGACCTTATACAAATACAGTAATAGACTGGCTTCTCCACACATCTGTGTAATCACTTGTCAGCTGATTTATGATGAATAATTCTATAGTCTGATTTTTACTCTAATATTGACGTATGAAGGAGGCTCCTTTTTCGTTTTATATTATCCCTGAAATGCAAAATTTCCGAAAACCTTGTATATACGTCGACGCGCGATTTAAAAAGGAACATACCTGTCAAATTTCATGAAAATCTATTACCGCGTTTCGCCGTAAATGCGCAACATATAAACATTAAGAGAAATGCCAAACCGTCGACTTGAATCTTAGACCTCACTTCGCTTGGTCAAATATATGGTGGAAGATGTAACTGTCATGATGTTTGAGAAAATTGAAGTGGTATGACTTTTGAGACTTGTTATAAGACACCGAAAAGTCACAGGAAATGTTGCCTGTGGCAATTTATGCGAAAAATTGCCAGTCCCTTCTCCCCGGTAGTTTGTGTGAAATATTGTCAAGGCTTGACATACCACTTGGATGATAATTCGTCTCCGTCATGTTGGAAACCTGAAAGGGGGTCTGTCAGACCCCTTCCCGACCCCTATATGAGAGGAATTTCAAAACTCGTCTTCCCACGAGATCGCTGAGTCTCTCTACAGTGATTATATAGTCTCTGTGGGTCTCTCATACCCCTCTACACCTAGGGGTCTCCCAGACCACTCTCAGACAGTGAGCATTCAAGATCTCCTTCTGCTCTGAGCGGTATCTCAGACCCGTGCTTATCGGGATTCGCAAACCATGCTCTTCCTTGACGTTCCGGCGGCAAGTGACATTCCGACGTGGAGAATTTCCAGACAGGAATGGAAAGAGAAGAAGGTCAAGGAACACAGATGGAGTAAGCGGAAAAAGTGATGGAGAAGAGGAGCAAAAGAAGGGTGAGGAAGAGGAAGAGAACAGGTGGACGAGGAGGAGGTGGAAGGATAGAAGTAGTGTGAAGGAGGGGAAGAGAAAAAAGGAGTAGAATGAACAAAGAGTGGAAGATTCGGAAGAATAAGTAGATGAGAAGGTGATTGAGAGGAAAAAGGAGAAAGAAGGATGAAAGAGAAAAAGAGTAGAAAAAAGAGGAGGAGAAGTAGAAGGAGGAGTGAAAAGGAAGGGAAGAGAAAAATGAGTTGTAGGAAGAAGAGGACGAGAAGTAATAAAAAAAAGGGAGAAGAAGGGGAAGTTAATAATGAGGTTTAGGAAGAAGAAGTGGAGGAGTTAGAGGAGGTTTGGGAGAAGAAAAGAACATACACAACTTGCGCCCAGCGGTCAAATGGGAGTGATACATGGCTCCGATACACACGTACACTCTTTACGTCATGACGTCATCACTGCCAGTCACATTATTTGTCTGTCTTTCTCTCACTCTCTCTGGAAGTGATAACGGTATATATAAACCATCTGCTTCATGACAACCATTCCTTCCCATTCGACTCTAAAAGTGGTCCATCTCGGCTTGTGACGAATTTTGAAATCATGATTACATCGAATTTCCAGCTCTGACAGTATGTTGAAAAGGTTGACGACCGGGAATCCCCCGGTTTGACAAAATCACACCACCCCATCAAATTTTCGATGATTAGCACATATTGACTGTTTCAGGCTGTCACCATGAGTGAGAAAATGAACAGTGTTGATATGTTTGCTACGCTGGGTGACGGAGGTTCAAAGTTATTAGCGTTTGAAGGATTTAGGTATTCAAAAAATATATATTTATCTATCACCCACATTGTCTTTGTCATTGAAACAAAATTCATAAATGAAAAGTCAAAACATTAGGATGGATGATTGAGACGATGTGTTTGCTAGAACCAATTTGACAGAGATTATTCGTTCAAGATGACTTAATGAATGATTGTTCGTACAATCATGGTTCTAGCCCAAACTTTCAATATCAATTAGAATGGAATTATAGGATAGAAATATGTATCTCATTAACTTTGCTAATATGTTGTCATAATACAACGTATTGTAGTGTTTCGCTTGAAGCTTCCTTAGGATACTGTAGTGAATTTTAATTTCACTCCTTCAGTCGGGGAACGTGATGTCGGCTGCTAGTGAAAGCGAAATGGCATCACTCGTGATGACGTCACGGACGTTCACTTTGTTACGTTCAATCTGTGAGTGGCCAAACACATTCTGACCGCTGGGCGCAAGTTGCAGATCCCCGAAGAAAGAATATGAGGAGGAAGGAGTGAGGGAGCTTTGAATGCTGTAGAAAAAGAAGGAATAGGCAGAAGAGGAGGAGGAGAAGGAGACGAAGGAAAAGAAGGAGTGAGAATGTGGGGAAGAGAAGAAGAAGGTGAATTGGGAAGAGGAGGAGGAGTAAGAGGTTGTTTGGGAGAAGGAACAAGAAGAAGAGAACGGAGGAGGAAAGTAGAGATAGAGAAGAATAAGAATAAGAATAAGAATAAGAATAAGAATCCCACATTATTTTCCCAGACCCTTTTATTCAGTGTGGTTTCCCTCTTACTCTCGAAAACTCTCTCACTCTCTCACTTTATCTGGTGAAACTCACTTCAAAAAATTGTCAGCATTCCTCATAAATAACCTCAAAGTCTCCCATTCAACCAAAGCTGACAGCCCGCGTTGAATCTCAGTATAAAGTAGGACCGTTGGACCTGTTTGTCATTCTTGTACTTTGAGAGAGTGATGCATGTGTCGCTGATGATATGACGTCACCGACTGACGTCAGCCAACTAGATCATTTTGTCATCTTGAGAATAATTGTTGCCTCGGAGCCGCAACAACTTTGCGGCCACATTTGTTGTCAGTTGTGTGACACAACATTTTGTGACATCACTGTGTGACGCTCACTTTGTGACAACACATTCCGAATGATGCGATGCATGTCACAAAGTTTCAGACATTTTGTCACGCGATAAAACTCGTTGGAGAGTCATACATGAGTGGAAAAATGAGCGATTGCTTGAGAGTAATCTATGATTGTTATCATTTAAATTGTAAGACTCTTGCTTGAAGATGCATTTAGAAGAAGCTATTAGTTTGAGACAGGCAGGGTATAGTCAGGCGATAAGGTAGCATGTAGCGATAATTCATGGTATATGGGACGTTTATGTTTCAAATTTCAATGTTAACTCAAGCCGATAGTCCTATACCCGGTTGCAGAATCACTACATAAAGCTACCCATATCTAACATAGCCATTAGTTAACAACTCGCCCATAAATACAGTCGAACCTCTCTATAAAGAAACTCCACTTAACGAAATCCTCTACACAACGAATTTTTACCTGGTCCCATGACATTTTTGAGTTTTGGCTGCTTATTTACCTCTATTAAACGAATTTCGGAAACGAAGTTTTCTCTTGACTTCAACATACGAAGTGTAGTATGTATAGGAAGCAGACGGTCATTTTAAAGGAGTTTTTAATTTCAGCAGAAAGGCCAATAGACTAATAATAATGGCAATTCAGGTAGGAAGAAGATAGGGTGGTAGACAGTCAATTGAGGGTGAAACACATGTCGGAAATTGAATGCAAGTCACTGGAAATTGAATTCCAAGAACTTGTCATTATTGTAGACCAGGCAGGTGAACGACTGGACTTTCCCATTCTTGCTTTTGTCACACATTTCAATACTTTTAACTGACTATAATGATGATGATGGCTGTGACGAACCTGACGAGAAGATAATCCGTCAGAACAAGAAGTTCAACCGGAAATTACTCACTTTTCCAAATATAAAACATAAAAAAATAGGAAAATTGAGTTATTACAGTATTTATAGTGACGTCATTGACAAAATAACCGTATTTTGCGTTCCATCTAATAGCAGTGTAAAAAGTTGAAAAATATTGCTACAGAGTATGTACTTTGATTAAACTCTACTAATAGTACAAAATCAAGAGTTCTGAAAATAAATTGGTGAGTTTACTTACTCATTACATTCTATAAATATTCAAAAAACATGTTTTTTTAAACAGCATGAATTTTCAAATTTCCATATTAATATTGGCCTAATAGGTACCCTACCTACGTTCGCGATATGTTTTATGTACCATATTCATTTATTTACCGCCGTGATACGATATTATAAGATCCATAGGATCATGGCAGTTTTCTTGACAGAACAACATCTAAATAACGAATACCACTCTGCAGCGAATTTTTTTTCGGGATAATCGACTTCGTTATACAGAGGTTCGACTGTAGATGTTCGTTGCAGAGTCGTTTGCCAGACCCCTTTTAACTATGGCCCTGATAAGGCACACACATAAGTCACACTGCTGCTCATACCACTTTTTACGTGGTATGCTTCTATCCAACTAATTAATGTTTTGGCAACGGGGAGAGAATCACTGTGAACAGTTCTTCCAAACCTCCAGTCGGATGACGTCACAGCATGGTATCACAACACTGCTGCCTGCTCTGCTTATTATGTTTTTGATGTTTGGAGGTTACGAATCGAAATCGTAAACTGCAGACTAATTTGTAATTATTTTCAGTTAAGGTAGTTTGAATTTTTGATCTCTGAATGAATTGAGTAAGTCGAAATTAGAGATAGAAGTAAAATAAGTGACTGGTGTATTTATTATTGTATAATATTATTAAAAAAAAATTGAACAGAATTATTTCATTGTCCTCTGGCATTTTGATATATGTCTTGGAAACAAAGCAGCCAGTTTTCAAGATATATTTCTAATGACTATGCATACGGTGCTTATTATTAAAATTAATAATAATTAATTATTCGAATTTATTAAATTATGCAATTTATTAAAAATTATATTACATCTTCGTTCAAGCTACTCGAATAGTCAACGATATTTTATTCAGTTTATTTACACTTTATCTACAGTTTAAAATAGTTATAATGTAATGTTTTCGGACCATTTATTTACGTCTGTCTTTTGAAACATGCAAACAAGTCAACATAAACTTAAAATACACTTGGCGCGAATGTATAGTGGATTTATAAGCACGATTTTGGGCATTTAAATAAAGAGCACTTTTAGTTATTGGTAGCCTCAGATGACGTCATCTGCCTGTAGGTTTTTCGTCTCTGCAACGGAAAAACGTGTTTGTTGGCGCACTGTTACCTATCGGCAGAACAATAGCTAACAGAACGTCTCTGCAACAAAATTGGTCTGTTAAATAGTCAAGTCCACGCTGTTAACTATGGGTGACGCTATTTGTCGACTCTGCAACCGGGCACTAGTACGTCTTTCTCTTGAAGCTAAGTGACGCTGGTAGTCTCTCATTCTGTGCCGTTCTTACACTCTGACCCATATTAATAATTTAATTGGGTTTGTTACAGAAATTATCGATTAATCTGATGTTGATCTCGATCCCAATTTCCCTTCCACCAATCAAAAACCACTCACAAGACAATCATATTTGATTCAAATTAAACAGTTCAACAAAATGGAGTCTACTCAATGACGTAACGGCATCAGCCAATGAGAGCAAGTTGTTGGCGTGGCTTTCACTGTAGTGTACGAAAGTTCAATCGCACGTGATTGGTCGAAAGAGCTGAATGGCATTTACTAATAGGATTTGAGAAGGCATTCTGTTATATTAGAATGTCTGCTAGACTTCCAATCTTTATCGCTCCCATCTTTTGTACTCCTGTTTTTTTAATTATTTTCTATTTTTTTTTCAAAGATTATGTCCTAAGGAATTCAGTTATGGAGTATAAGACATGTTTGAGTTTGAAGCATCTAAATTTAAAAATCTACTTTGTGAAAAATATTAAGGAATGAAAATTTTGTGAAGTGGACTACAAGACAATCTATTTCGTACTATGTATAACCTTATCTAAATTTGGGAGAGGAATAGCACAAGGTTGCCTTATTTTTGTCTCTCCCTATTATTTTGATGATGTACTTATTGTATCAATCAATATGAATAATAATTTTCCTTTAATAGGTTATTGAACTGAGATATATTGAATAACAATTGGTGGATACATCGATTACTGGAATACTAAAAATCTATATGACTATCAATCCCAAGTCGAAAGCATTAGGAGAGACATTGGTGAATTCCTTAGCAATAACGTTCATCGTACTATCTATAATCTACATTATTGTTCGTTTATTTCTCAATAGTCCAATTTTATCTTGAGATACTCAGGCTATGTTGATTTTTGCATACTCACATTATTGCACTTCAAATTATCAATTATAATAGTGTAACCTTCTCAATACTTATGAATTCAGGGCCACTTTCTTGTATTTATGGAATAGAATCATAGCAACCTTTGAAATTAATAGAATAAGAATAAAAACTATAACCACTAGTTTCGGTGATCACACTATTGTCAGGTTATAAAAATAATTTTTTTACAACTGCGCGTAAAGAAAGAATTTACATACTCAATTCTCATCGTAAAACAGCTTATTTCTGAGGATAATCTAATTTTTCGCTCGCTAACCATCTGCGCATGCGCAGTAGATTTTCTTTACGCTCGCAAATCATTCGCGCATGCGCAGAAGAGTTTCTTTACGCTCGCTAATCAGCTTATGATAAGCAGCTCGCCAAAAGACAAACCAATCTCCTTTACATCTTAATCAAAAAAGTCGGTAATTGTACCGATTCTACAGCCATGATGGATATCAGTGTAGACGAATTATTATAAACTCTGCCAGATATAAGTGATTTAACAGGTTTGTGCAGTTGTAGAGAAAATTTTGTATGTAATTCGCGCGTAATGCTTCTTTATCGCACTTGCAAAATTATCTCCGCTCCGCGTCGCGTGATAACTGTTTTGCGCGAGCGATAAAGTCGCGCATTACGCTCTAATACATAAATAGCTATTCAATGGTGTAATCACCAAAACTAGTAGTTATAATTCGTATTCTTATCCTATTATTTTATCAATTTCAAAGGGTACTATAATTCTATTTCATAAATAGAATCCTTATCTAAATTTGGGAGAGGAACAGCACAAGGTTACCTTATTTTTTCTCACCCTATCATTTTTGATGATGTACCTATTGTATGAATAAATGAATGAAAAAAATAGGATAATTTCATCTCAAAATACTCAGGTTTTGTTGATTTTTGTATACTTACATCAATGTACTTGTGTTTGGCTCCGTACGTGAAATGTTTCTTCCCTAGTTCTCTCAATAGAGAATCTAGTTTTTCTGGTTCATCCAGTCTTGCAACTGCCTTCTGTACGAATGCCATTACTCTGAAATGAATACAAAAATGAATTAATTCAAGGTAAATCTCTATGAAGGCAATAAAAATCATGTGTAGATCTGGCAACAGCTAAAATATGATAGCGTCTTCTGCTTTGTCGAATAATAGACAAGGATAGCAACACCAATGTTAATCAAGTACTGTCATTTTAACGTGGACTTCACTAAAGGCACAATATTCTGCTTCCTCTTCAGTAAACACTTACTGAAAAAAATCTTGAACTTCACAGAAATCTGTGCGGAAATCTCTCGTGTGTTAATCCGCTCTCACACTTCAAACAGAGGTTTAACACTTAGGACAGGCCGTAATCCGCCGTAAAACCAGGTTCATGGATTAGGCGAAAAGTGTCAAGTGAAAAGGAGATTGGGCGACAACTTGGAACCAGGTTTAGAAGGGATTGCGATAAGCTTTTCTCTCATTCAGTCACTCACTCTCTCTCTCTTCCATTCACTCACTCTTTCCCCGATTCATCCGCTTCATAATGAAAGTTTCACATCTTACTCCTTCATTCTACAATTCTTTGAAAAAAAAATGTGTAAAGTACAGAAAACATATATAGTGACATATACAGTGGAAGGTAGTCAATTGGAATGGGTATAGTGATATCAAATCATGCATCTATATTCTACTAGCCGTCAGGCTCGCTTCGCTGGCCATATCCGTCTAGCCAGGGGGCTCCGCCCTCAGCACCCCTGCTCGGCCTGCCTGCATTTTTCATTTCAGCATGCTTCATTCCATCAGAAAGTCAAAGTATTGAGAAAACACAGAAAAGCTGAGAAAAACGTTGGAAAAACGCTGATTTTGGGCGTATCTTTGACGTTATTTCAAATTCATTCTAACACAACATTATCACACCCAGCTGAGCTTCTGTAGTAAATTTGAACATTTCCTATTCATTTGTTCTCGATAAAGCTGAGAAAGCGCAAAAAACGCTGGAAAAAAGCAAATTTTGGGCGTATCTTTGGCGTTATTTAAATTTCTTCTATTCTACATTATTACACCCTAGCTGATCTTTTGTACTAAATTTGAACAATTTCTGTTGATTTGTTCTCGATAAATATGAGAAAAAGCGCAAAAAACGCTGGAAAACGCTAATTTTGGGCGTATCTTTGGCGTTATTTCAAATTCCTTCTAACACATCATTATTACACCCTAGCTGATCTTCTGTACTAAATTTGAACAATTTCTGTTCATTTGTTCTCGATAAATGTGAGAAAAAGCAAAAAACGCTAATTTTGGACGTATCTTTGACGTTATTGCAAATTCCTCCTAACACAACATTATTACACCCTAGCTGAGCTTTTGTACTAAATTTGAACATTTTCTGTTCATTTGTTCTCGATAAAGCTGAGAAAACGCTGGAAAAACGCAGATTTTGGGCGTATCTTTGGATTTTTTTTAAATCCGTAGTGCGCCTTTAAAGGGCCAACTGAACATACCTACTAAATTGGAACGTTTCTGGTCCGGTAGATTTTTATTTCTGCGAGTGAGTGAGTGAGTCAGTCAGTCAGTCAGTGAGAGAGGGCCATTTCGCTTTTATATAGATAACTGCATCTAATGTATGCATTTAATATCAATAATGAAATTGGATGAGTATGGAATGATTATGAATATCAAAATAATATGGAAGCCCATCTACATAAGTTAAAGGGTATCCCATAATAATAGCCGCATACCATAAGTTCTAGATAAAATTTGCAACAAAAAATGTCCAGAAATTCTATTATATCGACCTATTCATGATTATTGTTTCTAAAATCTAATCTCTGATTTCTAAATCTTCCTAAATTTCAGTTAATCCTAGTTAAAACTAATTAAATTGACATTGACTCTCTCTCTCCTCTACACCTCATCCTCATCCTACACCTTTTGGTAGAGAGATAGTAGGAAGGATATTTTGAATATTCTTTCCGAAGAATGGACATTGATATGTTCAAAGATCCGCCAATTTATGTAGATGCATAACAATTTAATTATCTATAGTTATTATATTACAAATTCATATTATGTACATTTCAATAATTATTTTCTTAGTCTATGTTATGTAAATTCATCTATAATTTTGTTGTATTGTAAGCTATTGTATATAAGTGTATAAGCCAGTATATATTGTTGTAATCTACATGAATAAAGTACTCAATCAATCAATCAATCAATTCTCCCTCCATTTCTCCCAATTTCTCATTCGTTTGAAAGGATATTGGAGTGTATTACAAAATGGTGGTTGTTGTCTCGATACCCGCCTGTTACATGTTGCTTCTGTCTTAGCACATAGATTTATCACTCCAAAGAGACATCCAATGTTTACTTCTTATCAACTCTCCCTCCTCTTCCTCCTTCACCTCCACCTCTTCCTCCTTCTCCTCCACTTTTTCTCCCTTCTTCACCATCTTCCTTCTCCCCTTATCGTTCTTCTCAAGTTCCTTCTCATCCTCCTCTGCCTCCTCCTTCTTCTTCTTCAACCCTTCTCCACCAAGTAATCCTCTTCCTGCTACTGCTACTCCTCCTCGTCTTCCTCCACTTCCTCCACCACCTTCTTCTCGTCTCCCTCCACCTCCTTCTCCTCATCCTCTTCCCACTAGTCCCCCTCCTTCTCCTCCTTCTCCTCCTTCAACACCTGCTTTCCCTATTAATTCTCCTTCTTCACTTCCATCTCATCCTCTCAATTTTCTCTTTCTCCTTCTCTTCCTTCTCTACTATTCTTCCTCTTCTTCCTCCTCCAATTCCTCCTCCTTCTCCTTATCCTTCTCCTTCTACTCCTCCTCCTCCTGCTGCTGCTGCTGCTCATCATCCTTCTCTCCCTTCACCTTCTTCTCCTCCTCCCCCTTCATCACCTCCTTCACCTACTAATTCTCCTCCTACAATTCTATCACAATCTCTGAAAAGGCTGTGCAAAGGTTAAAAATAAACGTTTTACTCGTGATATTTTTCAAAGTTTTCGATTTGTATATCATAATGAAAAGCTATCAAAATGAAAAAGTTTTCAAAATGAAAAGTGATCATTACTTTTTGAGATATGAGGGACTGAAGTTTAAATTTTTGGGACAGAACATTTCAGATTTGGTAAGTGATAAATCCATGAGATTTAGAGGATAGATTCTTCATGGTATTGTTGTTCTAGTAAAACAATTTTTTTTTAAAATATCAATTTTTAAGATAGTTATTCATTTATTAAAAATAACCAAAAATAACTTTTAGTTGAGTGGTTTTTGGTAAATTGAATAACTTTTCCAAAAAATGATATTTTTAGAACATTTTTATTATACTAGATCAACAATACCATGAAGAATCTATCCTCTAAAACTCATGAATTTTTATCATACCGAATTTGAAATGCTCTGTCCCAAAAATTCAAACTTCAGTCGCTCATATCTCAAGAAGTAATGATCGGAAAAAATGTTATCCTAAGAAAACTTTTTCATTTTGATAGCTTGATGATATACAAATCGAAAAACTTGGAAAAATATCACGAGAAGAAAGTTCATTTTTAGCCTTTGCACAGCCTTAATTCTCTCTTTCTTCTTCTCTTCTCCTTCCTCTTCTTTTCCCTCCATCTCCTCCCTCTCCTCCTCCTTCTCCTGTCATCCTCCTACTCAACATCCCAGTCTCACTTCCTTCTTCTACTTTTCCCTCCTTCTTCTACTCCTCCTTCTCCATCTCCTTTCCTTAGTAATTCTCCTACACTCCCATCTCCACCTCCTCACTTTCTCCTTCTCCTTCTAATTCTCCTCTATTATCCTTCCTCTTCTTCCTTATCCACATTTTCCTCATTTACCTCCACCACCTTCTTCCATTCTTCCTCCTCCTCCTCTTCTTCCTCCACCACCTCCTTCAACTACTAATTCACCTTTTACACTTCCATCTCTTCCTCTTCAACTTCTCTTTTTTCCTTCCATCTTTCTCTATAATTCTCCCTCTTCTTCCACACTTTGAAACGTCAATATTGAGAGACAGGTCTCTGGAGAGATTCAGTAGTTTCTCTCCCTCACACACACTCTCTTTCTCTCTGACACCATCACTCTCTCTTTCTCCATCCTTCAACATAGAATCTGCAGCACTATCACTGATCAACTGGAGTGCTTTTCATATCAGCATGCCACACTACTCGATGCCAGAGTGTAAAACAATACTGGAAAGTATCATTGAATAATATATTATCTGGAAGTTGTTTCACTTAGCAAATACATATTTACATTCATCCGCAGAGAATGTACTTCCTAATGCCTAGAATCGCATTTGACAATGGTATTACATAGAATAGAATTTTATACTTCGAATAGAATGTAGTAATAGAGTAATGAGAAATAGAAACAGTAAATATAGGAATGTGAGAATGAGAAATAGAATGTCTACGTATCAAATCACTCCACTAGTACGAGCTACATTACTGAAAATTATTATAAACAATATAAAAACCATGTAGTATAATTTTATTCAAAACCTTTCAAACATTTGTTCTATCTACATCCTATCCTCTACGATGGTATTCAATGGTGTCAATACTCTGTAGATTATTTAATCCATAGGAACAGAATGTGATTCGAATAAGATTGAGACCCGGTTGCACAAAAGCCGGTTAAATTTTAAAGGTGATTAACTTTACGAGAACCAATCAGAGAAGGCGTTTTTGAAAAGACAGCTTCTCTGATTGGTTCTTGTGGAATTATTCTCGTTTAAAATTTAACCGGCTTTTGTGCAACCGGCACTGAGTTTCAAAATCCAGATTATATTCGTGATTTCATTGATTTTCCTTTGATTTGAACTTTCCTTGCCGTTATGAAAATTGATCACCTGACGCTACGGTAGTGTTCCCGCGCATCTCAAGTCTACTATTCAAAGATTAGAGGCAGCTGTTGACAGGGTAATAACGCTGGAGACACACAAGGTCTGCTATCTCTTCATAGTGAATAATTTAATAGAATGAATAGGTTGCCAATAGTTTGCAATTGGATAATCACATTTTCTCGATTTTCGAGTTTATTTTTAATTTTAGGTGAAAATGTTACTAAACATTAATTGTAGAGATTCTCATGCTTAATCTATTCCACTCAAATTTTTTTGTTTAAATTGTATCTGAAGCTTGATAATTGAGAATCTAAGATCAAACTTTGCATAGATGGGGCGGAACTCCTGAAATGTTTACAGATATGGGACCAATACCCAAAAACCAGTTTTTTGGACTCAGGGGACCTTGAAACGTATAGAAACTTAGAAATTGGGGTACCTTAATTTTTTTCGGAAAGCAATACTTTCCTTACCTATGGTAATAGGGCAAGGAAAGTGAAAATAGTAGAAGGTTGCGTAATTTTAAAAGATGTGTGATATTCAGGGGAATTTATTGTAAAATTTACACATTCTGGAAATAAATTGAGTTTAAAATCATTTTAGATAATGTGATTTCGGAATCGAATCTTAGTGATTCATGGAATATGTAGAACCGAATGAACCAAAAATATTATTTTAAAAATAGATGAGAATGATTCACAAATGATGTATTTTTTAACGAAATTTTCTGGTTTTGGAACCAAATCATCCGAATAATATTTTCATGATAGATAGGAGCATTATATACGGATAATTTATTCTATAAGTTCATACAGCAACACCTCAACAAAAACACAAACGGAACATTTTTAGAGGAATACGATTCAACAATTTTGAACGATTTTTAAATGTTTGAATAGTATTTCATTATGTAAAACAACCCCTTGATTTCAAGTGAATAAACAATAAAGAAAGTATTGAACGAATGAGCCAACTCTAATTTGATCGAATACTTAAAATCAAGGTGATTACGATATGAAAAAGGGAAAGAACTGGAACATTTTAGAACAGAGTTAAGTAGCTAAAACAAGAATGAATGAATCAAGTCCAACTCAAAGTCTACTCGATCAAAGAGGAAGAAAGATTCCTCGACAAAAATGAAAAGGAAATAGGCAAGGAGTCAATTGTGAATGGAAACCCAGAATGATGTAATAAATCGCATCCGAAACTAAAATAACACATCGTTACTAGGTATTGTAGACAGAGTGGGGGAGATTTGTGATGAGAAAGAGAAAGGAAGAAGGAAGAAGAAGAAGAAGAAGAAGAAGAAGAAGAAGAAGAAGAAGAAGAAGAAGAAGAAGAAGAAGAAGAAGAAGATGAAGAAAAAGAAGAAGAAGAAGAAGAAGAAGAAGAAGAAGAAGAAGAGAAGAAGAAGAAGAAGAAGAAGAAGAAGAAGAAGAAGAATAAGAGTGGGGGAGGGGGCGGAGAAGAAGAGGAGGAGGAAGAAGAAGAAGAAGAAGAAGAAGAAGAAGAAGAAGAAAAAGGAAAACGAAGAAAAAGGGAAACGAAGAAGAAGAAGAATAGAAGAGTAAGTAGTGGAGGATAGCAGAAAGGAAAGTTATTAAGAGGAGATTGAGGTGTAAGAGTGGGAGAAGGAGAATGGTGTAACAGAAGAAGGGCGAGTGAAAGAAGAAGGAGGAATATCAGAAGCAGAAGAATGAGAGAAAAGGAACAAGGAGACAAGAGAGAAAAAAGAAAAGATATATAAGTGAATTATTGGCTGAAATCAGCCCGGAGCCATCGGAGATATTATTTGCACGAGGTGGAAATATTTCTCTATCCAGTCTGTATTTTATGGATACACGGCGTTGATTCCATTGTTATTGAATCGGAAGGGATCCGCCACGTTGCCTCCTCTTGAAACAATACATCCTGACAATAATAAAAATGTATCCTCTGACGTCTATCTTCATTGTATCTTTATCTCGACTGAGACGAACAATGATATCGATTATTGGAACTATGATATACCGTATCGTATTGGATGAATTTGCAATGTGGTACTGTCTATAGTGAGGTCCACGTTATAATGACAGTATTTGATCAACTTTGGCTTTGTCTATCATTCGACAAAGCAGGTGGAACTATCCTTTTCTAGGTCTACAAGTATGACAACTTTTTGACAGTGTATAAATATAATTAACTAATGCAGAGAATCGGCATCTCTATTCTTCTATCTTTATCCACTGCCATAATAACGTGGACCACACTATAAAGTAAACCTGTACTTGGGGAAAACGTTTGCAATTTTCAAAATATTGTTATAAGAATATGATTGTATAGTGTCGTGGTCGTTTATTGTAACAATGTACTTGGAAATCGCAATTGCATTTTTTGCGATAAGACGTTACCGAAGTAGTTTTAGGATTATTGTTACCAAAGTAGTTTCAAGACCATTGTATCAGAAAATGTTTCATGTGCTTAAATATAAGGTGATTGAGAGAAGAAGTT